>NW_019154136.1:5955781-6332530 GCF_002288905.1 Enhydra lutris kenyoni | reverse complement strand
GTGTAGGTGTTTGCAATCTTTAGATAAGCTATCTAGCTGATCTCCCGCTACCTGAAGTAGTCTCAGCTGCTACTTCTCCGCCATCTTGACTCCTCCCAGCTCTTTTTTTTTTTAAAGATTTTATTTATTTATTTGATAGAGAGAGAGATCACAGGTAGGCAGAGAGGCAGGCAGAGAGAGAGGGGAAGCAGGCTCCCCGCTGAGCAGAGAGCCCGATGTGGGGCTTGATCCCAGGACCCTGGGATCATGACCTAAGCCGAAGGCAGAGGCTTAACCCACTGAGCCACCCAGGCACCCCGTATAGTAAGTTTTCTAGTTAGGCAGTATTATCCTCATTTCATCAAGTCCAAGGTCACATATAGCAGGATAGCAAAAGAACTGGGATTGGAGCCCAAGCTTTCTTAGTCCAAGTTTATCACTCCCACCCACATCAGATACCTGAAACAGTATTCAGCAGACAGAAGCAGCTTCAGAATCTTTTCTCATCCCAGCAAATAAAGGATAGTATTTCATTCCTCTCATTTTTACTTACAGAAATTTAGGATTTTCTTGACTACAGAAAAGGTAGGGTGTTGAGATCCACTATTTCTTTCAATTTTGAAGGAACAGAAAAGTCTTCAGTTAATTATTTAGAGAAAAAGCTTCCCAATTCCCATTTCAATATTTTCCTAATCACATTTCTGTTTGGAACACAGGCACTGGATTTGGAACCTGAAGCCCATTTCCTGTCTAAAATGGTTTTCATTCATTGAATGTGAACACTTGTTTTTTATTGCAAAGTTGTTTACAAAGCTGAGCTGCTGGAATTCATTTCTTTTAATGAACAAAAGAGCGATGGAATATTTAGCTGGACGGAATTCACAGAGAGTTGCGTGCAACTGGCAAAGAGTTTAGGAAAAGTTTTTAGTTCTAATGGAGGTTCCTCAGCCCAAACTGGAGGAACATTCAGGTAAAATTCTTCTAATGAAAGAACTGAATAAATGAGAAAAGGAAGTTTGATAACCTCTTCAAACTAAACAGAGATGGTTCTCATCCAAAAGAATCTTCATTCAGGAAATGTTCATAAACATCGAATCCTTGCTACATGCCAGGCATGAGTATCCAAAGTTCACTAGGACCTTGTGATTTGTACCCATAAAATATAACCAATCATTTTATGTTTTTGTGAAGAGTGCCAAAAGACTACTGATCCTAAAATAAAATTCATCATTTTAAAGAGAATAATTCAGTGGTTTTTAGTATATTTACAGAGATGTGCAATCATCACCACTACCTAATTCCAGAACATTTGTATCACCCCAGTAAGAAACTCTGTACCCACTAGCAGTCACTGGCCATACCCTCCTCCTCCCAGCTCTAGAAATCTCTATGGATTTGCCTCTTCTGGACATTTCATATAAACAGGACCATACAATATGTGGTCTTTTTTGATTAACTCCTTTCCGTTAGCATAACGTTTCTGAGGTCCATCCACTTCATTCCTCCTCAGCTGAATCACATTCCATTGTGTGGATAAACTGTGGTTTGCCCATCTGTTCTTTAGTTGATGGACATTTGAGTCGTTTGCACCTTTTGGCTACTATGGAGTAATTTTGCAATAAACAATCGCATACATGTTTTTGTATAAACCTGTTCCTCCGATATGGTCAAGTTAGAAGCAAAGGAAAGCAAGACTCGGGAAGGTGCCTACCATTGTGCCAAAGACAGCAAATGTATCAGTAGTTTGCTCCCTTTGTTCCTTAATAGTATTTTACTGTGGGAAGATAACACTGTTTATTCATTTACCACTTGTTAGGATATTTGGATTGTTTCTAGTTTTGGGTAATTATGAATAAAGCCACTACAAAGGTTCACGTATGGATTTTAGAGTGAATATAAATTTTAATTTCTCTTGGGTAAATACCTTGGGGTAGGACTGCGGCATCATATAATTCTACGTTTAACTTTACAAGAAACTGCTAAACTCTTTTTTTTTTAAGATTTTATTTATTTATTTGACAGAGAGAGACAGTGAGAGAGGGAACACAAGCAGGGAAGCAGGCTCTCTGCTGAGCAGGGAGCCTGATGTGGGACTTGTCCCAGGACCCCAGGATCATGACCTGACTCAAAGGCAGATGCTTAATGATTAAGCCACCCAGGCACCCCCAACTTAGCCACCCAGGTGTCCCGAAACTGCTAAACTCTTTTCAAGGAGATCTGATTGTTTTGCATTTCCACCAGCAATGTATCAGCTCCCATTGTCCCACATCTTTTCCAACACTTGATATTGCTACATATTATTTGTTTCTTTCATTTTTAACCATTCTCACACAGGTACGGTGATATCTCACTGTGATCCCTTTAAGTTTTGATGTTCTAAATTATCCTAGGTGGGTTTTTTTACATTGTTTTTTATCCAGCAAGTAACCCGTTTTCTTTTTTTAATATAGATTTTATTTATTTGAGAGAGAGAGACAGAAAGAGCATGAGTGAGCCCGCGGGGAGTGGGGGTCAGGGAGGGGCAGAGGGAGAGGGAGAAGCAGACTCCCCACTGAGCAGGGAGCCCGATGATGTGGGGCTCGATCCCAGGACCTTGGGATCAGGACCTGAGCCAAAGGCAGATGCTTAGCCGAATGAGCCACCCAGGCACCCCCATTATTATTGTTTTCTAGCAATTTTAAAAACTTGCACAGAAGTAGAGAGAATGGTATAATAAATCGGCATGAACCATTCACCCAGCTTCAGTGATGATCAACATTTTGCCCATTTATTTCATCCAGCACCACCACCATTTTCCGGTTTGTTTTTTCTGGAGTTCTTTTAAGCAAATCTCATACTTCATCTCATTTCACCATTAAGCATTTCAATATGAAACCCTTGAATAACTAAAAATAAAACAAAATGTAATAGCAAGTAACAACATTAATGATAATTCCTTAATGTCCTTTAATATTTAGCCTATGCTCAAATATCCCCAGTTGCCTTGAAAGTGTCTTTTCAAAAGTTGCTTTAATTTAATTTGCTTATAATGTGAGGTAGAAGCTAAAAAATTTGAGGTCCTACCTCCAGATGATTGAGGTTCCACTCAATTTTCAGAAATAGTTTAAGCTTAGTTCAGCCGTTACCCAAGTATAGTTTAGCTATTTCAAATTATATTTTTATTACAGAGCAGCAATTGGAGATTATAAGGCAGATATCAAGAGTACAGAATTGGCATATCATTAACCCACAGATCAAAACACTTAAAAGAGGACTGCCACTATTAAACAGTGTAGCCGACTGATTCTGTTGGCAGTGAATACATGGGTGGGCACTACCCAGTCCGGGGCAGAGTGGAGAGGACAAATACAGAGGTGGGGGCACGGGAAGGGGTCCCTTATTTGGCCACTCACAGAAGGATATGCTTCTCTTAGGTGGCATTGTTGCAAACAAGGGTTGTTCATAGTAGGCCCTCAGCATGATTGAGAATTAATAAAATGTCCCATCAAGGTGAGAAGGTGAGTGTGTGTGTGTGTGTGTGTGTGTGTGTGTGTGTTTTGCATTAGGGGCTTCAGCCAAATGAAATTTTGGTTTTGCTTCGGAATGAAACCCAAATAAGGAATTTTTTTGCCTTGCCAGTTTAACTCCTACTTTATTCAGAAACAGATAAGACTTTATTTTGAATGAGTTCCATTTTAGTTCACGGTTGAGTCCTACAAACGTCCAGAGATTACTATGTCGATTTAAAGATAAGCGGCGTGGAGTGTTCTGTTCTAATCGTTTAATTAATATCTCAGCTTAAATTCTTGGTTGTTACAAGACTTTTCTTCGGTCCAAACCATCATGCTGTGTTCTACGGCTCCCTACAGCCCCTGAGGTCTTCTGCAACATTTGCGCAAATGTATTCGCTTGCTCTATTACCATTCAGCCCAGATAACAAGGCTCAAGAAAATGTAGCCGGCACAATAAGAATATAATCACTGTTTAAAATCAAACTTCAGAGAGGGTCAACATGGCATAATCTGCTGCCTAAGTGATCTGTAATTCATCTCTCCAGATAGTCATCTTGGCCCTGGAGTAGTTTAAAAGGTAGCCACTGCCAAAAATTGTTAACCATTAAACAAAGGTTTACTTTTCTTTTGTGTGGCAGGAACAAAGGTGCACTTTTAAATCTGTGTCTAAAAAAATGTGTAGGTTTGGAAGAGTTCAATCACCTCCACGACTCTTGCTTTTAGTATCCCGAACAGAGCTTTTAAAAGTGCTTGGGGGTTTTCGTTTGTTTTTTGGTTTTTTATTTTGCCTTGATTGGGTGAGCTCAGCCAAGGTATGTGAGTTTTATTTCTGGGGGTATAAGGTGACGCAAAGAAAACTTGGAAAACAGTCCTAAAAGGAGGGCATATTACACGGAAACGTATTCCATCAATTGCCAGAATATTTAAGAACACTGAGTCATCATCATGGGTAATGCCTCCTTCATGAGGGCAAAAAGGAGTTTTCATCATGAAGAATATTTATCTCTCTTATGGAACCAAGGTGCAATTTAGCGGTCCACATATTCACCTTTCATGGTAGCTAAAAAGTAAACATTAGCATTTTTGCTTACTTTTCAGTTTCATAAAGTTAGCCCACTGCCGTACTTCCAGCTTCAAAGAATTCTTCAGTTTCATTTGCAAGGCAACTCTAGAAGGCATGACATTTTAAGCACTAGGAGACTCGAGACTCCTACCCACACAGCCGGTCATGGATTCAATTAGTCGCCATTAGAACCTGAAGATCTAAGTTTCTACGTAGCTGACTGTGCTTACAGCAGGTTTCTCCCAGGGCATTGTGTCTTTTGACAATTATATTTGGTTTCTGCCAAGTTCTCCTTTTGGAACTTAGAATGTCTTTTTAGACCTTTACCAGTGGAACGACAATGCCAGGTTTTTCATTAGTGTAATGAGCCCATTTGCCAGAGCCAATGGGGTATCTTGTTACTTTTCAAATTCCTTAGAGTAAAAATGTTGGCAAAGTCATTGCGTTCCTTTACCTATTAGAAATTTTTTTCTTTACTTCCAGATAAAAGACACAAAGATACTTGAAGTTTTGCTTTATAAGTATGGTTTTTCAACCTCCCTGGCACCGTGAGCATTTGTGGTCAGATAGTTCTTTGTAGAGATTGCTGCCCTATGCATTGTAGGATGCTTACCAGCATCCCTGGCCTCCACCCACTGGATGCTAGTAGCTACCCCACCCTGGTCATGACAACCACAAATGTCTCCAGGGATCACCAAATGTCCCCTAGTGGACAAAATCACCCTCTGTTGAGAACCATGGTTTTATAACTAGTGAGACAGGTATTCATTTTCTGCCTTTTTAATTATTTAGGGGCACCTGGGTGGCTCAGTTAGTTGAGTGTCCAACCCTTGATTTCACCTTAGGTCATGATCTTGGGTCCTGGGATCAAGTCCCACATCAGGCTTCACACTCAGTGGGGAGTCTGCTTGAGAATTCTTTCCTTCTGCCCCTCCCTACACTCATGTTCTCTCTCTTCTCTCTCTCTCTCTAAATAGACAAAATCATGTAAAAAATAAAAATACTTTTCTTTCCCCTTTAATTTTTTTTGAACAGCTTCATAAACTTGAAATGGATAAAAGACCTCAACATGAGGCAGGAATCCACCAGAATCCTAGAGAACATAGGCAGTAACCTCTTTGACATCGGCCATAGCAACTTCTTTCAAGATATGTCTCCAAAGGTAAAGGAAACAAAAGCAAAAATGAACTTTTGAGACTTCATCAAGGTCAAAAGCTTCTGCACAGCAAAGGAAACAGTCAACAAAACAAAGAGGCAACCCATGGAATGGGACAAGATACTCACAAATGACAGTACAAAGGGCTGATATCCAAGATCTACAAGGAACTCCTCAAACTCAACACACACAAAACAGATAATCATGTCAAAAAATGGGCAGAAGACTTGAACAGACACTTATCCAAAGAAGACATACAAATGGCTAACAGACACATGAAAAAATGTTCATCATCACTAGCCATCAGGGAGATTGAAATCAAAACCACAGTGAGATACCACCTTACACCAGTTAGAATGGCCAAAATTAACAAGACAGAAAACAACATGTGTTGGAGAGGATGTGGAGAAAGTTAAACCCTCTTACACTGTTGGTGGGAATGCAAGTTGGTGCAGCCACTTTGGAAAACAGTGTGGAGATTCCTTAAGAAATTAAAAATAGAGCTACCCTATGACCCTGCAATTGCACGACAGGGTATCTACCCCAAAGATACAGATGTAGTGAAAAGAGGGGCCATCTGTACCCCAATGTTCATAGCAGCAATGGCCACAGTCGCCAAACTGTGGAAAGAACCAAGATGCCCTTCAACGGATGAATGGATAAAGAAGATATGGTCCATATATACTATGGAGTATTACGCCTCCATCAGAAAGGATGAATACCAACTTTTGTATCAACATGGACGGGACTGGAAGAGATTGTGCTGAGTGAAAGAAGTCAAGCAGAGAGAGTCAATTATCATATGGTTTCACTTACTTGTGGAGCATAAGGAATAACATGGAGGACATGGGGAGATGGAGAGGAGAAGTGAGTTGGGGGAAATCAGAGGGGGAGACAAACCATTAAAGACTGTGGACTCTGAGAAACAAACTGAGAGTTTTGGAAGGGAGGTAGGGTGGGGGGTTGGGTGAGCCTGGTGGTGGGTATTGTGAAGGACACATATTGCATGGAGCACTGGGTGTGGTGCATAAACAATGAATTCTGGAACACTGAAAAGAAATACAAGAAAATAAATAAAACAAAATCAAATTTAAAAAAATAAAAATAAATTATTTATTAATACATTCCACAGTCAGCTACCATGTAAAGGAGTGTTGCTGGACACAAGGTGGTACTAGACAAGATTCTTGCATGATTCTTGTCCTCACTGAGTTTATGGATTACCCTAGGAAACCCACAGTCTAACTTTATTCCTTACATCTCCATAGCAAGAGTCCTGAACCATGGTCAGTATAGGCTAGGTCCCATTCTGTGAACTCACATCTTGCCTTGGCTCATAACTCACAAATCCCCAAACCAGAGCATCTGTGTGACCTCAGTGGTCACTCCAAAGGATGATCCTGCTCTCTTTTGAGCTCTTCCATGGTACTGAGTTGGTGTTATTCATTACCTACTTCCTGGTTTATGGGTGCCATCTATGTGCAGCTCATAATTTTCTTATTCCTAGTGACTGGCAATCCCCTAAGATACAAGCCTGGCTAATTGCCTGGCATTAGCCAGGTTGGGTCAATTACTGTGGAGTACTTGACATCCAAACTGGAGCTTGGAGACAATGTTTTTTTTTTTTTTTAAAGTATGAGAATGATATGACCAAAATAATTACTTAGAAATATCATTCAAGTGACATTGTGCTGGAAGGATTGGCGAAAGGAAAACCTGAAGCTAGTAATGAAATTATTTTATATTCTTCATATAGATCAATAAAGTACATAAGTAGAATAACATCAATGTAAATGAGGAATGAATGAACAAAAACTAGAATGATTTCAAGGAAAAAATAAATAGAAGTCTGGAAGAGAGGGGCACCTGGGTGGCTCAGTAGGTTAAGCGTCTGCCTTCAGCTCAGGTCATGATCCCAGAGTCCTGGGATTGAGCCCCGCTTTGGTCTCCCTGCTCTGTGGAGAGTCTACTTCTCCCTCCCCCTCTGCCCCTCCCTCTTGGCTCATGTTCTGTCTCTCGCTTTCTCTCTCTCTCAAATAAATAAGTAAGTAAACCTTAAAAAAAAAAAGCTTGGAAGAGGAAGTGATCACTACAAAAGAAATGAAAGTCAAGGGATTCTGAAGTTCAGAGTGTGGGGATCTGAAAATATGGTTTCTCCATTAAATACAAATAGAAGTTCTGAGATAAGTCAAAGATGTTAGGACATACTGAGATCATCATTCTTCATGTAACTCTCCTCTTTTGAAAGGAATATTCTTATAAATTTTTTATTCTTACATTAAATGCAGCAGTAATTTAAGAGCAACCAAATTAGAGAGTTAGATGATTGACTTTGTGAACAATGTCACATGGAAATCAATGATGAGAAAAGCAACACAATACAGATAAAAGGGGACTTACAGGATCCCTTTACCATGGTGAGAACAGACTGTGGTAGGGCTAGGGTACAAGCAGGGATATCATCTAGGAATCTGTTAAAGTAAACCCCAGTGTCAGGGGTGGGAACTATAAGAGGTGGTCAGATTAGGGATACATTGCAAATACTAAGCCAATAAAATTTGCAGATGAATTCAGTATATATATCTTGGGGCCTTCAATACAGGCCCCAAGATTTATGATGTGGTTTACTGAGCTGAGGAACTTAGGGAAAGCAGCTAATTTGAGAGGAGATCAAAAATTCATTTGTTAACATGATAACATTGAGGAACTCTTTAGATATCCAAGCATAGATATCAAGTAGCCATTTGGGAATATGAATCTAAAGTTAGATGCTTGGCTGGAAATAAAAACTTAAGAGAAGTATCGCACAGGTTTCTGAATTGAAGACAACAAAATCCCCTCCAGCCAGTTTAAATAGAAATGGGATGTTACAATATATGCACTCTTATTTCTCTTGCAGAATTACTTAAAATAGCCGAGAAATGGAAGCAACCTAAGTTGTCCATTGAATGATGAACAGATAAAGAAGGTGTAGTGTACAGCATCAGGGAAATACAAATCAAAACCACTATGAGATCCCACCTCACACCAGTCAGAATGGCTAAAATTAACAAGTCAGGAAATGACAGGTGCTGGTGAGGTTGCGGAGAAAGGGGAACCCTCCTACACTGTTGGTGGGAATGCAAGTTGGTGCAACCACTCTGGAAAACAGCATGGAGGTTCCTCAAAAAGTTGAAAATAGAGCTACCCTATGACCCAGCAATTGCACTACTGGGTATTTACCCTAAAGATACAAATGTAGTGGGGCGCCTGGATGGCTCAGTGGGTTAAAGCCTTTGCCTTCGGCTCAGGTCATGATCCCAGGGTCCTGGGATCGAGCCCCGCAACAGGCTCTCTGCTCAGTGGGGAGCCTGCTTCCTCCTCTCTCTCTCTCTGCCTGCTTCTCTGCCTACCTGTGATCTCTGTCTGTCAAATAAATAAATAAAATCTTTAAAAAAAGAAGATAAAAATGTAGTGATCCAAAGGGGCACGTGTACCTGAATGCTTATAGCAGCAATGTCCACAATAG
Organism: Enhydra lutris kenyoni; assembly: GCF_002288905.1. Taxonomy (NCBI): domain Eukaryota; kingdom Metazoa; phylum Chordata; class Mammalia; order Carnivora; family Mustelidae; genus Enhydra; species Enhydra lutris. The sequence continues at coordinate 6,323,333 of NW_019154136.1, read as the reverse complement.
CCAAACTATGGAAAGAACCTAGATGTCCATCGACAGATGAATAGATAAAGAAGATGTGGGATATATATATATACACAATGGAATACTATGCAGCCATCAAAAGAAATGAAATCTTGCCATTTGCAACAACGTGGATGGAACTAGAGGGTATTACGCTTAGCAAAATAAGTCAATTGGAGAAAGACAATTACCATATGATCTCCCTGATATGAGAAATTGGAGATGCAATGTGGGGGGGTTTTGGGGGTAGGAAGGGAGGGAAACAAACCATAAGAGACTCTTAATCTCACAAAACAAAGTGAGGGTTGCTGGGGGGAGGGGGGTTGGGAGAGGGTGGTGGGGTTATGGACATTGGGGAGGGTATGTGCTATGGTGAGTGCTGTGAAGTGTGTAAACCTGGCGATTCACAGACCTGTACCCCTGGGGCTAATAATACATTATATGTTTATAAAAAAAAATAAAAAAAATTTAAAATAAAAAAAAGAAGATGTAGTGTATATATACAATGGAATATTATTCAGCCATAAAAAGGATGAGATTTTGCTGTTTGTGAGAACACAGATGGGCTTAGAGGGTATTATGCTAAGTGAAATAAGTCAGACCAAGAAAGACAAATACCATATGATTACACTCCTGGGTGGAATCTCAAAAACAAACAAACAAAATGTAAGAATAAGTAAAGAAACAAAAAGCAGAATCAGACCTATAAATAGAACGAACTGATGGTTGCAAAAGGGGAGAGGGGTGGAGGGATGGGCAAAATGGGTGAAGGGGAGTGGGAGATACAAGCTTCTAGTTACAGAATGAATAAGTCATGGGAATAAAATGTATAGCATAGTATTGTATGATGACAGATGGTAGCTACACTTACAGTAAGCATAGTATAATGTATAGAGATGTTGACTCACTATGTTGTACACCTGAAACTAATGTAACATTGTGGGTCAACTCCACTCAAAAAAGAAAAAAAATAAAAACCATAGCAACTAAAATAAAAAGTAACAACTGGAATTGCAACATAAGAGGAGTAAAAGTTGGCTCTGAGTAGATGTTTCATATTAAAAATGTACAACTATAATAATCCTTAATCAGTAAATGTGGGGAAAAACAGTTGTAATGTTCCTACTTTTATTCTGTATTTATGCATTTAGGCTAAGTCAAAGTATAAAAATGTGCTGAATAAGGGGGCTCCTGACTGGCTCAGTCAATAGAGCATGCGACTCTTGACCTCAAGGTTGTTAAGTTTGAGCCTCATGTTGGATACAGAGATTACTTAAAAAAATAAAATAAATGTGCTAAATGAAGTATTATTAATTTATGTAGAATTGTACAGGCTGATCATATAAAGAAAATTCAATAAAATGAAAAAAAAAGAAAAAAGGGAGTATTACATGGTTCCAAGAATAGACAGAACAAGACGTGGACATTACATGGCCAGACATGATACAGCCAGAGCAAACGCCCAACTACACCGTGGGAAATTTCCAATAGAAACACCATTGTTTGTACTGCCCACTGCGACATTAGGGACTGGACATTGGAAATCTATCTGACTTCCTTCAGACAAAGCAGATGTGCCTTAGTCATGAAAGGTGACCCTATCTCTCCTAGTCATGCGCACCCAGATTTGCACTGGTGCGTATAAGTTGAAGAAATTCAGCCACATGTCTCCATGCCAGCTATAAGAAAGATATATCATTTTAGTTTTACAACCTCTTGAGTGTTAGAAGGAAAGCTAGAGGAGTTTGGAATAAGTGTTGAATAAGTAAACTTGGTACTGGGTGAGGCCAGCTGTGGGGAGAAAAGGGACAGTGGCTGGGCTGAGTCCTTAAACACTACAGTACTTAGATATCCAGGAAGGAAGCTCAGAACAATCAGGTAGTGAGAAGAAGAAAAACCAGAAAAGTGTGGTGTCCTAGAAGCTCGAGGAGTAAGTGATCAGCTGTACTGAATGGTGCTTTGAGGTGGATTAAGAACAGAGAACTGACCACTGGATTTGGAAACATGTAGATTGTTCATGACTTTGACAAGAGGTCATTTCAGTGGAGTGATTAGAATGGGTGTGTAAGAGATTTGGAGAGTGTGAAATGGAGATGGTGTGTATAAAGGGACAAAGATATGGTGATGGGAGTTGGACCAAGGGGAGGTCTTCTTTCAAATGGGAGATATTTAAAAATTAAAGGTGAAAAAGGCATAACATAGCCACATATCTAAACAATCCAACCAAGTTGTATATTTTGAATTTTCTTTCACAAAAGCTGATTTATTGCCTAATCTGTGCAAATATCATGTTTTTTTTTTAAAGATTTTATTTAGTCATTTGACAGACAGAGATCACAAGTAGGCAGAGAGGCAGGCAGAGAGAGAGAGGAAGGGAAGTAGGCTCCCCGCTGAGCAGAGAGCCCGACGCGGGGCTCGATCCCAGGGCCCTGAGACCATGACCCGAGCCAAAGGCAGAGGCTCAACCCACTGAGCCACCCAGGTGCCCCGCAAATATCATGTTTTTAAACATTTTTTTCTAACCTGTTGGAATGTCCCTGTGGCAGGATGTCAAGGGCCCTCTGTTTATCATCTCACTGTGCTCTGAATCTTGACACAGTCATCCTTTCACAACTGGAGAATAAGCTCTCTGATCTTGTTCACACTTTCCATGAAGCACTCCTCATTTAAGCTTTCCCTACCTTTAACAAACAAATTCATCAGAAAATATTACCCTTGTGTTATCCAGAAGAGGAAGGCATTTAACTTTAGAAGGTGCTAGATATGAAGTTCAAATCATATAGTGTGTAGCTGTTTCAGACTGTCTTCTTTTACCCAGTATAATGCTTTTGAGATTCAACTGTATTGTATCAATAGTTTCTTCCTTATTGCTTAGTAGTATTCTATTTTATGGGTATACCACCGCTTCTTTATCCTTTCACCAACTGGTGAACATGGGAGTTGTTTCCAAAATTAGGAGTAAAACTGCAATGTGGTATAATTATACAATGGAATATTACTCAGCCATAAAAACAATGAAATCTTGCCATTTGCAATGATGTGGATGGAGGAGAGAGTATTATGCTGAGCAAAATAAGGCAGAAAAAGATGAATACCATATGATTTCTCATGTGGAATTTAAGAAACAAAACAGATGAACATGGGGGAAAAGAAAAAGAGAAACAAACCAGAAAATACACTTTTAACTCTAGAGAACAAACTGAAGGGTTACTGGAGGGGAGATGGGCAGGGGGACAAGGTAAATGGGTGATAGGGATGAAGGAGGGCACTTGTGATGAGCACTGGGTGTTGTATGTAAGTGATGAATCACTGAATTCTACACCCGAAACAAATATTACACTCTATGTTAACCAACTGGAATTTAAATAAAATCTTGAAGAAAAAAAAAGAATAAAACCACTAAATCACACACATTCAATTTTTTGGTGTGGACAAATGAAGAGAAATGTATTCAATGTCTTCATTTCTCTTGGATAAGTATAGAGTGAAACTGCTAAATCGTAATATAGGTGTATGGTTAACTTTAATCTACACTGGAGGTAGTAACTATTTTATATTCCAACCAACAATTTATCTGGCATCTAAAAACTTGCTAAACTCACTTATTAGGTCTAATGGTTTTTTTTTTTTTTTTTTTTTGGTAAAATCTTTGGAACTTTCCACATAGTCAATCACATTGCTAAAGAAAAAGACAAGTTTTATTTACTCCTTTCCAATCTGTGCCTTTAAAAAAAAATTGCCATATTTCACTGGCTAGAATCTCCCAGTATGATGTTCACTGGAGTGGTGAAAATAAAAATCCTTGCCTTATTCTTAATCTTGGAAAGAAAATATTTGATTTTGAATAGGAAAGTATGAGGTTGGCTATAGCTGTTTTTTTGATACCCTTTATCAGAATGAAGACCATTTGCCTGATGAATACATGTTGAACTTTGTCAAATGATTCTTTTGCATCTATCGAGATGATCATGATAAATTTAATTGAAGTTTTTTTTCTTTTTTTTTTTAATTTATTTATTTGACGGACAGAGAGATCACAAGTAGGCAGAGAGGCAGGCAGAGAGAGAGGAGGAAGCAGGCTCCCCGCCAAGCAGAGAGCCCGATGTGGGACTCGATCCCGGGACCCTGAGATCATGACCTGAGCCAAAGGCAGAGGCCTAACCCACTGAGCCACCCGGGCGCCCATTTAATTGAAGTTTTAATGTTGAACCAACCTTGCATTACTAGGGTAAGTCCCACTTGGTCATAATATAATTTAATTCTTATAGTTTATTTGCTATCATTTTGTTAAGAAATTTTGTGTTTATGCACCTGAGGGATATTGGTCTGTAATTTTCTCTCCTTTAAATGTCTTTGGTCTTAGTATCAGGGTAATGCTGGCCTCATAATTTGACCAGGAATGTGTTTCATGTTCCTCTATTTTCAGGAAAAGTTTATATAAAATTGTCTTATTTCTTCCTTTGTTGTCTGGTAAAATTTGCCAGTGAAGTTATCAGAGCCCATGGTTTTCTTTGTTGGAAGATGTTTAACTACAAATTTAATTTCATTATTTGGTGTAGGATTATTCAGTTTACCTGTTTCTTCTTGAGTGAGCTTCAGTGGTAGATTTATAACATTTGAGCAATTTTTTCCATTGCATCTAAGTTTTCAAATCTATTAGCATAAAATTGTTCAAAATAGTCCCTTATTTCCTTTTTGATGTCCTTAGGATCTTTAGTGATGTTTCCTTTTTCATCACGGATACTATTAATTTGTGAGTTCTCTCTTTTTTCTTTAGCAGTTCAGCTAAAATTTTTTTTATCAACTTTATTGTTTTTTTCCAAAGAAATCGATTTTGCTTTTATTGATTTTCTCTTTTCTCTATTTTCAATTCCATTGATTTCTGGTCTTATCTTTTTTTATTTTTTAACTTATTTATTTTTTATTACTTTTTTATTTTTTATTAACATATGATGTATTATTAGCCCCAGGGTTACAGGTCTGTGAATCGCCAGGTTTACACACTTCACAGCACTCACCATAGCACATACCTTCCCCAATGTCCATAACCTCACCACCCTCTCCCGACCCCCCTCCCCCCAGCAACCCTAAGTTTGTTTTGTGAGATTAAGAGTCTTTTATAGTTTTTCTCCCTCCCGATCCCATCCTGTTTCATTTATTCTTTTCCTACCCCTCAAACCCCCCACATTGCATCTCAACTTCCTCATATCAGGGACATTATATGATAATTGTCCTTCTCTGATTGACTTATGTCACTCAGCATAATACCCTCTAGTTCCATCCACGTCATCGCAAATGGCAAGATTTCATTTCTCTTGATGGCTGCATAGTATTCTATTGTATATATATCCCACATCTTCTTTATCCATTCATCTGTTGATGGACATTCAGGTTCTTTCCATAGTTTGGCTATTGTGGACATTGCTGCTATAAACATTCTGGTGCACATGCCCCTTCGGATCACGTTTGTATCTTTAGGGTAAATACCCAGTAGTGCAATTGCTGGGTCATAGGGTGGCTCTATTTCAACTTTTTGAGGAACCTCCATGCTGTTTTACGGAGTGGTTGCACCAGCTTGCATTCCCACCAACAGTGTAGGAGGGTTCCCCTTTCTCCACATCCTCGCCAGCATCTGTCATTTCCTGACTTGTTAATTTTAGCCATTCTGACTGGTGTGAGGTGGTATCTCATTGTGGTTTTGATTTGTATTTCCCTGATGCCGAGTGATGTGGAGCACTTTTTCATGTGTCTGTTGGATTTCTGGCCTTATCTTTATTGCTTAATCTTTTATTTCTCGCTTTCAGTTAAATTTGCTTTTTTTCCAACTTACTTAAGTAGAAACTTAGGAAATTGGTTTGAGACCTTTGTTTTGAAACATTTAAAGCTATACATTTTCCCCTTAATATTGCTTTAGCTGCATTCCACACAATTTATATTTTGTCTAATTTAATTCATTAAAATATGTTCTAACCTCCTTGTGATTTTCTCTTTGTCTAATGGGTTATTTAGAAGTGTGTTATTTCATTTCTAAATATTTGAGTGTTTTCCAGGTAACTTACTGATTTCTAGTCTAATTACTTTTTAGTCAGACACATAATTTTAATATTTTCAATTACTTTAAATCTGTCCAGGTTTATTTTATGTCTCAGAATAGGGTCTATTCCTATTCTATGTTTATCATACTTAGTTTCACTACAGAAATATTTACATGCTTCACTACAGAAATATTCATACAATTGATTTCCTGGGGTTTCTCCAGCCTCCACTATAGGTGTTATATAATACTCAGTATATGCACCATGAAATCTTCCTAAAACCTGAAAAACTGTGAATTCTAAAACACATCTGGCTTCAGGGATTTGGTATAATTGTGGACTGACTTCTCGGTTATATTATCATACATGTGATCCAGAATGTGTTTATATTGTTGTTAGATTATCATTGACACAAAAACACATAAGTTTAAAAATTCATAGGAGAATTTTAAGATGCTAAAGAATATCTCCCTAGACCATGGAGGCCATGGTTCTTAGCCAAAAAAACTTAGCAATGATGAATTTATGACATAATAGTGCTGAGTTTTCTTTGGCTCTAGCTGCTTTTCTTAGAAGAGACCTCCTTTGAAATGCTGAACTATCTAACAGGCAAATTTGGGTGGCACTTTTTGCTTTGGATTTTCTTGGACATGATCAGAACTGTCAAAGGCAATTTTACTGCTTTTCTGTGATGACTACTAAAAATTCCAAGGACATCCCTGAGAAGATAGAGTGGATAAACAGTTCATGACAAACATCAACCTCATTCTAGATCAGAACTATCTTACTTATTGAAATCCTATAATTATCTGTTGAAACCAAGAAAACTGCTTATTGAAACCAAGAAAGTTGGTAGTTTTAGAATAAATTCTTACCAATATTATTCCCAAATCTGTATAATGAACGAGAGGAAAAGTGTACGTTTACGTGCACTCACAATTACAAATCTCAGCCCAGATATAAATAATGCCAGTCTTTATTAAAAAAATATTGCTGAATGGAAATGATAAGTCAAAGGGGGCTCAATTTTGTAGGATTAGGGGAAAAGCCTAAAGATCAGCAAGTAGGAGTTAAATTAGTAAATTCAATAGACAACGTGTAGGTCAGCCAAACCCACGAGCAGGAGGCAGACTATGCAGGAAGAGAAAGCAGCAAAGCTCTGACACAGTTGGCATTCTTTGAACCACAGGAATTTGAGGAATCAAGAGAATTGTGGGAAACTGACTAGAGATCCTGAAGGTTGATGCCACAACTTCTCCACACATTTTCCATTCCTGGTCGCCCAGGAATTAAGAACCCACCTTATTTCAATGACATAAAAAGAAATTCACACGATAATGAGGAAAACAGTAATTGGGGCTGGAGCAGAAGATCATCCGGTTAGTTTTACTTTGATCACAAGGTTAGGTTTGATGTCATTAAGGGAAAGAATATCAAAAATTACTTTCACCTGGGTGCTACTGATGTACTGCTTCTCATGGAGTCTGGGTGGACTCCGTGTTAAATAATAAAAGTGATGTGGTTATGCACTCAATTGGAATGACATTATGTACTCTTAGATCCCTGCTTAGAAGAAAAAGTTTAGGAAGTTAAGATTCAGGACTAGAACCAGATGGATGCTCCATTTCCTGGGGCTCTGTGCAGGGCAGGGGATGGGTGTCAGTGACTCTTATTGCTGGAATAGCCCTATGTCTTTATGCTTAGGCTGGGAAGATGGGTGGCACACAGAAAGTAGAGTCTACACAGCATTCTTGACTGGGCACTCATTTTTCACTTATATTTTGCTTAGATTTTTAAAAAACTAGCTCAGGACTTATGAAAAACAAGTTACTAAAGTCAACCTTTAGTAGGGACACGACTTAGAAAATCGTGCTCTGATTCCACTTCCAGTTCAAATCTAGGAAACATGCACACTTGTTTGTCTCAGTCTCCTCTGTATATATATTAAACTTCTGGGGCAGAATGGGGGTTTGCTTAAAGAAAAAGTAGGAGTGCATAAAATGCTTTGAAGAGAGAAAAAGTCCAAGTCAGTGCTACAGGCAGTCATGACCAGAGTTCTTAAGCCCTGTGAGAAGTCAAGCTGAGCACGATTCTGTTCTAGCAAGGGCTACTCTTAGTTGCATTAAGTGACCACTTCAAGTGAAGGCAAAGTTCAGCTTTCTAAGCTGAGCTACACACCTGAATGCTTTGGGAACTTGTCTTCATTTTATTTTCCTTTAAAACCTTACAGCCTGCTGACCAGGTAAAATAACAGAACATATGGTCTTTATTTAATTCCTTCGTGCTTACCGCCAAGACAAGAGGAGGTTGAAGGGTGAAGATGTCTTGGCTGTCTCCGATGCTTTCCTTTAATCTTACTTTATTTACTAAGAGCTAATAAAAAATCCGAAGTGCTTAACTCTCAAGTGTTGTTTTTCCTTCTGGGCATTGGTATTTGATTTGTTCCTTGGCCTGAATCCCCCTGCTCTTTTTCTGCTGAATGTGCCATTGTGAACCTCCTTCTTAATGCTGCCTTCATTCTCTTTTCTTTGATATATTTTCAGCTTCCAAAAGTTTGTCTTTTTCCACTCTTATTCAAATTACTTTTAATCATTTAAAAATATAATCACATTGGGTTTATATAAAGTAAAATAATTGCATTATAAAATAATATTTGTATGAAAAATTTTGGAGAAGAGGAGAAAATCACTTATTTTGCTGCCCAACTGCAATAGCTCTTCATTATTCTCTTTTTTAAAAAAGATTTTATTTTTTATTTTATTTTTTTTAAAGATTATGTATTTATTTGACAGAGAGCGAGCGAGTGAGAGAGGGAACACAAGCAGGGGGAGTAGGAGAGGGAGAAGCAGGCTTCCTGCTGAGCAGGGAGCCTGATGCGGGACTCGATCCCAGGACCCTGGGATCATGATCTGAGCTGAAGGCAGATGCTTAATGACTGAACCACCCAGGCATCCCTATTATTCTCTTTTAATACAAGCATTGTATTTTGCATGCTGACAGAGGGCATAGAATTCTGCCCAAATGTCTTTCACTCCATATTATCCTATCACTGCGGTTCTGTGTTTGCTAATTCTGTGATTAGATATTAGATATATAATAAATAGAGATATATAGATATTAGATATTCTAGTTGACATTGCCTCAATTGACGTAGCCATCCTGCTATCAGTAGGACAATTAGATCGAGAGTATCTGTTTCTAAGGCTGTGCTCACAAGGACAGGAGCTTTGTAAAGCAATCAAACCTGCAACAAATTAACATGTAAGGGCTAATAATGTATAAGGCTTTGGATATGAAAATGAAAAGTTATAAAAACTCTGTGACACATAATGCAATGAGAACGGCTCTCTTTGGTTATTTTCAGGACATACAACTGTAGACTGGGGAAATGAGCACAGATATGACCGGAGTATCAGCATTCTTAAAAAAACACTAATTTAATTATCCATCCCTTATAGAGTCAATTTCCTGCCATATCTTTTCTGAAATTTATCCCTGAAAATGTGCTTCTTGACATATCCAACTCCCAGGTGAAACTGATCATATCTATATCAAAACCTTAATATTTGTACAAGATAAATATTTCCTTATCAATTACATAGTGAGTAGCCTTTTTAATATATTCCCACATTCTAATATTCACACATTCTGGTATTTTATTTGGAGCTTTAAAAAACTGAATTGCTTTTGTAAGTGGTTTGTATTTCTCTACAGATAATAAAAATTGAGAGTAAGAACTTAATAAATCTAAATGCATCATTACTGTGAAGCCTGATCACCTTGTTTTTGATAACCAGGAACTTGTAAAATAGATAAAAACATGGTCTTAGCCCTTTGTAAATTACTCACTGCACTACCTCTTTTTCAATATTGTGATTCTTAGACTGGATATCAATTTTCTTTCTCTTAGAAATTCTTCTAATTTGTTAATTAAATACTTAACACAAATAGAAATCCTCAAGATTCTTGATATCATCAACTCCTAGTCAAACACATTTCACCAATACCAAAACCCTTTAATAATGTTACTAATTAATTACTTCTTCCGTACTCATTCCATTTTAATATCTTTTTTCTTTTAATACATTTTTCTTAAATTCTATTTAATAATACATTAATATGCTTGCTTTGTTTTTGTAAATTGGTGTTTACTATTTCTAAAGATTTTATTTATTTATTTGACAGAGAGAGAGAGAGCGCGTGCGTGCGCGCACAAGCAGAGGGAACAGCAGAGGGAGAGGGAGAAGCAGGCTCTCCACTAAGTAGGGAGCCCAACACGGGGCTCAATCCCATGATCATGACATGAGCTGAAGGCAGATTTTTAACCAACTGAGCCACCCACATGCCCTTTTTTTTTTTTTTAAAGATTTTATTTATTTGACAGAGAGAGATCACAAGTGGGCAGAGAGGCAGGCAGAGGCAGAGAGAGAGGAGGAAGCAGGCTCCCCGCAGAGCAGAGAGCCCGATGCGGGACTCGATCCCAGGACCCTGAGATCATGACCTGAGCTGAAGGCAGAGGCTTAAGCACTGAGCCACCCAGGTGCCCCCCACATGCCCTTTTAAAAAAAGTCTTTGTCAGGCTTCTCTAGAAATTAATTTTAAGTGGAGAAGAACTTAAATATTGATTTAATTATTATTTTGGCCATGTTCCTTGCTTTGGATTTTTTTCTCTTGTTTTTACATTTTGACTTGCAAGCTTATTTGGAGATGGAGATTTTGTTTTATGTCTCTGCTCTCTCCCTGTCTTTCTCAATGATCACCTATCTCTTTCTAGACCTGGACCCCAAGCTATTTGGTAATTTGGTTAAGCTCCTAGTTAGCCAGCTACGCCTGAGTTCTTCCACTGGCTTGGCCCACAGGTAACTATGAGTTATGGCCCTAGGCAGTGAGTGACAGAAAAGTTTTAATTCTCCTTTCATTAGTCAGGGGAGAGGAAGTCCCATATCAGCCCTAGCTGTAAGCAATGAGACTAACCTAGTACATCTCAAGGGAAAATGGAGAACCAGAAAGTACTTCAAGTCTCCCTTACTTTGCAGAAGTTCAACTCTCTGCTATCAAACCCAGATTCCAAGATGTCCCTTGCTTTCCTTTGCCTAACATTTCACTTTTCTGTTATATTTCTGGACTATGGAAATGTTACTCTTTTTATGTGTGCTTTTTAAAAAATCTTTTTGGACCACATCTTTATCTATATCTCATTGCCATGTGCTGAGAACAGAAACTGTGCACCAAAGCATGAATTTACTAGACTATCTAGATGGAAGATATAAACCTTTCTTAAACATGTTTTGGAAACACTTGCGGGAAATAGTTTATATAAGATAGCAAGCTCCAAAATCCAAAATTAGCTCTGATTAAGCTAGTTTCATAACAGAACCAGTTCTTTTTAAGTGACATCATCTACTTACTAGCCATTTTGATATATAATTATGTAGTTCTCTTACATCCCCATTTCCCTCAACCCATCATCCAAATATGGGTAGATGATAACTTTCCGCTAAATTGTTCTTCAGTATCATTGGGTAAATATAAGCCAAATGTTTACTATGATTAAACTAACTTTCTCGTAAATTTTTTTTTCCTGGAGCTAATAACTGTCTTATTTTCCTTTGCTTAGTTGTCCTTTTGCCTACAGTTAATTCTTCCAATACCATACTACTGCAACACAGATTTCCATGCAATCAAATCTCTCAGTTCATGTATCAGTTGCTTTTTTCTCCTTTATGACTTCCTGTCTAGAACCCTCCATCTTTGTGTTCCATTAGGACCAGTTACTTTCTTGGACTTCTGACAGTTGTTTTCTTTGAAATATCTCTTTAACATCAACCTTCTCCTCTTTCCTGTGTTGTATCTCCTGCTTCCAAGACTTCACTTTTTTCTTGGTTTGCTGCAGTACAAACCATGGTCCAGGAACTTCCTAAGAGAAGATGCACTGGAGATACCTTTTAAAAAACCTTTGTCTTGCTTTCATTTTAAACGAATAGTTTGGCTGGTATAACATTCTCGGTTGGAAATTATCCTCCCCCAGAATTTTTGGAAGTTATTGCTCCATTTCCTTCTAGGTATCGAAGTTTCTAAGTCCAAAATAGTTTTCATTCCTGATCTTTCATTTAGGACCTGATATTTTCTCCCAGGAATATTCTAAGATTTTTTTATACCATTTATGTGTATAATTTCACAATGATGTACCATGATGGGGGTCTTTTGTATTCTGAATTATACTCTTAGTGGGTCTTTTTGATCCAGAGATTCATGTACTTGAGTTCTAGAATTTTTTCTTGAATTATGTGGCAGAGACAGGTAAACTCCCATTAGAATTTTATCGCTCCTCTTTGCTATGGTCTAAATGTCAGTGTTCCTTCAGTTTTCATACATTGAAATCCTAACCCCCAAGGTGATGATATTAGGAGGTGGTACATTTGGGAGGTGATTAGGTTATGAGAGAAGAGTCTGTTTGAATGGGATTATTGCCTTTATTAAACAGGCTCCAGGGTGCTACCTAGCACCTTCTACCATGTGAGGACATAGCAAGAAGTTGGTAGTCTGCAGCTTGGAAAAGGGCCTTCCCTAGAACATGACCATGCTGGTATTCAGATCTTGGACTTCTAGTCTTCAGAACTGTGAGCAATACATTTCTGCTGTTTAGAAATCACCTAGTCTATGGTATTTTTGTTATAGCATACCAAATGGACAAAGAGGGAAAATGGAATTTTGTTTTTCCTCTTCCAAAGGGAAGTGGAGCTGGGTTGGCCAGTTGGGGTGGTACACACTCCCAGAGTTTTATAACTCAAGTGATGTGTTAGTAATTCCTTTGGCCAAAATGTGAGGAACAAAAGAGAGATTGTAAGTGGTTGTGGTTTGGGGTCTAGTTGGTCTTTCTACAGAGTAGGATCCTAGCAAAAGATAACCTGGATTACCAGGGTATCTCACCTTTGGGTCTTCCTGAAAAAAAGCCTGAGCTAATGACGTGAGTGGAGTTAATTTGGGAGGTGATATTCAAAGCGAGGTGATATTCAAAGCAGAAATGAGGGAATGGGGAGAGTGGAACAGGGAAGGGAGAAAAAGCCACAAAAGAATGAGTTACTGAGTTGGTAAACAGTATAGGCAACTGGGCACAAGCCCAGTTAAGACCATCTGTGGAATTAGTAGAACAGATCTCAGAAATGTCACAGCAAGTGAAATGGAAGTAAAGCCACACACACAAAAAAAGGAAATAAAACAATTTATCTATTGACTCTCACTGCCCTTCTGTAATAAGGGTCACCTCTGGGAGCATTAACATTCCCCTTACACTTCAGGGCAGTGGCTGTTCAAGGCCTAAAGGGTTTCTCTCTGCTTTGGAAGATCCCCTAGAAGCCAAACAAGGCAATGGTGAGACTGAGATGAGGCATGCTGGTAGAATGTATGGAATGTGTATCCCAGCTTCAGGGAGATCATTTAGACTAAGAGCATATAGTGAAAGATACCATGAGGATCTGATACACAGGGCTGGTAGAAGGAGATGACATGAGTGACCAAACAGAAGAGAGAAGCACCTGCCTAACTCAAGGGCATGAGGGTCAGAGGGTTCAAGCAGAGATCTCCCAAGAAGCCCTCAAAAAGGCCCACATGACAAACAAAACAGAACAAAACAAAAAACCCAGTTTTAAACATCTGCCAGGCAAAGAGAAAGCAAAGGCAGCATTCCTTTCCCCTTCCTTTTGTTATTCGTCCTCATGCCCAGATCCTTGAGCCATCTGGCCAACATGCTGGGGAACTAGGGAAGGGGAAAAATCCAAGTCTGTGCCCCCTCTCTCCACAGGAGGCTTCAAGCCTGGGAAAGTGATGAAGTGCTGCCTTTAAATCAAAGTTCAGAGTTTTCATTAATATCTTGGATTGGATACTGATTTGCAGACCAAGACCGTATGTAACTCTCTATAACCATAAAAGCTACATGTTACAATAACGAGCAGAAAAGTTTTTATCTTGGGGCAGGAGACATTCAAATTTCCCAAGTAAAGTGTGGGAGATAAAGTTGCATTTTTTTAAAAAAAGATTTTATTTATTCATTTGATAGACAGAGATCACAAGTAGGTGGAGAGGCAGGCAGAGAGAGAGGAAGAAGCAGGCTCCCTGCCGAGCAGAGAGCCCGATGCGGGGCTTGATCCCAGGACCCTGAGATCATGACCTGAGCTGAAGGCCAAGAACTTAACCCACTGAGCCACCCAGGTGCCCCTAAAGTTGCATTTTGATTGCAGCATCCGTTGTCCTTATTTGATCTACATGCATCAGGCCGTTTTAATGAAATAAACTTCATTTTTGCTTCTTTCCCCCATAGGTGGCCATATTTTCCAAAATGAAAAAGGCGATGAAGGACATAGCAGATAGGAAGTTTGGCTTGAGGCTATGAGAAAGAACCCAAAGTGCTAACCACTGCTCCTAAGGCCTGGTGCGGTCCTGAGCCTGCTTATCCCTCGAAGGCATGTAATACCCTCCTCCTCAAATTCTATGCTCCAGCCACACTGAGATTCTGTCCCTGTCTGCAGGGAACTGCAACGTAGCTCGTCCCCAGTCCTCCATATTGCTGTTCTGTCTCCTCTCCTCCCACCCCCCACCCTCTCTTTGACACTACCTAATTACTTATTACTCACTAGATCTCAACTTAAATGTTGCCTCTTCCAGGAAGACCCCCCCACCGCCGCCATCCTGCCCAAGCATCCAAGTTCACATCATGTGTAAACACCTTTGTGTGCTAACAAAGCTCCTGATGCTCTATCCTTCCTAGCACCTGTCACTACCATATTTCCCTGTTTACTTTGCAGTGCAGTCTGTGCCCTCACTCACTACCACAGTCTCTATAAGAGGCAGTCAGTCTGGTTCACACCTGTAGCTCCAGAAGCTAGCATAGCGTTAGGCACATAGTGGGAACGCCTGTCAAATGAAAAAATTTATATGTATATATTAATAAAAGATCTGACAAATGCATACAAATTCAGCCATCAACTTCCAAAAAATCAGCTTTGCAGAAAAGAGTAAAATGATAAGACACTGGAACCATCCTGGAAAATTCAGCGCTTATGGTGGCTCTATATTCCTTATGACAGCATTTCTCAAAGTTTGGTCCTTGGAGCAGAAGGGTCACTGGGAAGCTTGTCAGAAATGCAAATTCTCAGGACCTCCCCACCGTCAGAAACTCTGAGAGGGGAGCCCAACATCTGTATTTAACAAGCCCTCCAGGACACACTGGAGTTTGAGAACCACTGCCCTGATATTTGAAATGCCTCTCCCTGCAAAGTGCTGAAGTCATATTTGGAAGGAGGAGATGATGTCTATTAAACATCCCTGAAAACCAAGACCCATATGATCTCCTTCTTGATGCCATTGAAGTTAACCATCCAAGCTAAAGACCGTCCAGCACAATCCATTACCAGAGGATTCAGCTGGAAAGGATTACAGCAGAGCAGCCCTGTCGACATCTACAAACGGGGTCCAGGTGCATGCATCCGGTACTCCTGGCTAGGAAATCACTGGATTACTTGCTTCATTTAGTTCTACATTTTAACGATCTGACATTTTAAACTGCATGGCTGGGTTTTTAATCAGATGGGCCCATCTCTGTACCTATCTTGGCATGACAACGTACTTTGAGAGAGAGCTGAATTAGCAAGGGCGTTAAGCCTCAGGTTTGGCCAAAGGGAGAGGAAGTGATACTTGAAATGTCTGGCCAACCCATGTGTGACCTCGTGATGGGAGATCAAAGCCTCCAGGTGGACAAGAACAGTGACGAGCCACATAGAAACCATCCAGAACCTTCAGGGAGTATTTGCTGATCCCCTCGCCCAAGTAGGTTTTGTATCCTTAGAACTCTATCAAGTTCAGGGAGATGAAAGTCTTGTATCTTAGACAGATTCTATTTCATCCATGAGGGTCACCAACAGGACCAAAGGGACAGAACATGACACATGAAGAAAAATGTCTTTAAATGGAGTATGCATATGGTGAGTGCTGTGGAGAGTGTAAAAAAAATAAAAAATAAAAAAATAAATGGGTATGTATGTGTGGATGTATGTATAAATAAACCAAAATACAAACAAGAAACAAAACAAGAAGAGCCAAAGAAAGGAAGGAAAAAGAATGAAAATTTTCAATTTAGGTTAATAAAAAAACAAATAATAAATAAACAGATAATGTACCAGACACTATGATGGGGAGGAAGAAAAGAGAGAAGGGTGGTGCCTGGGTGGCTCAGTTGGTTAGGTGACTGCCTTTGGCTCAGATCCTTAAGAGTCCCATGATCGTGTCCCACATCGGGCTCCCTGCTTGGCAGGGAGTCTGCTTCTCCCTCTGACCCTCCCCCTTCTCATGCTCTTTCTCTCTCTCTCTCTCAAATAAATAAATAAAATCTTTAAAAAAAAAAGGGAGAGAGAGAGAGAAGGGTAAAAATGCTCACTATCTTAGTGCTAAAGGCTATCTACCGACAGTCTAGAGTGGTTCTGTCCAATAGCGAAGTTGGTAGGTACATGAGGCTGTTTAAATTAAAAGCAACTGAAACTAAACAAAATTAAAAAATTAGTGCTTCACTCATACAAGCCACATTTCAGCTGCTTGGTAGCCACATGTGGCTACCATATTGAACCACATAGATTAGAACACTCCCATCATCCTAGAAAGTTTTCTTGGACAGTGCTGCTCTACAGATGGCCCTAAGATCAAACTTGTACTTTTTCCTATCCTTCCAGGAGTAGCTAAATTCATAGAATATGGAAAAACCAAAAAGTAAATGGCCAAGGACACAGGTAATTTTGCTTTGTTGATGAAATAGAATTCTCCCTGAAATTCCACACAAACATGGCCCAATTTATTTGTCTACGTGTCTCTCAAGCATATATTCTATTTGATTCAACGAAACAAACACTGACCTGAATGCCTTCTCTGGGCAAGACATTGCCCTCGGCACCACTTGAAGAGTAAAGATGCATAGAATGTAGTCCCTGTTCTCCAAGGGACATATCTGACAGAAAACGCAAGACCAGGATATAACCACAAGGTGAGAAAAGTAGGTATGTTGGAAGAGGTTCAAACTATCTCTTGGGTTCCCCAGTGTTGCTGTGCATATAATAGACAGATGCTACATATTTATAGGTCCGATTCTGCTTTATGTTTGTTTGCTTATTCATTTGTTTTGTTTTTTAGATTCCACATATGAGTGAAATCATATGGTATGTGTCTTTCTTTCTCAGTCTGGCTTATTTCATTTAGCGTAACATCCTCTAAGTCCAAACTGATGGTTGCCAGAAGGAGATGGGGGTGGGGGAAGGGAGGGATGGGAAGAATGGGTGAAGGGGAGTGGAGGATACAGGCTTCCAGTATGGAATGAGTAAGTCAGGGAAATAAAAGTTACATAGGGAATACTGTCAATGATACTGTAATAGCACTGAATGGTGTCAGATGGTAGCTACATTTGTGGTGAGCACAGCACAGTGAATAGACATGCTGAATCACTAGGCTGTGCACCTGAAACTAATACAACATTGCGTACCAACTATAGTTAAACTTTAAAAATAAAAAAAAAATACAGATGCTCCAGCCCCATCGGAAGAGAGCAATATTCTTTGGCTCTGGGAGAGGCTTCTCACCACAGACGTGTACCTCCTTCATGGGGGCAGACACCTGCAAGATGGCTTTTGGGTACAAAGAGATAAGATAGTATAGGAGACAGAGAATTTATAAACTAGCTTTGGTGCAAATGTTTGTGTGTTGTTGATCAAACCACTTCAGCAATTTAACTAGTGACTATTGTCAAAATGTCTCCATCATGATTTGTCTTTGAACCTCCAAAAGCCAAAGGAGTAGTTTAAAGTCTTGAGTTGGAAAATGACCTCAGGAGTCATTGAGACCTGAATGGAATTAAAAGGGAAACAAAGTCTTGAAGTCATAAGAATTATTCAAAGGCCTTAAACCAAGCTAGAAGACAATATAACCAACCCTTTGGTGACAGATGAGTCATCTATTATATTTATCAAGCTATTAATTAATATAGGAGCATCAGCAATCCTCAAGGGAAGAGCATACTTTTTATAGATGGAACAACTTTGGAATATAGGAAAGCATTCTTGGGGATTGAAATATGTAAAGCTGCGAGTAGGTGGCAAATATTATACTCCAAGTTGCTGCACTTAATCAGAGGGCAAAAATGCTGAGACGCTTAGCCAGTCAGTAACTTTCTGAGCCCACATTGTCAATAGATATCTCTTGGCTCATCCCTTGGCAATAATGGCTTTAACATCAATGGCTGACTGACTTGGGACAGGGAGATGGACACCACTCCTGTGTTTGAGCAAAACCAGAGAAATGAGCATTAAGTTTATAGTTGATTTTGATACTATCATACCCTAAAAAGCACATCAGTATTATAACTTTAACTTTCCCATTCCCACCCTAGGATTCTTTTCGTCAATCTATTCTGGGATATTGCAAACTCATCCCTTTCTTCTTTTCCCTTCCCTCTCTCCCACCCTTCCTTCCTACTTCCTTCCCATCTTTCTTTCTTCCTTTTTTCTTTATTTTTTAAAAATTGGAGATGAAAGGGATTGCTTTTTCTTAACAGGACAAGGCAGGTAAAGAACAAGAATGGTGATTCACTCAAGGCTGTCTTAATTTCCTTTGTTTGAACATATCCCGTCACCACCACCAGAAAGCCTTCTTTAATGACAAACAATTTCCTGCTATACCAGATTCCAAGACTTTAATCCTTGTGAAGGGCCATGCAAATGTTAGATTTGTAAGTCATATGCAATTGTTCCAAGGAATTTTTATTGAGTTTCATTGGACATGCAGGCTAAAATGTAATTTCTGGCTTTTATTAGACTCTAAAAGTCTATGTTTCAACTAACTCAATAAAGGAAAATTTGGGTGCAATACATAGCAGATGGGAGGCAAGACCGTCATGTAAGACTGTACTGGTTGGGCACTGCTCAACTCCAGGGAGAGTCATTCACAAAGTCTTCAAAGTGAACAGTGTCCCTAGGAGTTGTACCTGCCCAGCTGTTCACAACATCCTTAGCTGAAAGCTTTCTATAGAATTATCATAGGTTATTTGTTCACTTAATTAAGTACTTATTGGATGCTTATCACATACAGGTTCTGTACTAGACCCGGGTGAGCAAGACTGACTCAGTCTCTGTCTTCATGGAGCCAATACTATATTAGGAGAATCAAATAATTAAGGAAGCACTTGTAAGCACTGTAATACAAGAAATAAAGGATGCCATGGAGCAAAGAAGAAGGAGCCCCTTTGGAAAGGGGTTGTGGGAGATTCCTAGAGGAACTGGTGGTTAGTTTGCAATATTAGCAATGAATAGGACTTAGGCCAAGTGAGTGGATATAGTTGGGATCGGGTAGAGGCAGAGGATGCTGAGGAGAGAACATTCCAGGAAGAACATTATGCATGCAAAGGACTGAATAATGTGTGGTACACCGAGTCATCAGCTACTTGCTGATGCCAGTTTTGCTGGAACTGAGTATACTTATCCAAGAGACCAAGGCAGAGCCAAGCCATGAATCCTGCTCAGGAAAGATGTCATTTCTACGCAGCCACGTGGACAGTCATGCTTCGCCTCTGTCTGCTGACCTTTGTCTCTGATCTTACACTTTGTTTGAAAGTAATCAGGGTACTTTGCTCCCTACTCGACTATGATGGCGCACTGAGAACAGAGATGATCTTAGCTCCCAATGTCCTGTTATTCTGTCTCTGCATGTGGTAGGTGTCCAATGAATATCAGGAGAAAATAATTAAGCTGTCATCTAACTTAAAGTAAATCAATTTGAGATAAGGATTTGGGAATTTTATTTTTCCCTTTTCCAACCTTTCAATTAAGTTAAACCAACAGAGACATTTAACCCAGGTGGACAATGAACCTGGTTTTTCTGATTTCAGTTGTGCTATTAGTGAACATATAAAGAGTAGTTTCCTGATATTGTAATATGACAGAGAAGAACATTTAAACAAATAATGATATTTGCAGCAAAAGACTCATGATCTCAAGTTTTGACTCCAATCTTATAAACACTTGAAAGTAGCTTTATAGGTGTCTTGGGCTAATTCTGAGAGAGCATATAGTTCTTGTGCAGTCATTGGAAAGAAAACACAGTATCCTGTTCCAATAAAATTTCAGACACGGCAGTAAATCAGGCTCGCCTTTCAGAATGCAACATTAGGCCATCAGTTTGGGCATAACATTTGGTAATATCATTGAGACACTGAAGGCAATCGCCATAACCTACATGTATCAAATGTTCCAAGGGCAGCTTTATGGTGAAGCCAGAACATGACAATGGCATGTGGGTTTTGTTTTTTTTTTTTAAGCCTGGTATGGAGAAGACCATAGAGACAGATAGACTGAAACCCATTAACAAGATTAGCCTTTGTCTTGACACTAGGGGAGTAGCTTTTCTAAAAGCTCATAAAATATTTTCCTATCTCCACTGATAAGTTTGCAATGACAGGTGGGGGAAGTTCTCAATTTATTTTATACAGCTTAAACATTTTAAAATATGTTAGACTGTAAATATATGCATTGACCTGACTCAACTGCACCACTCCTTTCTCTGATTAGTGATCACGTGGCCAGCCACAGGTCACTTTTTGAGTGACCTAAAAAAGTGGGCTTTTATAATTTGGCTTATATTTTCAGCTTGCATTTAAATTAGGAGATTTTACTTCTAATTTTCTCCTGGTTTTTAGACCACTTTAATTTCTCACAAGATCTGGTTCCAGAATAGCTACGCCAAATTTGGTCATCCATAACAAGAATGGTATAAGTCAGAGAAATATTGGCCTCCAGATTTCTTTGGAGAACACATTCAGATTTAATGCTGCCAATACCCCATATTTCTTGGGGGAAATATGCTAGAATCTTTGATTTCATCTATTGGGATACTCAATAAAAATGAATAAAGTTACCCATTACCCTCTCGTTACTGGTGTATTCTCATTATTTTAAATTCTGTTGGTCTTGGATTACATTGGGCTATTTCCACACTTAATTTTTCATGGTTTCTCGAGACTTTCAACAAAGCAAATACACTTTTCAGGTGCAAATAATTGACGTGTTGCAGCAGAGATACAAGTATCTTTACAATAGAGCATCTTTCCATATTTGCCTTGCACGGAGTTGTCCAATGAATATTTTTTGAGAAGATCAAATAGTTCCATAAATATTTCTCCATATCAATCAGCCAAAATATGTTAAGGCCAGACTGTGACTTGGACAACTTTCAAACACATACTTCCAATTTCAAAATGTACTTCAAACCACCCAGCATTTTCAGTCCACAGTTGCGCCAGTCCCTAGGCTGATGTTCTCCCACATGGGCCAGCCCAGCTCTCAGGAATAGTCAGTAAAGTGACCGTGCCAGGGTCACCTCAGTGGGTGGCCCCATTCTTCAGGTCACATGAATGTTTACCGTGCTCTTCAAGACCCTCAGCAGCTCTACTCTCTCCTATAGCTGAGCCCTCAGCCTTCCTACAAAAAACCTTCTCCATACTTGAAGATTCGATCCTATGTTACTTTCTAGGACCAATCTTTATCTTTGTCGGGAGGCTTTCAGGAATTCTGGTTTAATACCTAGGACATCTTTTTATACTTTCGTGGATGCCATTTTGGTTCTGATCTTACCCCCAGTTCTTGTAACTGGATTTCTTCCTCGCCTCACCTGTGGCCTCCTGGCTCACCTCTTGGGCCCAGTTTGTATCTCAGTCATTGGAATGAGCTCAGCCTCCTCGGGAGAGTACTGTCTTCATCGCTTCTGGGTACCTTACAGTGGTGGGGGCTGTATTCTCTTGCTCTCCATCAGTTCAGGGAAGAACATACCTGAAATCTCCTGCCTGGCTGCCGCTGAGATTGCCGAACATCCCCACTGGCTCCTGAATTTCCTGCCAGCGCGCTTCTCCCATTTGTCAGACAGTCCACTGGATCTCCTAAGCCCTAATTTCTACAGCCATGATGGCTGGGTACTGTGATCTACCTGCGTGCTAGTCCATCTCCTCTGAGAAACAATGGCTAACACAGGATAAAGTGCACAAGGATTTCATTAGGGGACATGCCTGAGTGAAAGGAGCTAGGGTGGCCAATGGAGAAGGTGGAGAGACCATTCAGATCACGATGTACAGGGACTTAGAGTGAAGGACAGAAGGGGAGAAAGTGGAAGCTCCTAGCCCGCCCTTCAGTCTTAGAAAGTTTTGGGAAGCTGTCGTGAGAGCAGGTCAACCATGGTGACCCATCAAAGGGGTACTATGTGTCTCAGGAAGGGGTCTGCCTTAGTCCCTCGTCATCATTTAGTCAATGGAATGGAGCAACCTGTGGGAGGGAGCTTCTGCATAAACTCCGTGACGGATTTCAGCCTGTAGCCGCTGGGCCCCTTGGTCTGGTTATGCCCCCCGCAGTCACAGATCTGCCAGGTGCATGCTCATGGCCTTCACAACCTGTCGGGTGGCACTTTCTTCCAGCCCCTACAGCTGGGCCAGGAGCCCAGGCCCTGGCCCCACCCTGCATGCACGCGCATGCTGTTTTACTTCCGTCCCCTGTCTCCCAGTCTGCACCAACCGACTGGAGTCAGCAGCCAGCCAGGCCAGGCCTTAACACGACTAGTACTTCCACGTATGAATTCCTTCCTGGCATTTCTCAGGGAACTTCTGTGTGTCTCTTAAACCCAAACCCACGAAAAAAATTTCTGAACACATTGAGGTAATGAGAAAAGGTGTTCTAATTCTCCTCCAAGAATGAAAATTGAACAATCAACATGGAGACATAACTGGTTTGAGGAAAGCCGCTGACACAAAGTCAAAAGTAAGATGGGAAACTCTGATGCGTGCATGGAGCCAAAGAACAAGGTCGGCATCTCCGGAAGTGGGACAGGAGCACAGAAAGGGGGTCATGAGCTCACCGGTCAGCTTTGCCGGCAGCTGTTGCCATGTGACACCTGTGTGTTCATTGTAAATAGGAGAAACAGAAATCAGCTGACACGCATACTATACCTTCTAGAAAGCATATGACTGGTGTTCAAGACATTACAAGTGTTTGATGCAAAATAAGTCCTTCACTGGGCCACTTCCCCGGGTGACTCAAGTGATGTTGTTTGTCTTATAAGGAGATCTGAACGTAAGGTTGTTTCTGATACTACCCAATAATACTCATCAGCATTTTCCAGTGTTTGAATATTTGTCACAGGCCACAACTCTTTTTAAATAATGTTAATCTGAGAATTCCTCATTTACTAAACAATTTATAATATCCATAATAGCTAATAAAACACTTGAAAAATGCTGATGTATTTTACAATACTGCATAATAGAGAATAACATATGGGATTCCCCAGAATTCTCATTTCTCATTCCAAGTCCTGAAGATTGGCAACACTGAGAGATAAAGCTTGGGAACTCTCCAGGATTGAGGAGAGAAATGCCGATGACTAACTTGAGTTTGCTGCCTTCTCCTTATCCACTCAGAATTCGAATGCCTTAGCCAAGCAGGACTTTAATCTCACTGCTCTGTGAACCTAATTCAACTGCTTGCTCCTTCACAGCAAGAAAAAATAATCATATCATACAGGCTTTGGTTGGGAATCTTCCCATTTTAGAAAAAGAAAATACAGTTTTCTTTTAAATTATTTGTCTTCTATAGGGTTTGGGAAGCATGTGGCTAAAATGGAAAGATATACCACATGTACAAAAACGGAAATCATGTCATTTTACCTATGCTATTGCTGCAGAAGTTTTTTTTTAATTTTATTTATTTATTTGACAGACAGAGATCACAAGTAGGCAGAGAGGCAGGCAGAGAGAGAGAGGAGGAAGCAGGCTCCCTGCGGAGCAGAGAGCCCGATGCGGGGCTCGATCCCAGGACCCTGAGATCATGACCTGAGCTGAAGGCAGAGGCTTTAACCCACTGAGCCACCCAGGTGCCCCTGCTGCAGAAGTTTTCATACACTTGACCTTCGATGAAGGTGTCCTCTCCAAAGAGCTATTGTTGATTTTACTCCATGTCTTGTTTTGCTTGGACGGTCATAACAACATACCACAGATTGGGGGGCTTCAACAACAGACATGTATTACTCATAGTTCTGGAGGCTGAGAAGTCCAACATCAAGGTGCCAGCCAGTTTGGCTCTTGGGGAAGGCTCTCTTGCTGGCGAGCATTTTGCTGTGTCCTCACATGGCAGAGAGAGACAGAGAGAGCAAGCTCCCTGCTGTCTCTTGTAAAAGCACTTTTTCCGTCATGAGTGCCCCGCCCTCATGACCTCATCCAGGCCTAATTTCCTCCCATCTCAAATACCGGCACACTGGGTCTTAGAGCTTGAACATAAAAATTTCAGGGGTAGTGAGGGATACAAACATTTAGTCTACAACACCCAGCACGGCTTTCCCAAGATTAGCACCAGGTCATAAAAAAGGAGGCCAGTTGTGGGAGGGTGACCGGGTAGTTCTCAGTCTTTTCCTTGGTGCTCCTTATTCCCCTGTGGGCACCAGTTCCTTAGCATTCTCATGGGGCCCCTGTCTGGAATTTGGGTAGGGAGGGGAGGCGGCAGTGCCCTCCCATGTGTCGAGGGCAGGCCATGGGCGGGGGCTCCAAAAACATCATTAACTTCCAACATCCCTGGAAGGAGCCCTCCTCTGTTTTATAGAAGAGAGACATTTGTGGTTCATAGAGTTAGAATAATTCATATGCCCATGTCACACAAACGGCAAGCAATAGACCTAGTTTTTCAAAGACACAATTCATACACCACAAAGTTCACCCTTTTAAAGTGTATGGTTCAGTGTTTTTTGTGTGTTCACAAAGTTGTGCAATCATCATTATTAGAAAATTCTGGAACATTTCATCACCCCTTCCCACCAAAAAGCCCCATATCTAATAGCCATCACTCCTCATCCCATTCCTACCCCCAGCCCCTGGAAATTGCTGCTCTGCTTTCTGTCTCTATGGAATTGCCTATTTTGGGCATTTCATATAAATGGAGTCGTACAATAAGTGGTCTTTTGTGCCTGGCGTCTTTCACTTAGGGTAATATTGTCAAGGTTCATCCATGTCATAGCATGAACCACCATGTCATTCTTCCTTATGGCTGAATGGTATTCCATTGTATGGCGGGACCACATTTTAACTATCCACTCATCAACTGATGGACATTTGGGTGGTTTCCACTTTTTGACTTTTATGAATAGTGCCATTAATAATATTCATGTACAAGTTTTGATGTTGATATAAGTTTTCACTTTTGTTGGGCATGTACCCCAGAGTTGAACTGCTGGGTCTTATGGAAATGCTGTCTTTAACTTTTTGAGGAACCACCAACAGATCTAGTTTGGAACTGCCAAGTTTTGGTTCTTTTAGTTTCTTCCCACCGCATCAAGCAATTATCACAATTTCTCTCAACCTTTGCAACACATTTAGGTACCTGGGGAGCTCTTAAAATGTACTGAAGTCCAGGTGTTTTCCTGCAAGAGATTCTGACTTAATTGCTCTAGGGTGGGGCTTGGACACTGGTGTTTATTTAAAACAGAGTGGATTCTCCTTGGAAGTCAAGAGTGAGAATGACCATATTACACTTCACGTACCCTAGGTCTGTGGACCTTTCAGCTGGGGGTTAGCCTCCCTACTATTAATAAAGAGAAAGACTCGCTAAACCAGCCTGGAAAGTGTTGCCACTCTCCTGACCACATCACGCTGTAGGAGAGTAGATAAAGACGCATAGGTCCCCGAGAGAGGATCAGATGTGCCTCGGAAGCATGGTGAGACCACAGCAGGCCCGTAGGCCCCTTGGGGCCCAGCGCCCATCCACGGATGTCCTCGAACACCCCCTTTCTTGAGTCCCAGAATGATGCTGTTGCCTATTAACCTCATAGTAGCCCTCTGACAGAGTGACGGCCATGATGCCCGTTTTACAGATGAAAACTCTGAAGCCTGAAAAGTCAGAGCACCTCATCCAAGGCTCTCAAGTGGTGGAGCTGGGATTTGAACAGAGAACATCTGGCCCTGGAGTCCTTATCCTTAACCTCTTTGTGAAGATACTGACTCTGTTCTAATAAACAACTTTTAACAATGATAAGGAATATCTCTTCGCCTTAATCACTGCAAAAAATATCACCAAACACAGTACTCTATGTGACCCAAACCTCAACACTGGTGAGAAATGAACCAAAGAGTTTGAAATTTGGCCAAAGGTACTAAGAAAATAAATCCTGATATCAGAAAATTTCAGACATTCTAGATTCCAAACTTGTGTACCTGACCCTAGGGCACATGGTGTTTTTTCTCTGTACCCGTGATGGACACATTTAATGTTTCTTTTCTGCTCTGAGGATGGGATTCTGATAATGCACCATAAATGATAACATCACCCTGAGTCTGGGGGCGGGTGGGGGGGTGAGTTCTGAAGGCTGAAAAGTTTGCTAAAATGTGTACTGGCTGCTGCCTCCTTCCACCAACTGAACCGTATCAGTTTCAAAACTGTCTCTCGCAGTAGCCTCTGGTTTTATTTAATTTACTGCACTTGGAATTTGATAAGTTCCTGGCTAGCTTTCGCATTCTTTCGCATCCTTGTAATTCACATATTATCTTTCAGCTTTCAGTTCTTTGAATCTTCTAGGCACTCCTGGAGAAAAGCTGCTTTAGAGTTTTATCCAGTTAATGCCTCAAAAACATAGAGTCAAACACGCGGATATATTCTTACTCAGAAATGTCACTGTGGTCCAGACACTCCTCAATGTCTGACATTTTGGGAGGTCCACTTTTGCTCATAGGCCCCATCAGGGATCTGCAGATGAAAGCGTGTCCCAACCCTACCGGAGCTCATATTTTTGTGGGAAGGACAGACAACAGCCAGTTACAAAATAATATAAGCATTCCAGTAGAGGTCTATACGTGCTAATGTCCATGCCCATGACTGAGGCAGCTGGCACTGACTGTGGGAGCCCAAGAAGTTTTTTAACTGGAGGTTGGGGGACATGATAAGTAAAGAAGAGGGACAACCATCTTCCAGGAGACAGGACAGCATCCGCAAAGCATCAGGTATGAGAGTACATGTGACCTGAGCAAAGATTTGGGGGTATGGCGAAGAGATAAAAAAAAAATCGTTGATCTTTACATAGTGTTAATAACATACCCTGCATAGTTTTTCCTGCTTACTTACTCTTAGTAAGCCTTTCAGGGCTTGGGAGGTAGGTATTACTACTTATCCATTTTAGAGATGAGGAAACTAAGGCAGAGTGAGGTCACAGTGTCCAATAAGGGATGAAGCTAGGATAACCTGGTGCCAGAGTCCACGGTTTAATTCTAGAAGGCTGGCGTGCAGACTATGTATCAGGTCCTGAACAACTGCCACTTCATCCCATCCAGTCATTCATTCAACACATATTCATGGAATGCAACCATATGCCACGCATGACGGCAGGCTTGAAGACAAAAGAGGGAGGGACCTTGAAGTCTATCCTTAGGGCAACGGGGTGAGCAGGGCAGCAGGCGGGCTGCCATTTCATTAAGATGCAAGGAAATAATGAGACACTCCCTGATGTATGCTAGAGTCCAACAGGAGGAAATGCTATAAAAACAGTAAACACTCCAGCAAATAATTCAGGCAAAATCATGAAAAGAAATGTAGGCTCAGCCTTGGACCTTATGAAGGTAAATCTCACAATGTACAAGGAGGTCAAGATTGGTAAACAACATACTGTTGCACACAAAAGGGGAGGAACACAGTCCAGAAAGAGCTGATGCCAATGTACTGGGATGACGACTATATAATGGGTTAAACTGAGCCAAGGGCAAGGCAGGCTCGTTGGGCCAGGAAGTGGCACCAGAGGCACCATGAACATTCCCTGCATCTCTGTCCAAATCCATCATGGCTTTTCCTGGAACACTCGAAGATGTTCTAGCACACAGCAGTGCCTGGGGGCCAGCCTTAAAAACCTGTCTGGCTGACCGAAAGAAGCGCCGACCTAAAGGAATATGGTTCTGAATTCTTCCGGGAACACACCCACTTAGAATGCCCTGGTCTCGAGTGATAATGACTTCAGCAGAATGGACATCTCATCAACTCCCAAACTGGCTGACTTGCACCACAGTGAACCCCCCCTTATGTCCCCTGCTCTCTCCAGAACTTGCCACTAAAGGAGAAGGGAAACTACGGAGCTTAGAAGGTCATCCTCTAAAACTCCTTCTCGAACCAAAGCAGAGACAACACTTTGGGACACTCTTTCCAAAGCAGCTTTTGCTGTGTGACTAGAGGTAGGAGTTTTTCTCCAGGATGTTAAGCACCTCGTGCTGGTGTAATCGAGTTTCCTTGGGAAGAAGCCGCTGCCCCCTGGGTGGTCACCGCTGCCGACAAATTGAATGCAGATGTTTGGCGGGTCAATTCCCCACGCGTCCCGCCCTTTGTGTTTTTCCTCGTAGAGAGATGGGAGTAGGTTCAGCTCGTCCCTAATGCTGGGCCTGTGCACTCGTCAATATGTCTGTGTGGTTTGCTCCTCTACAAACCTCTGTAATTAGCTGATCATCCAGTGAACCCACCAGTCACCTCCCATATTGTCTCCCCGTTCTCCCGGGCACAGTCCCAGCCAATGGACACACCAGTTATATCCCTTCTTAGTTGAGGAAGGATCATGGGAAAGCTCACGAACTTGTGAAATGCAGATTTTTAAAGCTGTGTTCTTATTTATTATTTTGAGAAACAAATGTCGGTGATCTTAACCTTCCAAAGGGAGGGGAAAAGAAATGGCCGTGGTTGTTTTCCTAATATGGCGCTATCGGGTGACGGTGATGGATATTGATTTGCTGGTGCATTCCCATACTAAGAGTAATTTTTGAGAAATTATGAGTGAAGAAAGGAATAAGTTAAACTTTTACAGCTTACCTTTACAGACATCCTACTGTTTGTTCTATTTAAATAAAAGCGTATTTATTCCAATCCCCTCTAACTATTCCATCCCTCATTTCCTGTCATTTATAACACAATTCCTCTGAAGAATTGTCTGTACTCCGAGCCCAATATCTCTTTTCCTGTGTGTTTTATGCTACTTCAATTTCTTTATCTCACTATAAAATCCATTCACACAGAAGCCTCCCAAACACGAAACAATTAATCTCTACTTCTACACTGAATCTCATTTTCTTTCCAATTCTCCACTCTCGTTTCAGAATAATCTTTTTTTTTAAGACTTATTTATTTATTTGAGAGAGTGAGCGAACACGAATCAGGGGACGGGCAGAGGGAGAGAGAGAATCCTTAAGTTGACTTCCCACTGAGCATGGAGCCAGACTCGGGGCTCGATCCCAGGACACTGAGATCTTGACCTGGGCCGAAATTGAGAGTTGGCCGCTTAACCAACGGAGCCACCCAGGTGCCCCAGGACTATGTTCTAATTAGGCTTGTGCATCAGTTCAAGACTGGCTTCTTGTACTAGCTCATGGCTACGCTCTTTCACGGTGGGTCCTTAGGTCAATAAAATTAAAGTGAAAATGCTGTCTACAACTTCATCCTGCAGCACAAATATTAATCTATTGTCAACTATTATTTGCAAGCAGCCGTATTTTGTAGAATCAACAAGCCCGTCCCAATCTGGTACAACGCCAAAAAAAGCATCATGATACACAGTTAAAATATTGTGTTTCCGCTCCCTTTAGTCAGGGCCAGTAAATAGAGTGTGCGGCCTCGTGTGTGCTGTGTACCCTTTAAGTACACAAATGTCACTCAGTCATCTTGCACTTCTATAATTGTGCTCACTGGATGTGTTTTTTCCCTAAGTGATAATAGGAGGCTAGGGTGATGGCTTGGTTGGCGAGTGCATCCACTCTCTGACGGTAATCCCTGCCAGCCACTTTTGAGTAATTACGGGGTGGAGAGAGGAATAAGTCAAGGTTCTAAAATCACTTTCAAAACACGCAGTTATTTCTCCCGTCACCCAATCCTTCTCCAGACACTGCTCCGTTTCTTGACTTCCTTTTACAACAAGAGTCCTTCAGAGTTTTGTCTCTACTTCCCGTTTCTAATTCCCCGCTTCCCGATCTTGGGAATTTCCGCCGATCACGCTTTTTCAGGAACCATACAGCAAGGCTGCTCCGCTGAAGTTTCACTGGTTACTTCCGCGTTACTAATCCAGCCTCGAATCTCAGTCCTCTTCTGGCCCGGCTCCTCGGCACCAAGTTACAGAGCTCACCGCTCTGTCCTTGAAACACCTGATGCCTGGTGGCCAGGACACCGCACTCGTCTAGTTTTCCTTCTGCCCCTCTGACTGCTTCTTCTCAGCCTCCTCTGTCGGTCTCTTCTCTCCCTGACTTCTTTGAAAAACTGGAGTGAAATTCACATAACTTAAAGTGAACCATTTTAAAATGAACAACTCAATGGCCTTTAGTCCTGTCCCCATGTTGGGCATCGACCTCCTCTATCTAGTTCCAAAACGTTTCCATCTGCAAAAGAAAACCCACAGCCCCAAGTAGTCACTCTCCTTCCGCCTCCCCCTAGTCCCTGCTAACCATTCATCTGCTTTCTGTCTCTGCGGATTTAACTATTCAGTGGATGACCTTTTGGTTTTGCCTTCTTGGACTCAGCATAATGTTTTGAAGCATGTCAGTACTTAACTTCTTTTTATGGCTTACTAATACTCCATTGTATGGATAGGTCATGGCTTGTTGCATCTGGTGATGGACATTTGGGTTGTTTATACCTTTGGGTTATTGTGTACCTGATCTTTTTTGTTATCAGAGTGCCCTGGGACTGAGTCCTCCTGCCTCTTCACTTTTTTCTCCTTCCCACCTCACTCTTCAGTGGGTTTCTTCTAGTCATGCTGCCTCAGGTACTGTGCAGATGCAGTACCTCTCCAACTCAGACTTCTCTCCCTAACTCAGTACTCTTATCCCCGAACTGCCTGCTCAACATCTGTTGGTGGGTGTCTAACAGGCATGTCAAATGTCCCCTGGTCAACGCGGAGCTTTTACTATTCCCCAACCTGTCATTTGCTGCCAATTTTGCTCCTCCTGGTCTTTCCATCTCAGTTACTGCCAACTCCACCCATCTCTGTTTTCTAGCCAAAGAGCTTGGGGACATCCTCGACTCCTCCCATATCACATCTGCTTCATCAGCAAATCCGATCACTGGCTCTCATCAACTCCACTTTGACCATGGAGGTGCAAATTACCGGGTCTGGTCTCTCCTGGGTTATTACAGTGGTCCCCTGGCTGCTCTCTCAGTTTCTGACAAAACTGGGTTATAATACACAGACACAAACACACAGACACACAATTATACATATAAACATCAACTCCTCAGGACTCTCCCTTTTTGAATGTTTTCACAAAATGCTAGCCTGCATCTGATTATAGTAAGTTTCTTGGGCAAAGGCATAATGATCTTCCAGGAGAAGTTTAATTCCATCCATTATCATCTGGTGAGAACATTCTTAACTGAAATAAGTATGGGAGAAACGACTGATTTATTCACTTTTCAATGTACTTGTGTTTTGGCTTTATTTTCTTTGTTGCTAACTCTCAGGGAGAAAAACATCAATATAAATTAAGTTTCTTAGGTCCACTCCAAGGGAAAGAAACAAGTTCTTCTTTGTGCAATTTTGAGGGTAATCTCCCTCCACCCATTTTAATATATGGACTAACTCCCAATTCCCTGCCCAGCTTCAATTCCACATAAGTGAATTAATTCCATGTTGCCTAACAATTTAAAAGGGCAGTAAATTAACTCTATTGAACCCTATTCAAAAGTAGAGGACAGCACAGTAGCACTGATAACTTAAAGCAGGGTTCAATTAGCATCAAATTATTTTTACTCGTCAAATGTATAATAACTCTAGTGTTATTTTTAAGAAGACAAAACTTGTGGTATAATATCACTGCCAATGTATCTTAAAAGCTGTTGCTTTCAACTGGGGGCAATTTTGCCCCCCAGGGGACATCTGGCAACGTGTAGAAATGTTTTTGGTTGTCACAATGGGGAAGGGCATGCTACAGGCATCTAGCGTGTAGAGGCTGGGGACACTGCTCAATGTACTACAGCGCACTGGATAGCCCCTCGCAACAAAGAATTACCCGGCCCCAAATGTCAAGAGCGCCAAGTTTGAGACACTTCGATTTAGACTTAAAATATTTGTCATTCCATGGGACCAAAGGAGTATAAATCCAATTTTAAAGATTTTTTTTTAATTCATTTGACAGATAGAGATCACAAGTAGGTAGAGAGACAGGCAGAGAGAGAGGAGGAAGCAGGTTCCCCGCTGAGCAGAGAGCCCTATGCGGGGCTCGATCCCAGGACTCTGGGATCATGACCTGAGCCGAAGGCAGAGGCTTTAACCCACTGAGCCACCCAGGCGCCCCCAATTTTAAAAAGATACAAATCTTATCAGCAGATTTTT
This sequence comes from Enhydra lutris kenyoni, assembly GCF_002288905.1. NCBI lineage: Eukaryota > Metazoa > Chordata > Mammalia > Carnivora > Mustelidae > Enhydra > Enhydra lutris. The sequence continues at coordinate 6,290,907 of NW_019154136.1, read as the reverse complement.
GGTTTTCAGACTTTGGTGCCTTTCATTGAAGGCACACCTTTTATATTTTCATGTCTACATAAAGTAGCAATATGTCACCTGTATGGTCACCTATGAGGCACTAAACCAACTTCTGGAAATACTGAGAAAAACTCAGTAGCAACTAATTCCCCGAAACACTGCTCTGGCACCGAACTGCTACCCCAGAGATGAATACAAAAGCATGAAGCAAAGTGCTCTGCACGTAGTAGGTGTTGACAATTATCTAGTGATTTACCGACTCCAATTCAGAATGTGTTTGCACTTCAAGTTTCTGGGTAGTTTGTTAGTGTCTCCATTTATCAACCTGGTGTCGTATTCAAATCCTTTTGGACCTCGGAGGGTCCCACAATTTCTATAAAGGAAGGTGGTGTGAGATGACTTAGATTTTATTCCAAAGCATTCAAATCGATCTCTTTGTATTGCCAGTGCAGGCATATGAACAGGAATAGCTATAATTCCGTAAGCACCGGGGACATCTTAAATTGGAAATCCCACGTGTATTGTGTTCTCTGCTTTCAGAGGCAAACTAAAAGATCATTGGCTTCCGGAACATAAATACTTGAAGGACTAATAATATCTAGTACAGCCACTACCTCCTTTATTACAAATGAGGAAATAGAAGCTCCCAGATGTTAAAAGACTTTTCTAAGGCCACAGAGCTGGTTAGTGGCCAATCCGGAACAAAAGCTCTGCTTGGGATCTTCCCAACAGACTAATCTTTCTTTGCTTGACTTTTTTGGAATTGAATGTTCCAGAATAGCTGTGTAAAGTTTTTAATTTATTATAAACTTTTAATTTAATTTATTATAAACTTTTTAAATTTATTATAAACTTGATATAAGTCCCCGAGCAAGTTATTTATTCCCATCCTTTTATCTCAAATTAAAATCCTTCCACTAAGCATGCAGCACAATTCTTCTTTAAAATGAGCTGAAAATTACTGTAACACAGACTTAATAAAAATAATAAATAATGCTTAATATACAATAACTGTGCAGTTAATGAGTTTTTTTTTGCCATAGCAGCTTTTGAAAAGTTATATCACTTTGAGGACAATTCTTTTTTTCCCCTTGGAACACCAATTTTTTCACCCCAAAACACACTAAATAAACTTTAAGAAGTGATATGTCAACTTTACTAATTTAGGCAATGACACACTCACCAATTTACTTGACACGACAATTTTTAGTCAGAGAATACAATAATATGGAACAGATTTCATGTATACCATGTGTGAATAAACCTAAAGAATTTTGCTTGGTCCTTACACCAACCAAGAGGGATGGCCAGCTCAATGGCTATTGGCCATACGTGCCATTTCCACATTTGAAACACAGTCATAGTTAACCTTAATGTTTCCCCGAAAGTATATTTCTGCACTACGATTTTACTTGTGCGTCTGTCATGAGTATAATGCAGCCATCAGCCCCGAAGCATTGAAAAACTGGTCAGGAAAATGGGTCAGAAAAAAATAAAATAACAACAAACCTCCCCAACATTACATTTTAGGTAAAAGGTCTGCTTATGTATTTGTCTCCGTAGCATCTATTTCAGCTAATTAATGGAAACTTTTTCATTTAATGATTTTCAGAAACGAATTAAAGCAGTTCAAGCAAAGAACAGAGTTGAGAGTGATTTGGGCTTTTTATCATAAAGCCGAGTAGTCAAGCACTCTCCATACCTCTAATTCTACAAGTCACCTTTCCCGGTTTCCCAGTAGAATTAATTATGAGAACAGCTGATTCCAGATTTTCTCTTCGCCTATCTTCTCTTTATATCTTTTCCTGCCAGATAAATACTGAAGTGTTGTAACAGACACTTCAGAAACGCCTGGGGCCAGGCATGTGACTTTAATGGGGGCTCCGGGTGGAGCTTTTTGCAATGAAAACCAAATAATTCCGTGTTCAAATGGAAATGGAAATATTTCATCCTGAATTATCTTTACAAGATGATTCCAGCTTTTACATATGAAAATAACAGTTGAGATTTTTATCTGTGAATTTCTCAGGAGCTCCATTTTCAGACTATGTGGTCTATTTTAAACACACCATATGGATGATGTACTCTAAGAACTACTCTGGACTGAAAAAAAAAAAAACTGTGCAAACACAAACCACCCAGTTCTAAAGTCCCAGCTGGCACTTCTGTTCCCCATAAGTGCTCTTTTCTGTTTATGTTTCTTACACCCACACGTATACACGTTTGCAGTTGGAATCTTCACCCTCGTCTCTTAAAAATTCCTTGAGTAACAAGCAGCTGAGAATGGGACTTTGCTACATTTGTGCGGGTCAGCATTCAGGCCGGCAGTGTGGGACGGCCAACACCGCAGGCAGAAGGTCGCCAGGAGAACGCATGGGCCAGAATGCTCTCCCCTGCTTCCCTTCAGACGTGCTCATCGGCCGTTCCATTCCCTCAAGGCCCACCTTGCTGCTTCTGCAGATGCCACCCCATCTAATGAAGCAGCATTTCCCAAAGCCATATGCCTTACAGGCTGTTAGCAAGAGTCCCATGAAAAGAAGAGTCCCATGGCGGAGATGTGGGGAGTCAAAACTTTTCAAAACCTTTGATTTCCAGAGCTTTCCATGTTAATGTTCATTGTAAATATCATAGGTGTGTCCGAGCAGTACAGATCGTTTTTGCAATGTGTTTAAATATGGAACTCTTCCTTTTCTCTGCAGTGTCCACAGAACTCATTTTGGGAACTATTACTAATGTTAACAGCTTAAAGGAACTTCTGAAGGTCTAATCCTATGTTCCAAGTAGGGCAGGCAGGCCTCCCACGTGGCTGCTGGGGAGGCTATTTTTAAATAAGTGGAACTATTGGTACATGTCAGGACCCACCACACAAGTGGTTGCCTATTTGAGCCCTGATAATGTACTGCCCTGTGACATGGTCACATTGTCACACATCTAGGAGTGACAGCAATGATTTCAGGGATGATGAGACATGACAGGCAATGCAGAAAGTAGATAGAAAGTTTAAACTGTGTCATTTGGGGTTTATGAATTACAAATAGTGGCAACCCGACAATCCCTTTGGCCTTTTTGTCCCCCACTACGTGATGATTACCTTGAGAGCGGGACCGGGCTGTACCCAGTTGTTGCCCTGGGCGCTACTGATACGAGGTCAGGCACATCTGTGCCCTCAGAGTGACCCAGCGATTCAGAGATGACTAAATTCAGACATTCTGCTCACTTTTTGTATTTCTCCTTCCCCTTCTGCAATTCCAATCCCCATTTTTACAGATGATCATGGGACTCTACAGATACAGGAACCATAGAGGACATCCAGTCGTTGTTCGTCCCCAGTCTGAAAGCTAGCTACGTTAGGTACATGATCAGCTCTGTGGTATTGAAAAACTCTAGTAAAACTGGCTTTAAGGCATCCTTACCACTCTGTTCCAGAGCTGCATGACACTCATGGCTAAAAGAAATCCTCTGCAATCACATATTCCATCTTGTGCAACCGTCTAGAAGGTACTGGAGGGATGGTGGCCATTTCCCCGGCAGTGTCAAGTTCAACCCTACTTTGCCCTAAACACTTTGGCAAAACCACCAAAGAACAAGACTTTTCTTGCTGTATAAATAGATGAAAGACATTCTCTAGAATCTCATTTCTAGTCTCATCTTAAAAAAAATACACACACACAAATATATTTGTATGCATGTTGTGTATTTATATGTGTGTTTAAGCGTACTGATATCTGCCTAATTATATAGGTTCAAGACTTTAGCCATTTTCATGTCTTTCTCCTATGAACTTTGTTCATTTAATTAGCCACTGAATTTGATCCATGCTGTTCCTGAAATGACACTTGCGTTGGATCCTCTCCAAATTTCTACCATTAGTTCCTGTCTTCCTTCTCTTTCATTTAGACTGTATGGTAGCCTCCAAACTAGAAGAGAGATATTTGCAAACTCCCCATCCAGTACTGCATTTGTGTGGCCCATTATAACTGCTAACTGTCTTCCAATATGTTTTTTAATGCTTGTAACAATTCGTGGACCAGGCACAGTGACTTGTGTGTGCAGACAAGGTCATGGTGAATGGTAACCAATTGGCTCAGTATCCCACAGCCAGTAATTTATTTGTCAACAAGTCATGCTTCCCCTCACCCTCATTTTCCCCCCATGGACCTTAGATATTTTTTATAAAACACAATTAAAAAAAATAAAATTTAAAAGACTGCTTAATGGGAACTTACTAAATGGGGAAAACAAATTTGTCTTTATATACCATTAATAAAGTTAATAACCATGAAAACCTTAAAACAAGTATTACTCATCAAAATTAAATACATTCTACTTAAAACTAGTTCATTTACACTATGAAAAAATGATGAGATACTTTTTTGTTAATTCGTAAGGGCAGGGGAAAAGAGATGTATTGCCACACAAGGGTTTTGGTATTCCCTAATTGTTGGGATTTGTGGATCTTGCCAAGGAGAACTATTTGTTCGGTGTGTCCGGTATATTTGTCTATGCTTCTCTCCCAGCACAGATGACTTTCCAGTATCCCCAATCTGCGCACCCGCCCAGACTCTACGCCCCAGTTCATATGCCTCTCCCACCCCCAAGCTTTCTCTGCTACCCTGATTGCTGTTTGGAACTCTCCCTAGGGTGTTCATCGAATTCTAGCCTACATCATGGTTATCTAGGTACGCGTCCTCCACCCTTAGAGAATCATTCATTCATTCATTCATTCACTGACTCAACAAATAGCCTTTCAGTGTAGCTACCACACCAAGCACTATTCTGGGCTTTGAAAACAGAGAGAGTAATAAGAAATAAATTCTGCTCCCAGAGTGCAATCTTGTGCGAGCACATGTATCAGGGAACAGCGCTGCTGTGACTGGTCCGGCGCGTCCGAGCGCAGACTCCAGTTGATGGAGTGCTGTGTACTCTTCCACCTCTCTGGTAGATCTGAGCTGTGACGCCATCATAGAGAAATCATGCATTTCAGCCTTGCATTCAGCCTCTAAGAGCAGCCTGCATGTCAAACACAACAGTGCTTCTACTGAGAAACAGGTATCCCTTACATGAGCCCAGCATTCCATGAACCAATGAAAGTGTTGCTTAGACATGCCATTTCTCCCTGAATTCTTCTCTTAATTATGCAGCTCAGACTCGTAACAGTCATGGAGAAATCTGTCACAGCCAGAGTTCTTTCCCACTAATTGAACTAATTAGAACTTTCTTTAATGTTTGTATTTATATACAAGAGCGAGTTCACTTTGCAAAGTATACTGAGTTCAGCACTGATGAGAAAGGTCCACAGCATCCTTGAACAATTACGAAATCATTGTTTCAGTGCTTTGGTGCTTATCATAATTGTCAGGTCATCACTTGGATGATAAACTCCTCTGAGGGCTTCTTTCCACAGCCAGTGTAACACAGTACACTAAGAAAAACAAAGAGAAACTAAGGGAACAAAGGGAAAACAAATTCCAGAACTTTCAGTGGATCCTAGAAATTACAGACTCGATTATTCCGTTATGTCTTGGTCAATTCTTTCAAAGCAGGATTTGAGATAGATTTCAAGTAAGTACATAAATTCCAAATAAAAATCAGAAATTGAGGTCATGGAAGGAAGGAGAAAGAAAATGTGACTCGTATCTGATAGAACTAAACAAGTATACTTCTGAGCTTCCTGTTGGCCAAGGCTAAAAGGGAATAATGACCAGTAACCGAGTTCTTCATAGCAGAATGGACCGCATATATCTGTCTTCTCCTGGGCTGAACTCCTCAGTCAGGGATTGGATGGTAGTGTCGTCATCTTTGCCTCCCAGTTTGTTCAATTGGATCTGCCTTTCCAAGTGGAGGTATGGGATCCATCAAATTTTACTAGATTTCTTCTATAACTGAAGATAGTATTATGTTAATAGCTTATAACTGGGATGCCTTCCTTCCTTCCTGACCTCTTGTCATCAATTCTTCAGAGAACAGTTAGAGTGAGCCCTCCAAACATATCAAGACCTGTGTCTTGTGTGCTCGCCATTGTCCCAAAGCTTTCAGCCACATTTAAGCATAGTCTGGACTCCTGTACTCTGATGCTCACAGCCTTAAAAGGTCTATACGCTGCCTCAGCTCCCACCTTCCTTCCCCTCCTTCAATTCTGCTTGGAGCACAATGGTTATCTATTTCTGGAACATATCCTCCTCGGGGTCTTAGCTCTTGCTATTCCCCCTGCCTGGAAAGTTCTTTCCCTTGATTTTCACATACTTGCCTCTTCCTTCATTCACATTTCATGCCAATGTTAAAATCTCGGGAAGCATTTCCCTGACCGTCACAGAACCAGTCTGCACATCAATTTTTAACACGTCACTAGGTCTTACTTTCTTCACCACACCTACCATCTGAAGACATCCTGGTGCTAGCCTTTCTTTGCTTTTTCATCTGTGTCATCATATGAGCACGGAAGTCCACAAAAGAAGCCTGTGTATTTTACTTCCCTCTCCATACTCAAAGCTCAGGGCCACGCATGGCACACGGTGTGATGAATGAATCAATATACAAGAGCTAGTATACTATAAACTGGCTTTATTATAAAAATGTATAGGGGCACCTGGGTGGCTCAGCGGGTTAAACCTCTGCCTTCCACTCAGGTCATGATCTCGGGGTCCTGGGATCGGGCCCCGCATCGGGCTCTCTGCTCGGTGGGGAGCCTGCTTCCCCCTCTTTCTCTGCCTGCCTCTGTCTACTTGTAATCTCTCTCTCTGTCAAATAAATAAATAAAATCTTTAAAAAAATAAAATTTATAAAATGGGGACACCTGGGTGACTCAGTTGGTTAAGCTGCTGCCTTCAGCTCAGGTCCTGATCACAGGGTCCTGGGATTGAGTCCTGAATTGGGTCACTTGCTCAGCAGGGAGCCTGCTTCTCTCTCTACCTCTGCCTTCCACTCTGCCTGCTTGTGCTCTCACTCTCTCTTGCTCTCTCTCTCTGACAAATAAATAAATAAAATCTTTTTTAAAATCTATAAAATGGAAGAGAAATATAAAAATATCACAGCTAAGTCCCTTCTCAAACTATCTAGTTAAAGTCCAAATCAGTGTATTCATCTAATGCAGAGGTCAGCAAACTTTTCTGTAAGGAGCAGAGAGTAAATATTTTAGGTTTTGTGGGACCTACAGTCTCTGTCTCGACTAGGCAACTCTGTCCTTATAGCATAAACCCACCATACATCGCGCATAAACCCACCATACATCGCACATAAACAAAATGGGTGTGGCCGTGCTCCTTTTAAACTTTTTACATTTGCAAATATCTTCTCCCATTCCATGGGTTGCCTCTTTGTTTTGTTGACTGTTTCCTTTGCTGTGCAGAGTTTTTTTTTTTTTTTAAGATTTTATTTATTTATTTGACAGAGAGAGATACAGCAAGAGAGGGAACACAGCAGGGGGAGTGGGAGAGAAAGAAGCAGGCATCCTGCTGAGCAGAGAGCCCAATGCAGGGCTCGATCCCAGGACCCTGGGATCAGGACCTGAGCCGAAGGCAGACTCTTAACAACTGAGCCATGTAGGCGCTCTGATGAAGTCCTAAAAGTTCACTTTCTCTGTTGTTTCCCTTGACTTTGGAGACATGTCTTAAAGGAAGTTGCTGTGGCCAATGTCAAAGAGGTTACTGCCTATGTTTTCCTCCAGGATTTTGGTGGATTCTTGTCTCACAGTGAGGTCTTCCATCCATTTAGAGTTTATCTTGCAAATGACACTACAGATAAAGGGCTGGTATCCAATATCTATAAAGAACTTCTTAAACTCAACACCCAAAAAACAAATAATCAAAAAATGGGAAGAAGACATGAACAGATACTTCTCCAAGGAAGACATACAAATGGCTAACAGACACATAAAAAAATGTTTATCATCATTAGCCACCAGGGAAATTCAAATCAAAACCACATTGAGATACCACCTTATACCAGTTAGAATGGCAAAAATTGACAAGGCAGGAAACAACAAATGTTGGAGAGGCTGTGGAGAAAGGAGAACCCTCTTATACTGTTAGTGGGATTGCAAGTTGGTGCAGCCATTTTGGAACAGTGTGGAGATTCCTCAAAAAGTTAGAAATAGAGCTACCCTATGACCCAGCAATTGCACTACGGGGTATTTACCCCCAAAGATACAGATGTAGTGAAAAGAAGGGTCATATGCACCCCAATGTTCATAGCAGCAATGTCCTGTGGAAGGAGTCAAGATGCCCATCAACAGATGAATGGATAAAGAAGATATGGTCCATATATACAATGGAATATTACTCAGCCATCAGAAAGGATCAATACCCAACATTTGCATTGACACGGATGGGACTGGAAGGGATTATGCTAAGTGAAATACATCAAGCAGAGAGAGACAATTATCATACAGTTACACTTATATGTGAAACATAAGGAATAGCATGAAGGACATTAAGAGAAGGGAGGGGTGCCTGGGTGGCTCGGTGGGTTGAGGCCTTTGCCTTCGGCTCAGGTCATGATCCCAGGGTCCTGGGATTGAGCCCCGCATCAGGCTCTCTGCTCAGCAGGGAGCCTGCTTCCCCCTTTCTCTGCCTACTTGTGATCTCTTTCTCTCTGTCAAATAAATAAAATCTTAAAAAAAAAAAGAGAGAAGGAAGGGAAAAACGAAGGGGGAAATCACAGAGGGAAATGAACTATGAGAGACTGTGGACTCCAGGAAACAAACTGAGGATTTCAGAGGGGAGGGGAGTGGGGGGATGGGTTAACCCGGTGGTGGGTATTAAGGCGGGCATGGATTGCATGGACCACTGGGTATTATACGTAAACAATGAATCATGGAACATGACATCAGAAACTAGTGATGTACTGTATGGTGACTAACGTAACACAATAAAATAAAAATAAATAAATAAAACTTTGTTTACAGAAATAGGCAGCTGTTAACATACTCAACAGTGAAAAACTGAGAGCTTTGGCTCCAAGACCAGGAACAAGATAAAGATGTCCACTCTTGCCACCTTTACTCAACACAATACTGGAAACCTTAGCCACAGCTATCAAACAACAAAAAGAAATAAGAGGCATCTCTATTGGTAAAGAAGTTAAACCACCACTATTCACAGATTACATGATTCTATGCAAAGAAAATCCTAGAGACGTCACCAAAAAACTACTAGAAGTAATCAAAGAATTCAGTAAAGTGGCAGGATACAAAATTAATACCTAGAAATTGGTAGTATTTCTACATGCTAATAACAAAGCAACAGGAAGAGTAATTAAGAAAACAATACCATTTATAATTGCACCAAAAGAATAAAATACCTAGGAATAAAATAACCAAAGAGGTGAAAGAACTATACTCCCAAAACTGTAAGACATTGATGTGAGAAATTGAAGATGGTGCACACAAAAATGGAAAGATATTCATGCTCATGGATTGGAAGAATTAATATTGTTAAAATGTTCACATTACCCAAAGTAACCTACAGATTAAAAGCAACCTCTATAAAAATACCAACAGTAATTTTCACAAAAGTAGAATAATAGTAAAATTTGTATGAAACCACAGAAGACCCCAAATAGCCAAAGCGACCTTGAGAAAGAAGAACAAAGATGTAAGTATGACAATTCCAGAATGCAACATATACTACAAGGCTGTGCAAATCAAAACAGTACGGTTTTGCCACAGAAAGAGATGCATAAAACAATGGAAAAGGATAGAGAGCCCAGAAATAAAGTCATGTTTATATGGTCAATTAATCTATGAGAAAGGAGGCAAGAATATACAATGGGGAAAAGACAATCTCTTCAACAAATGGTGCTGGGAAAACTGGACAGCCACTCACAAAAGAAGGAAACCGGACTACTTTCTAACACCACACACAAAAAGAATCTCAAAATGGATTAAAGACTTAAATGTGAGACCAGAAATCATAAAATTCCTAGAAGAGAGTACAGGCAGTAATTTTTATGACATTAGCCGTAGCAACATTTTTCTAGATAATATCTTCTAAGGTAAGAAAAACAAAAGCAAAAATAAACTATTGGGACTACATTAAAAAAAAAAAAACTTTTGGGGTGCCTGGGTGGCTCAGTGGGTTGGGCCGCTGCCTTCAGCTCAGGTCATGATCTCAGGTCCCTGGGATAGAGTCCCGCATCGGGCTCTCTGCTCAGCAGGGAGCCTGCTTCCCTTTCTCTCTCTCTCTCTCTCTCTGCCTGCCTCTCCGTCTACTTGTGATCTCTCTCTGTCAAGTAAATAAATAAAATCTTTAAAAAAAAAAAACTTTTGGGGCGCCTGGGTGGCTCAGTGGGTTAAGCCGCTGCCTTCGGCTCAGGTCATGATCTCAGGGTCCTGGGATCGAGTCCCGCATCGGGCTCTCTGCTCAGCGGGGAGCCTGCTTCCCTCTCTTGCTCTCTCTGCCTGCCTCTCTGCCTACTTGTGATCTCTCTCTGTCAAATAAATAAATAAAATCTTTAAAAAAAATAAAAAAATAAAAAAAATTAAAAAAAAACTTTTGCACAGTAACGAAAACCATCAACAAAAGAGAACCTACTGAATGGGAGAAGATATTTGTAAATGACATTTCTGATAAGGGGTTAATATCCAAAATCTATAAAGAACTTACGTAACTCAACACCAAAAAAACAAAGGACTTTATTTAAAAAATGGGCAGAGAAACTGAATAGACATTTTCCCAAAGAAGACATACAGATGGCCAACAGACACAGGAAAGATGTTCATCACTAATCATCAGGGAAATGCAAATCAAAACCACAATGAGATATCACCTTACACCTGTCAGAATGGTTAAAATAAAAATGACAAGAAACAGCAAGTGTTGGTGAGGATGTGGAGAAAAAGGAACTCTTGTACACCATTCATGGAAATGTTGGTGCAGCCATTGTGGAAAACAGTATGGATATTCCTCAAAAAATTAAAAATAGAAATACCATACGATCCAATATTTCCACTACTGGGTATTTACCCAAAGAAAAAAACACTAACTCAAAAAGATATATGCACCCCTGTTTATTGCAGGCTTATTTACAATGGCCAAGATATGGAAGCAACCTAAGTGTCCATTGATAGACAAATGCATAAAGGAAATGTAGTAGATACACACTATGGAATATTATACAGCCAGGAAAAGGATGAGGTTTTTTTTTTGTTTGTTTGTTTTTGTTTTTTTTGCATTGAGACACCATGGATGGACCTAGTATGCCAAGTGAAATAAGTCAGACTGAAAAAGACAAATATCATATAATTTCACTCATAAGTGGAATCTAAAAACACCCTAATGAATAAAAAATGAATAAACAATCAAAAAGTAGAATCAGACCTATAAATACAGAGAACAAACTGGTGGTTGCCAGAGGAGAAGGAGGTGAGGGGGATGGGAAAAAATGGGCAAAAGGGAGAGGGAGCTCTAGGCTTCCAGTTATAGAATAAATAAGCCATGGGAATAAAAGCACAGCATGAGAAATATAGTCAATGATACTGTAATAGTGATGTAATAGGACAGATGGTAGCTATACTTGTGGTGGACATAGCATGATATATAAACTTGTTAAGTCACTAAGCTGTACCCCTGAAATTAATGTAACATTGTGTGTCCACTACACTCAAATTTAAAAAAAAATTAGATGGTTGTTGGATTTGGCCGATCACAATTAGTATCGGGAAAATTATAGTTACTGTTAAGAGTGAAAGCAAACAAAAATTCAATGTTAAAAAAATCCACTAACACTGCAGTGAGAATGTTTATGTCTAAGAAAAAATGAAACCAAGAGATAAGTAAATTCTTGATTAAGGATAAGGAAGAAAGATCAAATCATAGCAATACCAATGGCCACATTATGGTTTAGGCCATACTCATCATGGTTGTGAAGAGATGACCCTCTCTCCAGAAGATGCCAATGAGATCATGCTTGGAAAAACATAGACAGGTCCAGGCACTTCATGAAGAAGAAAATGGGAAGAAATGTCCAAACCATTGGAAAGGTTTCATAGTCACTGGTATGTGTCCTAAGGCACAGGGCCAGAAAGAAGGCTTGGGAAGCTAATGGTTAGAGAATGATTAGAAAGACCCCATGAAAGGTAACAAGGCAGGATAAATGAAGACTACGAAGGCCATGCAAAGTATTCATGTAGGAATACTACAAGTACTCTAGAAAGAAGGGGAATATGCTGTTCATCCATTTGGAGATTTGAAAACATGAAATATAAAACTTGGGGGCCACCTGGGTGGCTCAGTGGGTTAGGCCTCTGCCTTCAGCTCAGATCATGGTCTTGGCGTCCTGGGATTGAGCCCCGCATCAGGCTCTATGCTCAGCGGGGAGCCTGCTTCACCCTCTCTCTCTGCCAGCCTTTCTGCCTACTTGTGATCTCTCTCTCTGTCAAATGAATAAAACCTTTAAAAAAAGGAATAAAACTTGGAAAATACATATTTAAGCCATATTTTTCCTACCAGAGTTTAGAACAAAAATATTAAAGTCCATACTTTTAAAATCTCTTCTAGTGATTCTAAAAATTGTTCCCCAAAATTTAGGTATTTAGATTTATTTAACACTTGACAGCTTTCAAGGTACATTTGGACACTCCATTCTAATTTGATCATTGAGACAGGCAGGAAAAATTCTATTATCCCCATTTTGTAGATGAAGAGACAGAGGTTCACAGAAGTTAGCAACTAGCTAGTAAGTGGTGGTAAAAAGCCCATGTGTTGGAGATCTGAATTCAAATTATTCAAATCATGATTTGGCTATTTACTAGTTTAAGTAAGAATGTTCTCTGAACATCTACATCTTCATGGACTCAGAATGTTCCACCTGGAGAATTTCTGGCTGTACATTAGATTTACCGGGGGGTGATTTTTTTTTTAAAGATTTTGTTTATTTATTTGACAGACAGAGATCACAAGTAGGCAGAGAGGCAGGCAGAGATGCAGGCAGAGAGAGAGGGGGAAGCAGGCTCCCCGCTGAGCAGAGAGCCCGATGTGGGGCTTGATCCCAGGACCCTGAGATCATGACCTGAGCTGAAGGCAGAGGCTTAACCCACTGAGCAACCCAGACGCCCCCTGGGGGTGATTTTTTAAAAAAAATCTAGCAATGCCTGTGCCCCATCCAGATCAACTAAGTAAAAAGACAGTCTCTTCAATAAATGGTGCTGGGAAAACTGGACAGCTATATGTAGAAGAATGAAATTCGACCATTCTCTTACACCGTACACAAAGATAAACTCAAAATGGATAAAAGACCTCAACGTGAGACAGGAATCCATCAGAATCCTAGAGGAGAATATAGGCAGTAATCTCTTCGATATCAGCCACAGCAACTTCTTTCAAGATATGTCTCCAAAGACAAAGGAAACAAAAGCGAAAATGAACTTTTGGGACTTTATCAAGATCAAAAGCTTCTGCACAGGAAAGGAAACAGTCAACAAAACAAAGAGGCAACCCACGGAATGGGAGAAGATATTCACAAACGACAGTACAGACAAAAGGTTGATATCCAGGATCTATAAAGAACTCCTCAAACTCCACACACACAAAACAGACAATCATATAAAAAAATGGGCAGAAGATATGAACAGACACTTCTCCAATGAAGACATACAAATGGCTATCAGACACATGAAAAAATGTTCATCATCACTAGCCATCAGGGAGATTCAAATTAAAACCACATTGAGATACCACCTTACACCAGTTAGAATGGCCAAAATTAGCAAGACAGGAAACAACATGTGTTGGAGGGGATGTGGAGAAAGGGGAACCCTCTTACACTGTTGGTGGGAATGCAAGTTGGTGCAGCCACTTTGGAGAACAGTGTGGAGATTACTCAAGAAATTAAAAATAGAGCTTCCCTATGACCCTGCAATTGCACTACTGGGTATTTACCCCAAAGATACAGATGTAGTGAAAAGAAGGGCCATCTGCACCCCAATGTTTATAGCAGCAATGGCCACAGTCACCAAACTGTGGAAAGAACCAAGATGTCCTTCAACGGACGAATGGATAAAGAAGATAAGGTCCATATATACTATGGAGTATTACACCTCCATCAGAAAGGATGAGTACCCAACTTTTGTACCAACATGGACGGGACTGGAAGAGATTAGGCTGAGTGAATTAAGTCAAGCAGAGAGAGTCAATTATCATATGGTTTCACTTATTTGTGGAGCATAACAAATAACATGGAGGACAAGGGGAGATGGAGAGGAGAAGGGAGTTGAGGGAAATTGGAAGGGGAGGTGAACCATGAGAGACTATGGACTCTGAAAATCAATCTGAGGGTTTTGAAGGGGCAGGGGGTGGGAGGATGGAGGAACCAGGTGGTGGGTATTAGGGAGGGCATGTATTGCATGGAGCACTGGGTGTGGTGCAAAAACAATGAATACTGTTACGCTGAAAAGAAATAAAAAATAAAAAATAAATTTCTGGGAGTGGGATTCAGACATCAGTGATCTTTAAATGTTCTAAGGTAATAGAACCAAAGTTGAGGATCACTGGTCTAGTACAGAGGTCAGCAAATGTTCTCTGTAAAGGGCTGGATAGTCTACTTAACCCCATCATTGCATGGTAAAAGCAGCGACAGACAATATGTAAACAAATGGGCATAGCCGTGTTCCAATAAAACTTTATTTACAAAAACTTTATAGAAACAAAACAAAACATAAACAGGCAATGGGCCAGATTTGGTTCAAGGGCCATGGTTTGCCAACCCCTGATCTAATAGAGCCTTGGTGTGGAAGAGAGATCTGGGATGTTAAATATTTAAATATTTTAAGCATTTTGCCCATGGCCTCATATTTCATCAATAACAAACTCAAGGCTGGGCTTCGACCCACTGGCCTGCTATGATCTCACTACCAGCTCTCAAACCATGACCTTGGGAATGTTATACACTTCACTTTCCACAAGATTAAAACATCACTCTCAGAATAGCGTATCAATGATTCATTGGGAAGAGGGCTGTCTTTCGATAGAGAGAGCTGTGGTTTTGAGTCCCAGCTCTTCTACTTACTAACAGGGGAACCCTCCAGCAATTCTCTCAAACTTTGAGTCTGAGTGCCTAAGTTATAACCAGGGATGAGTTGCTCCACAGAGAATTTCTATGTGGATTAAAGGAGTACTAAATGACCTGGCATCACACTTGGTACACAGTAAGTGCTCAATAAATAATGATCTCACAATCTGTGGACATTTACTGTTTTTTTCATTTACTGTTTTAAGATTCATTTTTTTACATGTTGTGGAAATTTTTTGAAAGAACTAGAATATTAGGGAAAGAAAAATGTTTCTTTTTTTTTTTACAGTTGACATCCCTTTGTGTATTTTTTCCATTTTATTTTTTTTTCAGTGTTCCAAAATTCATTGTTTATGCACCACACCCAGTGCTCCATGCAATACGTGCCCTCCATAATACCCACGACCAAGCTCACCCAACCCCCCACCTTTCAAAGCCCTCTGTTTGTTTCTCAGAGTCCACAGTCTCTCATGGTTCGTCTCCCCCTCCAGTTTCCCCCATCTCATTTCTCTCCATCTCCCTATGTCCTCCGTGTTATTCCTTATGCTCCACAAGTAAGAGAAACCATATGATAATTGACTCTCTCTGCTTGACATTTCACTCAGCATAATCTCAGTTCCATCCATGTTGATATAAAAGTTGGGTATTCATCCTTTCTGGTGGAGGCATAACACTCCATTGTATATATGGTCCATATCTTCTTTATCCACTCATCTATTGACGGGCATCTTGGTTCTTTCCATAGTTTGGCGACTGTGGCCATTGCTGCTATGAACATTGGGGTACAGATGGCCCTTCTTTTCACTACATCTGTATCTTTGGGGTAAATACCCAGTAGTGCAATTGCAGGGTCATAGGGAAGCTCTATTTTTAATTTCTTGAGTAATCTCCACACTGTTCTCCAAAGTGGCTGCACCAACTTGCATTCCCACCAAGAGTGTAAGAGGACACAGCAATTCAGTAATGTGGTGGGATACAAAATCAATGTACAGAAATCAGTTGCTTTCTTATACACTAACAATGAAAATATAAAAAGGGAAATTAGAGAATTGATTCCATTTATCATAGCACCAAGAACCATAAGATACCTGGGAATAAACCTAACCAAAGAGGTAAAGGATCTGTACTCAAGGAACTACAGAACACTCATGAAAGAAATTGAAGAAGACACAAAAAGATGGAAGACCATTCCATGCTCATGGATCAGAAGAATAAACAGTGTTAAAATGTCTATACTGCCTAGAGCAATCTATACTTTCAATGCCATCCTGATCAAAATTCCACCAGCATTTTTCAAAGAGCTGGAACAAACAATCCTAAAATTTGTATGGAACCAGAAGAGACCCTGAATTGCTAAGGAAATGTTGAAAAAGAAAAACAAAACTGGGGGCATCACATTGCCTGATTTCAACTTTTACTACAAAGCTGTGATCACCAAGACAGCATGGTACTGGCACAAAAACAGACAAAAAGACCAGTGGAACAGAGTAGAGAGCCCAGATATGGACCCTCAACTCTATGGTCAAATAATCTTCGACAAAGCAGGAAAAAATATATAGTGGAAAAAAGTCTCTTCAATAAACTGTGCTGAGAAAATTGGACAGATATGTATAGAAGAATGAAACTCGACCATTCTCTTACACCATACACAAAGATAAACTTGAAATGGGTAAAAGACCTAAATGTGAGGCAGGAATCTATCGAAATCCTAGAGGAGAACATAGGCAGTAACCTCTTCGACATCGGCCACAGCAACTTGTTTCAAGATACATCTCCAAAGGCAAAGGAAACAAAAGCAAAGATAAATGTTTCACCAAAATTTACTTTCACCATCAGAGAGAAGAGCAGGAACATAGTTAAAAGGGGTGGGAAGAAAGGTAAGGGAGGAATGTAAAGAAGTTCCCCAAAGAGATTTTGATCACCATGGTCCTGTCCAACCATACCAGCAATTGAGAATCATTAGCCTAAATTTTGAATAATTTCCACAATTCCAGAAGTTGAGTCAAGAAGAAGAGAGCATGATTATATTTTTTAAATTGGAGATACAAGAAATGGGGTGTGGGTTTGTTCATGCCATTTTCCTAAACGTGGTTGCTTGAATATGAACCTAAATCTCATAACTCATTACTTTCCATTGAATATAAGAGACAGTATTAGCCAAATTATGAATTCAGGATTTAGTTGGCATGATAAGATTGATTTCTACTGACACTAGTTGTGAATTGACTGACTTTCCAAAAGATTCTGGGGTGACCATCAGTGGACTATTTTTCCACTGAGGTATAAGGGGTCCTATGTCATATATTCTAAAATACGGGGATGATCTACTAGTAGAAATTATTCGTTAACCTCTTCAACATGTTTTCCTTCCTTGCTTGCTAAGGGAGCACCATCTCATTCAAACACCCCTTACTCTTGGGCCACCATGTGTCTTGAGCGAGGGAGGCTGAATCTCTTTTTTAGCTCCACCCACAGACCTGATTGATCCTGGGTAATACTTTAGTCCTCTCAGTGACTGGCTAGAGAATGGGTATATGACCTTATTATAGCTAATGAGAGATGAGAGGAAATCAGGTAGATGCTTCTGGGAAAGGTTTCCTAATTCTTTTGGAAGAGCAACAGATGAAACTGTCTCTCTGTTTTCTTTAGAAAGCTCTGTGTCTGTAGGTGACGCCTAGAACCGCTGCTGCCATCTTGCTTGAAATACAACCAGTCATTAGGATGACCCAGGCAAGTAGTGTTGAGAACCTGGACCCTTGTTGACATCACGAAGTCACAGAATGAAACACCCTGAACATGCTACATTTATGGAAGTTTCCTTATGTGAGCTAATATTTCTCTCTGTGGTTTAAGTCGGCCCAGCTGAGATGTCCTGCTTCTGAATGCATGCCATTAAAACCTTTTATCTGATGCTACTTCCTGGATGCATTTATTTCCCATTTCTTCCAAGATCCGTTTTCAAAGTATTCCTTCCAAAAAAAAAAAAATCATAGGGTAACTGTACTGCTACACTTGGTAACCTGATGCTCCAAAAGGAAAGCAAACAGGCTTACATTCTGAAGATCTGAGAAGAGAGATGTCCTTTATTATTTCTGCAGGCAAACCTCACAGCTGGATGGCAATATAACCAAAGATGATATCCATTAATCCTTGGGGAAAGCAATGCCTTTGCAGCTCAGGCCACTTGAATGCACACATATTTGCCAATCTTGCACACAATTCAGGAAATTTTGTCTTTAATCCATCATTTCTAATTACAATCAGATGTTCACCAGAGCAACCTAACAAATGACAGAAACTTGAAAATACAGCTTCAAAATAATAACAGATTATAATTATTTTTTCTCATCTCAGTGTTTGAATTTCCTGTACTTATTCATCGCACAAATATTTATTGAGTTCCTGACATGTACTAGGTATAGGGAATATAGAAATAAAAAGGGCAAAATCAATCCCTTCAGGGGATCAGAGGCTATCACCGTGTCCGACAACTTTCTGTAATGATGAGAATGTTCTATATCTGTACTGTCCAATACAGTAGCCACTAGTCATTTGTGGCTAATGAGTACTTGAAATGTGGCTATTGCAACTTGGGGACAGAATTCTTAATTTAATTTTAATTAATTTAAACTGACATAGCCTCATGGACCTAGTGGCTACCATATTGTATGGTGCAAGTCTAGAAGGAAAAGCAGCCAAGAAAATAAAAAGTGATAAAAGACTGTGATCAGTAGTACAAAAAGATGCTCATAGTCCTACAAAGGTAGGTCTCCAGGAGAAGAACTCTCAAGTAATTCAGCCTGGGGCTAGAAAGCAGGAGAAGAAGATACATCCAAGGTAAGTTAACCCTTGAATGGAGTCCTACAGGACAAAGAGAAGTTAATGACAGTCCACTTTCTGTTTCTCTGATGTTAAAATTTTTATTAGGATAATCTTCTTTGTCATGAAATTAACACTCCATTTTAGCAATCTAACCATTCCTGGTTCACTAGTTCACATCACACATTTATTTCCTTGTATCAATCATATTCACTGTACATACAGAGCTTTCCTGAATCACTCCACATTTGATCCAGAGGGATTTAGACTCAACATTTTTATGTTAAATATGTGATACAAAAACACCCACGTGCTGGTTTGAATTGGTATCTGCTAACTTACCGCTGAGTGAAAACTACCAAAATAATTTTATGTGACCCCACTCAATGTGTGTTCTGCTCTTCCAGCTTTTCTAAAGATTGATTTTCAATTTACTATTCAAAATACGTATTTGGCAAAATTATATCTCCAGTTATATAAACAGGAAGTGTGTGGAGATTCATTTTATTTCCTGTCGCCTGTAGTTCCCTGAGATAGTTGCTTTTGACCCTTCAGATTTTTCTGAAGCTATGAGGCCCACTTGCCTTCTGGATTAGCACAGAGTGCCAATCTCTGTGAATTGATTTCAGGTCCTATCATGTCCTCCATGTTCCCTAAAAACAAGTTTCTGTCTCTCTCAAAGGGGAGGAGTGGGGAATTTCTGAGTTTCTGAGTACAGTAGGCTTTAGAAGGGTAATGGGGACTGACCGGGGAAGGGATGAAGACAGATGGAAGAGGTCTGTGAGGCCCAGGAGAAGGTACCAAATGAGTTGGCTAGAGTAGAGGGAAGCCTGCGAGGGAGATGGATGAGGAAGCACAGGTCTCAGGTTCCCACTGAACACTGGAGACTATGCCCCAAGAGTGCATTACTCCACGAGAGGAAGCGGGACACAGTGACTAAGGCCACAGCCCCTGCCTCCATTAATGCTGTTTTGGAATCTGGACTCTGCCACTTCCTGCTAGTGTGACCTTGGCCCAATCATATCGTCTTTCTGCATCACGGTTCCCTTCTCTAAAATAGCAATAGCAAGAGCGCCCTGTGGACATTACTGTGACGACTGAGTCAAGCAACATATGGACGACATGGAAGACGCAGATGGAGGCAAGTGATGTATTTAGAGCCGGGCAGCTTGGAGTGACGGCGGGGGCAGGGCCAGGCCAGAGTGGCGAGGTAAAGGCAGAGGCCCGTGCTGGAGGTTGAGAAACTGGTGGACAAGTGGGCTGGGAATGTCCTCAAAAGGACCAAAGAGTGAAGGTAAGAAAGAGTGGAAGAAAGGCTGTAAGCCTTGCAAGGGGAAGACGGGTGGCATTCAAAATTTTAATATCAACACATATTATTGATCAAAGGGTTGGCACTTTACTTGCCTTTACCTTATCTTCTGCTCATAATAATCCTGCAAAGTCAATGTCTTCCTTCTCGTTAGAAAAAATAAGTCAGCACTGAAGTGTTTTATGTATGATGCCAAAGCTGCGACACATAGGATAAGAAAAAAGGGGCCCTTGGAACCTGGGCTTGTCTAGCTACTGCTACGGTGTGGGAAAACGGGAGTGGAGGCAACAGATGGGATCTCCACAGTGGACTAACTTTTGAGCTAAGACGATGATGGTGAGGGGAAGGCCAGGAGGAGAGAGGAAGAGGTAATTCTGTAAGACAAAGATAGTCAACACCAGTGTCCCTATTCACAAATTAAAAGAGAACCAATTGGTTTACATGACTTTTTCATGTTATTGTGTTTACTCACTGAACCGAGAAAGCCTTTTGCTCGTCACTTTTTCCAGAGAATAGCATAATCGTTTGGGTTGAGCTGAGTGTCTGACAATATTTTATGTAGTCTTCTCATTTCCTAGCCTGAAAACCTATTCCCCATGTAATAGTTCCATATTCCTTTCGGAATGTGTAGCATGATATCCCTCCCTTCCTTCTAGCAACCTGTCTTCTGTGATATATACTGTTTCATCCCTTCAGCAATTGGGAAATGCATTTCTGGAAGCCAGTCTCTTGGCAATTGATGCATCATTTTTCCATTAAAGAGAGTGCTCATGCCTTCACGAAGAGTTGCAGGTTTAAAGTGTTTGGTAATGATCTCTGGTTGCTTGTCAAGCAGAATCTCTATCTGAACATGAAAATGCAACATTAATATGATTTGCAACCCTTTCACTGGGTTCCTCATTTCCGCCAGCAACAGAGTGATTTTCCTCCCCATGCTTAAAAGCCATTACAGGTGCTTACTGGATTTGGTCTCCTTTGGAGGTACATCTCCTAAGTCTGACACAGGAAAAAGTTAAAAATGTCCTAAATGAATAATCCCCCTACCCTGCAATCTTTTAACTCTGATTTATTCCTATGCTGAAAGTATTCATCACTAGTTGAGCTAAAATAAACTAACTCTCATGACATATAATTAAATTACTGGCAGAAATAAAATTAAAAATTCCTCCACAGTACTTCACATAAACATCAGCAGAATAATTGAGTTGAGGTAAAATATTTTGTTGAAAGGCCCCCCCAAAGAAAGCCACCTGAAAGAATTTGTTTCTCTAATCTCTGACAATGTTTAATTTTCTTTTCATGATAATTACAGAAAAAATTTCACTTGTGTGTAAAAACCTCTCTTCTTTCAACTCTTCTTTGCCTCCCTTCCTTTGCCATATCTTTACCAGAAACTGGAAATAAAAACATTAGGAAAATGTTTAAACTTTTAGCTAAATGATAGCCTCTCAAGATATGGCTTAAAGAAATTACACATTTACACAGTATTCACAACTTTTAAATCAAAATTCTAGAAAGAAGGAGTGTTATATTTCCATTCTATCTGATTTTCATTTTAGTTGGCCCCAAAACAGACTCAAATATCCCAAAGACTTTATAAGCAGGGCACTTTAATTTGGAAGAAAAGTGATTTCTGGGCCCCCAAATAAATAGCCTGGAGGAACACACCACACACACACACACACACACACACACACACACCCCACTCAATCACTCTGCAGTTTTTCCCATTCAAGAACTTGGAAGAATGACCTTAACTCTGCTTTGCTTGGGAGTTTGTCCTTTCTATCACTTGAAATTCCAAAATGATACAGTCATCTTGGAAGCCAGAACTGCAGTGTCCACACCACATGAAAAATTTTTAGGCCAACTGTTTCAGGATTCACCACAAAATGAACAACAAGTCAATACAACCATGGTTCACAGGGCAATACATTTTTCCTCTAAGATTTTGTGGTATCATTTTCATATTTACTTCTAAGTTTAAAAAATTCTCTTAACCACCCCTTCCCTTTTTTGTTGAACAGCAATTTTTAAATTATCTGGTGGTTTAATAAACTTCCCTTATTTTTCTCACACTCCTTTCAATTGTGGCGGTCTTTTTCAGGCCATTCTCCTTTCTAGAAGCAGATTTTAAAAAAGAAAGAAAGATTAGACTTGGATTAGAAGAAGTGGGGAATCAACCCAATTTTGCCTTTTTTTTTTTTTAGCCACATGGACTGTGGCTGGTCCTGAAATCCCTCCGAGCCCAGGGGCCTTATCTGGAAAAGAATGACACCAATAGCTAGAGCACAAGTAGAGGCTTCACAGAAATGGTAGTTTGTGAAGAAGCCTTATAAGTATCAAGATGGTGGATGTAGGTATTTTTTATTCAGATGCATCTCTGTTACGGTAAATACTTGACAAAAGAATGTGTTGGCATTCTCCTTCTAGGAGGAAAAGCCACTGTCTCATGTATCAGCACTCAGTACTATAAAGTGAAATGACCTCCCACTGTAATTGCCGCAGATTTCTCCTGACCATCCAGAAGCATTCTAGTCCCAGTCCCCAAAAGATTACTCTACCCCTATCATTGTGGGACCCACAGTCTACTGATAACATGTTCCTAAAACTTCAACTCCCTTCCTGATCTTTCCAAAGGAAGATAGGTTGCTCTTTGCCGCACCTCCCATGACTTAGGGATGGGGAGAATGACTGGAAGGCAAAGGAACATTCCCTACTCTCCTCCGCAGTGTCTAGGTTCTTGCCCCACCATCAACATGTAATAATATTCCTAGTTTTTAAGCCTTTTTCCATATTCTTGCACAACTCCTCTTTGCCATTCACCTTCGTTCCATCCTAGGATCCTTCGCCAGGTCCTTTAAGAAACAGGGCATTTAGCATTGTCTTCCCTTTCAGTGGCTATCATCCTTTAAGGCTCTAAAACCTACTGAAGCCCTTTCTGATACCACACCTCATAGATCCTTGTCCTTCATAGCAGTAAGTACGCAATTCTTCAGCACTAACCCTCTAAGGAAGCATCATAATACACTTGACCATTTATTGCTACTAAGATCTCAAACTGTGATCTCAAACTCCTTCCCTATCGTGACATCCATTTCCTTGATCCTTGA
Source organism: Enhydra lutris kenyoni (assembly GCF_002288905.1). Taxonomy (NCBI): domain Eukaryota; kingdom Metazoa; phylum Chordata; class Mammalia; order Carnivora; family Mustelidae; genus Enhydra; species Enhydra lutris. Next base: position 6,267,663 of record NW_019154136.1, on the reverse strand, counting down.
TTTCTCCCTGCTTTCCCAGTGGATCATCTGTGCTCAGATGGACAGTGGCCTCCCAAATGGCAAAATAGAATTGCAGATGTGATTAAATTAAGGATTTTGAGGTCGAAGAAGGATCCCGAATTATCCCAGTAGGCCCAGTGTACTCATGAAGTTCTCAGACTAAGAGAGAAGTGGGAGCACCACAGTCAGAGATTAGAGTGATATAACCATGAGCCATCGAATGTTAGAAGCCACTGGAAGCTGGAAGAGGCAAGAAACAGATGATCCCTTGGAGCATCCTGAAGAACCAGCCCTGCTGACACCATGATGTCAGCCCAGTGAAACTCATTCTGGACTTCTGAGCTCCAAAACTGCAAGATAACACATTAGTTTTTATTTGATTCACTGAGTTTGTGGTAATTTGCTACAGCAGTGATAGGAAACCAATCTACCACTCATGCAGCTGAATGGCCTTTTGACACAGTTCTGAGCATGCCAATAGTCAATAATTTCAGTTTTGCCCATTGCTTCACCCTAGAATTCCTCTCATTAGAGACCTTTTTGGACTTCTACCTTGCCAGTCCCCAACCTTGATTGACTTCTGTCCCAATAGTGGACTTTCTCTTTCCTGCTCATCAGTTTCTGAATGATGTTGGAGCAGATCCCAAACTAGTTGGGAACATTTATAAGTCTCTGAATTTTCTATTTTTTTTTCCTTGAAGATTTCTCACCAGTGGCTCAGTAGTAGATGCTACAAATATTTCTACTCTGTCTGGAATTCCAAACCTACCTCCACCCACTTCACCCTTGAACGAGGCTACCTTTGCTGAGAAGACTGGGATCATCTACAGCCGTTCACCTTGTCTTTCATCTTCAGCTACCTTAGTTATTTCCTCTTGATTCAAAATCAGTACCCTTTGTCCTTCTCAAATCCACATCCTCTCCATGTGCCCTGGATCCCATGCCCTCTGCATATTCCCCTACGTCAATCTATTGGTTTCTGTCATTGAAGCATATAAGGAGGGTTCATAAGCTCCACGCCTGCATGCCAGGAAGCACCATCTAAGCCACCCAGGACAAACCATTCTCTAGTTTTTTCCCTTTAGATCTTTAGATCTCCAAAGCTAGAAATCCCTGTCTTCTTAGTTCCTCTTACCGTGTTTCCTTGCCTTCAAAATCAAGAAGTTCTCAAGTGAGAGAGAATATTAGATTGTTGTGTCTTTCAGAGACACACAGGAAACATAATAGATATAATGACATTAACAGGAATTCCCTGAGATCATTATCTTCCCTAACCCCAAATACTCTACACCAATGTCTTCATAAATATAAAATATTCTTTGTTTCATTTTGGAAAATAAAGTTAATCTGCTTGTAAGTCCTAAAGAACTGTGTCGTTTATGTAACAGGCACTCGCTAAATGTTTACTGAATTCAATGGTCTAAGCAACTCGTTGAAATGAAAGCTTTTCATGAGCTGATCATCACAGGCCCTGGAACTCTTACCCCAAAGAGCTGGATCTGCCTTCAGGTAATCATCTCTCCATCTCTGTCTCCATAAGTTGGTTACAAAATATTATTTTCATCAATGTATAAACTTTATCATATGGTTTCCCATTATTGAAAACAGAATTATGTGCCTTCTAGTGCTGACACTAATATATTCTTGTTACAGGCTTCAAAAACCTCACAAAATAGTCCCAACAATTTTTGCTGCCAATTGAGGTTCATGGATGAAGAGAAAGAGGCATGAAAGGGAAAAGTTATTAAAAAATAACTGACTTGGTGTAGATGGTAGAGATGTCAACATTTTTTTGGGGGAAAAATCCTGTCTATTTAAAAATGTTTAACATTATTCTAGCCAAATAAATACAGAACTATACTCCTGTAGAAATATAATCCTTGTGGAAAAGATAGATTTTTTTTCACATAACTATTTACTTTTTGTTTAAATTAATTGCATGTGTATATAAAGTACACAGATCTGTATTTTAAAAACATTAAATATATTAACCTCAAAAATTGTATTTTATCTATGAATTTACACGTATGTGAAATACACAGACTATTTCAATGATATTGTCAGATTACATTTAAAGTCCCAGTTTATGAAAATATATTAAAGAAATTACAAAAATGTTAGAATAAGAGAAACAATATGGAGTAATAAAAAGAAAGTACATGTATGAGTCAGGAGGATCTAGGTTGGAATCCTTGTAGCTCACTATATAATTTTTATAAAAGTTTAATTCCCTTAATACCAAAAAATTTGGTATCACAAATTCAGACAATATGAATGATAGGCCTCATTCAGTAGGGTTAATATCCAAATCTTTGATATCAAGAAGACTTGTAAATGTATCTCACCACAGTTATGAATCAAAGAGCAAAGATGATTGTTCAGGAGATGTACAATGTCTGGAAAATAAAGAACTCCTAGTGAAACTCTAACATAACAGGAAAATGGATTGAAATGAATAGGTCTATAGTGTTACAGATGTAAAATATAGATTTTTAATGTGTCTGCCTTAAAATAATTTGGCCTAAAAAGGAAGATGCATTCCCAAAGTGAAACATGAGTACCTTTTAATATCAAACTCTGTCAGTATCATATGGTATTTGAAGAGAAAAAAAGGTATATATAATTTGGAAATAAAGAAATAAATTTTTTTAAAAACTTGGGAAAAAAATAATGTAATAATGTCACCTCCCAGGGCTATTGTAGGGCTTAAATAAGTCACAGCCTCTCCAAAAACATAGGTTTCCCTTCTTCCTTCTGTTCAAGGACTGTATCTAATTCTTTTTTTTTTTTAATTTATTTTCAGCGTAACAGTATTCATTGTTTTTGCACCACACCCAGTGCTCCATGCAATCCATACCCTCTCCAATACCCACCACCTGGTTCCCCCAACCTCCTACCCCCCGCCCCTTCAAACCTGTATCTAATTCTTTATTCCCCAAAAGCGCCTAACAAAATGCTTTGAACAAAGCAGACATTCAGTAAATGTTTGCTAAGTAGATCAATGTCTTGGAAATCATTTAACGAGGTATATTACCTGCTTTCCTCCACACTGAGAAAGAACCCCCCAGCCCCACCCAAATCAATCAAGTTAATCATTTCCCTTCACATGAAAACTGTGTCTCAATTTCTTTTGGAGAATCTTACATTTTGAGTTTCTAAGAGTTTCTCTTAAATTATTTGTCTTATATGGTTGGCAACCACATGGCTAAAAAGAAAACAGATGCCAAAATTTAAGAAAGAGTAAAGCGTATCATTTCAGTCATGCTATTGCCGTAGAAGATTTCATATACTTGACCTTTGATGAATGTGTCATCTCTCCAAAGAGCTATTCCTGATTCTAGTCCAGCGTGGGATTTCTGAGACCAGAACCAGTTCATGAAAAGAGAGTCCAGTCAGGTTAGGGTGACCAGTTCTCAGTCCTTTTCCTTGGTGCTCCTATTCCCCTGTGGGCACCAGTTCCTTAGTGTCCTCATGGGGCCCCTGTTTGGAATTTGGGCAGGGAGGGGAGGAGGCAGTGCCCTCCCATGTGTCAAGGGCAGGCCATGGGCAGGAGCTCCACCAACACCATCAACTTTCATCCCTCCAACATCCCTGGAGGGAACCCTCCTCTGTTTTATAGAAGAGAGGCATTTGTGGTTCATACAGTTTCAGTAATTCATATACCCATGTCATACATACACGGTAAGGACCAGACCTGTTTTTTCAAAGATATGACTTACACACCACAAAATCCACCCTTTCAAAGTACAAGTCAGTGGTTTTCAGCAGATTTTTACAATGCTGTGCAACCATCCCCACTATCTAATTTGAGAATGTTTTTATTCCCCTAAAAAGAAACCCCATACACATTAGTAGGCACTTCTCACCCTCCCTCCAGCCCTAGGCAACCACTAATGTGCTTTTGTCTCTACGGATTTGCCTATCCTGTACTTTTCATATAAAGGGACTCATATAACATGTGGTCCTTTGTGCCTGGCTTCTTTCACTTAGCATAATGTTTTCAAGGTTCATTCATGTTGTAGCACATATCAGTACTCTGTTCCTTTTTTTCTAGCCGAATAATATTCTATTCTAAGAAAAATATACTGCTTTTGGGGACTCTGGTGGGACGCGAAGGAAAAATAGCCTTTTAAAGCATTACATGGTTTGACAAAACATGTTTGTGGTCATGAAGTTCAAATATGTCGCAGCACGGTATGCAAATGGAAACACAAGTTTACAACTCCCAGATTGGCCCCAGTCTAAAAGTCTTCCAACACTCTGTGCTCACGAGGTTGTACAAAAGTACCACTCAAGTGCTTCTGCGACAAGGAGGGTAGGCTGGTTCATTCATTATTGAGGGCAATTTGGTGATACCTATTGAAATTATAAATTCCCTTTCTGGAAATTCATTCTATAAACACATCAGCACATAAGTGAGATAATGCATTGGTTTCAACACCATTTGTTGTAGCAAAAGGCAGGAAACCAGCCTACAGTATACTACTAGTGAGCTGGCTAAATAAATGATGGTTGACTACCCTAAAGCAGTGAAAGAGAATGAGGAAGTTCTATACATACCAATATGGAAAGTTCTCAAAGATACGGCCATACCTGAAAGAGTAAGATGAAAAATGCTACCTGTAGAAGGCTATGTTTTGTAAAAGAAGGGAGGAAAGTAGAATGTATATATTTATACTTTATTTATATGCATAAAGAAACTCTGGAAGGACAACAAGAATTAGTAATAGTGCTTACCTGTTTGGTGGAAGAGGTGAGGACATTAGTTGGGAAAGACTTCTGCTGCACATATAGGTGCCTAGGCTGTGGTAGGCAAAATTCTACGGTGTCCCTTCAAGCTTCCTGTGTCCTGGTTACCCACTCAAGCACTAACCTACCTACTGCTGTGAAAGGGTCGTGCAGATGGAATGAAGGTTGTGAACCAGCTCTTCTTAAAGTAGGAGAGCTTCCCAGATGTCTGAGTGGGCCAGTGGTATCCCATGAGCCCTGATGACCTGAAGGAGCTTGGAAGCTGATTTTCCTCATGGCCTCCTGACAAGAGTCCAGGTGACTGACACATAGCTTTCGGGCTTGTGAGCCCCTGAGCAGAGGAACCTGCCACGCCAACTGACACTCCTGACCAAAAGAGCTGTGAGAGTCTGCGCTGTTAGAAGCTGCTGTGTTTGCGGCAATATGTTATAGGAGCAGTAGAAAACTAATTCGTATATGGCTGCATTGCTTGTCTTTTTAATCTAAATGAAGATTTAAAGTCAATGGAAATCCAAACAGACCTCGCTGAGATCATTGCAAACAAGGTTACTTCTCCGGGAGCATAACTATCTAGTCAAAAGTTCATGGTAGTTTTCTTTGTTTTGTAGGCCTACACTTAAATAATTTTCGTCTGAAAATTGCAATTTTGATAAAGATCCCCTGGGAAGCGAGTCTGTCTTGTAAAAGCTGAATGACTGGCTTGTTTTCCCAAGGCTCTCTGTGTCCTAAATTTAGAGTCTTCTCTAAAGATATAAACACAGTTTATTTAATTCTTAGAAAGTTAGTTAAAACTGATAAAATTAAATTGATAGACACTAAAGAGACAGACGCTTGGCTTCAAGGAGAATGTTTGCCTTGTCTAATTGAAATGTCTAAAGGTTAAGCCTGTACTTTGTCTAACCTTTAACTACACGATTCTTCTCTTTGTTATTGGGTATGTTCCAGAGCTTTGCAAAAGGCATTTATTGTTCTTACATGGAAAAAAATGGTCAAAGAAGTGATCTTTAATACAGAATTAAAATGAAAGTTCTAAGGATACCATTTCTCTTTATTGTCATTTAGCTACTTACAGCTAAAAAACTATGAAAACAGAAACCTTCCAAAATTATCTTCTGTGAGGAAAAGCAAACATGTGTTTCCTTTCTAATTCATCAGAAAAGTTCCATTAATCTCACTGTTGAAATATACTTCCCAATGACTCTCACCGTTAGGTAAAATCTCATTCCTTTCAATACCATCTTTCCTCTTTCCAAGACCTGTGTGCACTCCCCACTGCTTACTGCTGGTCAATACTTATCTCAGCGGTTCTCAGGTGGGGGTGTCTTTGCCTTATGGGGCAACAGCTGGAGATATTCTGGGTTGTCTCAACTAGGGAAGTGCTCCTAGCATTTAGTGGGCAGATGCCCACAGGGTATAGCTAAACACCCTATGGTGCACAAAACAACCCTACGACAGAGAACTTTCTGGCACCCAAATGTCAATAGTGCCCATGCTGAGAAACTCTGGTCTAGATGGAACTCAAAGGATGGGTCAGTAATGAATTAAAATATGTGAAGTTCTCCAATTAGGAGAAGTAGTGAAAGCCATGTTAGTATAGTATCGTTATGAAAGGGAGAAGGAAAGAAGGAAAGGAAGTCCCTTCTTTATAAGTTTCCTGATAACTGAATTGAGTATCATTTTGAGATGTCAATTTATTAAAAGAAAAGTAAAATTTAAAGTTCAGTTTCTCAGTCACAGGATCCACATTTCAAGGGATCAGAAGCCACACATGACAAGTGACTACCAGGTTGGGAGTATGAAATCAGACAATATTCCTGGGACACAGATTACATTTAATACATGGGAAGGAAGGGAGGGAGGGATGGACAAGTGCCTACATTAAGCAAATGGAAAGAGGAGGCAAAATCAAGTGATCAAAGAGATGAGAGGATAAGGAAGCCTTAGTCAGCAAGGCTGACCACTATGGAGAAGATACACTGAGTGATCACTAAGGAAAGGCCATGACTTTCATCGTAGTGTATCATGGGTGATCTTCGAGATGTAAGCTTTAAGTAAACAGATGAGTGTTGAGGAAGATTTCAAGGCTTGAGGGAACAGATTTTTGTTTTTATTTATTTATGTTTCTTTTATTTGTTTAATTTCTTAATTTTGTTTGTTCATGACAGGAAAAATGGAGAATGTGGTTATAGTGATAAAATGACCACCAGGCAGTCTCAAAAATACCACTGTGCAAAAAATTCTCCTCTGAAATAATGAGAATTTCAAATAATAATTTTAGGAAATGTTCACAATTTCAAGCAATCACACTTAAAGAAGCATTTATCACATATGACATTTAAAGTCAGGTATGAGCCATGTCCTAAAAAAAGAAATGGGGCGCCCGGGTGGCACAGTTGGTTAAGCACCCGACTCCTGGTTTTGGCTCAGGTCGGGATCCCAGGGTGGTGAGATAGAGCCTTGTGTTGGGCTCCACGCTCAACGCACAGAGTCTGCTTGGGACTCTGTCTTCTTCTCCCTCTGCCACTCCCCCCTTCCCCTCTCTCTCTCAAATAAATAAATCAGAAAAAAATAATTTAGTACAACGAAGACATCCTTCTCTCACTGTTCCTCTTATGACCAGTTGTAAAATCCAATACATGAAATATACAAAGAACAAAAGGCAATCCAGTCTAAACAATTAGTCAACTGAGCCGACGGGAAGGTGGAATGAAGACTTGTCGTTAAATTCTCTAGCATGGATTGAATCCATTGGTAAACTTTTCTTTTTTTCTTTCACTTTTCAGATATTTTTTTTCTGAATGGTGTAAAGAGCTTAAGTCTGTTGCCCATTTGAAACCAAAACGAATTTGACATCACAACTATTTCCTTGACTGAATTATAAAAAAATAATTTATTTAACTGTTTGTCTCCTCCATCCTGGACTGCTGGTTCCCCATACTGGACGCTGGACTGTCATGGTCAGAACCTGGGCGACTCCTGCGGTCCCATACAGCTCTGGGGAGGTGTGCTCTGTGGCTCTTTGGAATAATCTGAGAGCTGGGTGGTCAGTACAGGGCAGCAGACATAAGCTGCTCACACAATAACTTCTCCTTTTTGGAAAGTACAACTACCAGGAACAATAATAGGGTTCACATTTCTGGAAGGGAACTTTCTCATGCAATCTCTAAAATGGGAACACTTTTGCCCAGACCCTTGATATAATTTGGATCTAGCATTCTCTTAGCTTTTAGTTAGAGAATCTAGCTGAGTAAGATCTAACAAATCCAAAAACTCATTCATTGTCTTTATAAAATTTCTGACATGCTAGTTGGGGGACTAGAACGGAAGCCCAACTCCATGTGCATTTCAGCCTCTGTAGGTTGCTTACCTGTGCCCTGTGGTACAGTGTCTCATCCTAAATAGGTCTGTATGAAGGGGTGTGGACAGATCAGCATATTTGTTGTAACTACTGGAAAATAAAGACATCATCCTCCTGATGTGAGACCTATAGTGTCTTCCATGTAAAGGGAAAAGATTCTATTATTCTTGGTGATAAAAGTAGATAGATAGAAGACAGTTGCATGAACAATTCTACTTCCAATTCATTAGAAGATGAATGCTCCCACCATGCTATGATCTCCCACTGGTTTTCCAAGTCAACACCCCTCAGTCTGTCTATCCACTGCCCTCTGCCCCCTCTTCAAGACTTTGACTTGACACATACTTCTGTCTCTCTAACCCCTATCCATCACCTTGTCCAACATTTCAGAAGGACGCTGCAGGATCTTGGCATTTAACTTGTGAAAAGTCACCAGGCCTAACTGTATCAATGCCCCTACTGAAAGCTCATACAATGAAATTATAGTTTCGTATGAAAAACCCCATCGCTTTCGTAAATGCTGCGATAACACTCATTACATTAATATAGAGCAAAAGAGCTCAGACTTAATCCATTTTAATCTCCGTTATTTCCTAATATAAAAGACTGTGGGCCTTTTCACATTCTTTTGGAAGGATTAGTGAAGGCAAACATGAATAACAAATTGACATTTCTGAGTTCTGGAAGAGCCAAAAGCAATACAAAAGGAAGGCAGAGAGATCAAATTTCTGAACAGAATTATTTTTCTAAGCAGAGTTTAAAAGTTAACATTAGGAACAAATGTTAAACAGCTCAGCACAGTTGTTTTTCTTTACCTGAACACATTTTGCCAAACAGTTAAACTGACAAGCTAAAAAGACACATCTTCATGTTACAGAGACAAAGGAACTCTGTCTATGTGACAGGCATAATAAGATCAATTATTTTAAAGGAGAGTTTCTTGCATAACAACTTTTATATTCCTCTAGTCATTTCATTGTTGGAAGAAATTCTAAAGCGAATGGCATCACTTATTTTTGAGTTAGGGACATGTCGTTTCCCATCAAATCATTGAATGTTGGTGCTAAAAGGGATTTTGAAATGATCTACTTTGGCCTCTTCATTTTATGGATGAAGAAATCAAGATCTAGAAAGGGCCTCTGAGCTGTGTACTATCACAAAACTAGAGATCCAGGACAATTCAGGCCTAGGACCTTGGTCTTCTGATGACTCATCCAATGATCTTCTCATTTGTCATTGTCCCTTTCCTCTAGCAGACTGTTTTATTACTGTATAGTATTAACTTGTTCCCCCACTGTAACCCCATTGCAGTTTGCTTTGATGTATCTTGAATCAAAATAGTAAGAACAAACTCACTCTTGGGGCTCCGCTTCTCTCAATGCCCCACAAAGTCACTGAGAAATGCTCTAAGGATTGGATCTACCCAAACCCTTTGATAACAATTTGTATCTAAGTAATGCTATTGTAAAATGAAAAGATCCCTAAGACACGAGTTCCATGGTGGGATTCTGGATCCTAACACACTCCGCCTTCACCCTTAATCCCAGATGTGGGGTTCGGTCTAAACCAGGATTTCTCAACCTCAGCGCTATTGACTTCTGGGGCTGGATGGTTCTTTGCTGTCCCATGCCATCCTGCTTGGCGGCATCCCTGGCTTCTACCCACTAGATGCCGGCAGCACTCCAACCCCTGAGCTGTGATAACCACAAATGTCGTCAGACATTCCAGCTGTTCCTGTGGGGCGAAATCACCCCAGACTCAGAACCACTGGTCTAAATCCTTCAGCACCTATATATAAACCCGGACACAACACAGGAACAAAAGCACAGATGAAAAGTGGGATAAAAAGGAACTCACTGGCACTTCTGACTATGAACCTTCCTTAGCTCTAAAGCCATTGAAATGTTTTGGTGAAGAAAAAAAGAAAAAGGAAAGTTGTTTTAATGAACCATATGCCTTCCCTCACTCCCACCACACTTTTGCCTTCAAGTGTGTTTTTGTTGCCATGAAAACAGAGGCTGCCTGTTTGTAATTATGATATAATTCTGTAGCGAATTTTGGAAAGAACCAATTGGTGCACTTCCAACCTCAAATTCTTTCTCTCCTCTTCTCCCTTCCTTAGCCCGGAGTTTGGAGAAAGGGAAGGAATGAGAGAAGAGTGCCTCATGTGCTCGTCTCTGACCTCATTCTGATGCCCACACTCAGCATCGACCTCTCAGGTTTCTAGAACCTGCCAACCAAACCTTCGAAGACCACCTAGGCCCTGCCCCCAATGTCATAAGGCCATAGAAAGGGTCTCATTCACTCAGCTTTTTCACCCAAGACCACAAACTTTGGTGAGAGATGGTCAAGACCCAACAAGGATGATATGGTGAAGGGAGGGAGGAGAGAAGTAGATACCCATTCTTTTTGTTTGTTTGTTTTTTGTTTTATTAGCATATAATGTATTATTTGTTTCAGGGGTACAGGTCTGTGAGTCATCAGTCTTACACAATTCACAGTGCGCACCATAGCACATACCCTCCTCAGTGTCCATCACCCAGCCACTCCAGCCTTCTCACCGCCCTCTACTCCAGCAACCTTCAATTTGTTCCTGAGATTAACAGTCTCTTATGGTTTGTCTCCCTCTCTGGTTTTGTCTTGTTTCATTTTTCTGTCCCTTCCTCTACGATTCTGTCTTGTTTCTCAAATTCCTCATATCAGGGAGATCATATGGTAACTGTCTTTCTCTGATTGACTTATTTCGCTCAGCATAATACCTTCTAGCTCCATCCACATCATTACAGATGGCAAGATTTCAGTTTTTTGATGGCTGCATAGTATTCCATTGTATATATATACCACATCTTCTTCATCCATTTATCTGTTGATGACATCTAGGCTCTTTCCATAGTTTGGCTATTGTGGACATTGCTGCTAAAAACACTCGGGTGCACGTGCCCCTTCAGGTCCCTACATCTGTATCTTTAGGGTAAATACCCAGTAGTGCGATTGCTGGGTCGTAGGGTAGCTCTATTTCCAACTTTTTGAGGAACCTCCACGCTGTTTTCCAGAGTGGCCGCACCTGCTTGCGTTCCCACCAACAGTGTAGGAGGTTCCCGTTTCTCCGCATCCTCGCCAGCATCTGGCGTTTCCTGACTTTTTAGCCATTCTGACTGGTGTGAGGTATAGATATTCATTCTTAATCAAAATGAGTTATGATTTTTTACTCACAGGTTGGGTTACTTCTCTGAATATGTCAAAGACAGCCATGCTGCAGAAATTTAATAGAAATGTTTAATAGATGTTCTTCTTTTTAAAAAAGGATTTTTATTTATTTATTTGAGAGAGAGGGAGAGAGAAAGTGTATGAACAAGGGGAGGGGCAGAGGGAGAGGGACAAGCAGATTCCTCACTGAGCAGGCTCTATCCCAGGACCCCAAGACCATGACCTAAGCCAAAGACAGACGCTTAACTGATTGAGCCACCCAGGCGCCCCTTAATAGATGTAATTCTTACAAAATTTCTTCTCTGGCTTTTTATAGAATGAGATATAAATAACAAAATGCTTGAATGTAAAGTATTAAGGCTCTATGAATTTTTACATATGTATACATTCATGCAACTGCCTCCCAGACAAAGACACAGAATATTTCCATTACCCTAGAAGGCTTCCCTGCCTCCACCCAGTTAATACCTATCCCTCACCTTTCAAAACAAGCACTATTCTGATTTCTGTCAATGAAGGTTGGCCTTGTCTGTGTGTTTTTTTTTTTTTTAGCCTATAAGTTAAATTGCATAATAGGTACTCTTTGTGACTTTTTATCATGCAATATTTTTCTAAAGTTCATGCGTATAAATTTGTATGTCAGCAGTTTGTTCTTTTTTGTTGCTACATAGTATTCCATCATGTAAATATACCACAGACCCTGTTAATAGATATTTGTAGGGTTAAAAAATAGTTGGGGACGATTACTGATAACACTGTGGATATATGCACTTGTTTCCCCTGGGTGTGTAACGAGGAATGAAATTCTAATATTAACCAGCAGAATATATCAATCATCAAACTGAAGTTTTTCTATCAGTGGAAAGACTTAAAGGACGCAATGAGTGTCACCTATTTATCTTGCATAATGGAAAAACAGATGAATCTTTTAAAATTAGGAAATCAGGAAAAATATACTAATGCAACTACCAGCAGAGTGAACACAGAATTTGTCCTAAAAGTGAGAAACATGGCGAATTAAGAGGCACTGTTAGTATTTGCAGTGGGACCATTTAACCTGGACTTTCCTGGGAAAATGGACTCCCTAATATCTAATGCCAACTTCAGAATTTACTTCCTTTTGGATTTAGGCTGACTCGTTTAAACCCTTGTCTTGTAGTCAGGACATTGGTCAGACTCTTCTCCCCCAAAATGTTATAAATACTCTGTAAGTGGCAAGTCATAAATCATAAACATCCAGTGCAATACAGCTGTTGTTGAGGGAGGACCGAGGGCTGGAACACAGACATCCAGGGTTGAGACATACGCTTTCAAGAGCTTAGCTACACCCGCATCTAAAGGGCCACTCAATTAATTCATGAGCTTCTCTCTTCCCTTTCAGTTTCTCTTCACTTCTCAATACATCCTGACTTAAAAATAAGTTTAGGCTAGCCACATATGCCCCATGGTATTTCACCCAAAATGAACTGCAAATTACATCAACTGTTGCGACACATTTGGCAAATATCTTTCTTCTCCATGCTTCAGTCACTGGACTTACTGTGTGATGAGAATCCCAGAAGCCTAGTGTGACAGCGCCTGAAATCTTCACTAAGTTGAATACCGTGAAATTGCTTCATCAAGCTGACTCAACATCGGGCGGAAGGGGGTCGGCCTTACCCTGTGGAAGCTGATGTGCTCCGGCTTGCTCGGGCTTAGGGGCTTATGTGAGGGAACAATGACACTTTATTTCTACCAGGTTTAAAAGTTTGAAAACAACACGAGACAACAAAGTAGCAATGCCTTTTGAAATACAAGGGGCTGCCAGTTTCACAGGCATTTGAAACTACATGTGTCCAAAAAAAAAAACAAAAAAAAAACAGGTAGAAAACTGGAAGCTAAAATAGTTTTCCTTGAAAGGAGAAACAATATATGCTGGCTACGTTTACATCAGGCTCAGAGGCACTGCACTGGACTGAAACGATTAGTTGCAAAGAAAGAGTAAAGTTAAGCGGAATAATGATGATCTGATCTTAAGAACAGTGTCCCTTACTGTAGAGAGAAGCCATTCCAGTTGAATTCACTGGGAGTCACAGCCTGTTATAAAATTATAGGTTAGAACAAGGACTAGAAATATAGCACGACAGCAGAAAACTACAATATTTACAATGTGAATTCCCTGTGGACAAAGCCCTTCTTTTATAAAATCACCATTATGTTAATGCTAAGTTCATCTTTTCTAAGAAAGCATAACACATGTTTGGCTGAGTCCATACCTTCTAGCTGACATCTAAAAATTAACCAGTGTGGTTGTAGTTTTTATATTAAAAAAAAAAACTATATCTATACTAACATAACCCAGTAATCACACTTCTAGGCATCTATCCCAGAGAAGTGAAAATTCATGTCCACAGAGCTGTATGCAATATTCACAGCAACTTTATTTCTAATAGTCAAAAGTACAAACAACCCAACATCATCAACTGATGTATACACTAGAAACTAGGAAAGCCATACCACGGAATACGACTTAGCAACAGAAAAAACCAAACTCCTGATACGTGCAACAATTTGGATGGATCCCAGATAACTATTCCAAGTGGAAGAAAAGCTAATCTCAAAAGGCCACATACTGTATGATTCCATTTATATAAAATTATCTAAACAGCAAAATTATAGAGATGGAGAATGGATTAGTGGTTGCCAAAGTTTAGAGATGGGGACGGGGAGTGGGTGTCACTGAGTGGGTAGCATGAAGGAGACTTGTGGTCACAGAACAGTTTTGTATCTCGACTGTGGTGGTGGTTCCACAAGTTTCTATATGTAATAGAATGGAACAGAACTATACACATGCACTGTACCAATGTCAATTTCATGACTTCGACATTGTAGTGTATTTACATAAGACCTAACCACTGGAGGAAACTGGGAATGCAGCACATACAGTATCTGTATTATTTATAGCTGCCTGCAAATCGAATTATTTCAAAGTAAAAACATTTTCAAAAAGCGACAGCCACATCTCTATCAAAACATACACACGAGTCTTGCCGCCTATCTTTTTTTTTAAAGATTTTATTTATTATTTATCTGACAGACAGAGATCACAAGTAGTCAGAGAGGCAGGCAGAGAGAGAGAGGGGGAAGCAGGCTCTCTGCTGAGCAGAGAGCCTGATGTGGGGCTTGATCCCAGGATCCCGGGATCATGACCTGAGCCGAAGGCAGAGGCTTTAACCCACTGAGCCACCCAGGCGCCCCTTGCCACCTATCTTTTGAGGGACATTACCTCCCAGAGGTAATAAAAAACCTTCCTAAGATAATATTTCATGAGCAAAACTCAAAATCATCATTAATAGCAAAGGGGAAAGTTTTGATGTATTTCTGACAATCAAATTGATGTTATTTATGCGAAAGCAACACCAAGTCATATTAAAATGAACCCAATCATATCAATATTTAACACGGGTTGTTATCACGTGACAGAACAAGGAACTGCCTTTTAATTCCTCGCTAACAGGGTTGTCTATCTGTGCATTTCCGCTCTTGCCTAGCACTTATGTATTGTGCATGGAAGTCTGTAACTATAACGCATGGGTTTTACACTCACTGTTCAACTAATTGCCCATTTGATTAAAAAAAAAAAGAGAGCAACAATGGCAAAACTATGGATGATAACTATACAGACGTAATCCTCGTTACTCCGAACTAGAAACCCAGGCATTTCCTTGGAAGAAGAGACAGCAAAAGTCGCCTGCTGTCACGGGCCTGCTCTTCTCCCGCGGTATACAGCTACCTGGGAGCAGGCAAACCTAGCCCAGCCTTCCCGAATGTCAACAAGTGGTCAGAAACGTAAGAGAAAATATTACACCAAACTTCCCTGGAAAGTCTAATTCTTGTCATCAAAATGCCATGAACTGAAAAGAGGCAAGGCTGAAATGGCACACACCTAAATCTTCAAGGGAACTTGTAACTGGATGTTCAAATTATGAGGAAGCTGGTTACTCATATATTTTTTACATTTTCAATGTCACTTATAAATTTAATCCATTTTTAAAATTTATCCATGCGCACACACGTATGTACCTATGTGTGTACACACAGGTGTGCAAACACACCCATAAATGGTAATGCTTCCCATGGGTCCTTGATCTGAGATGACCTTGTAATAGACACTTCTGCTCCTTCCAGATCCCCTGAGGTCCTTCTCACTCTCCACCAGCCACCTCCCCCGCTTGGGGTATATTTTGGCCTCCGGGGACTTGACCTGGCACTGCCCTTGGGCGATGGGAGCAACTCTGGCTGCACCAACATCCTGACCTACTTGGGAGGTGACCTTAGCTCAGGACTAACGAGATGGGAGCCTGAGAAGGAAGCTCCCAGGCACCAGAGCGGGTGGTGATCTCTGAGGTATAACTTGCTTTCCCTGAGCGCCTCTGTGGGGTCTCAGGGGGAGGATGGGATTTTGCTCGACCTTGGCTTTCGCTGGGTCCTGCTGCCTGTTCTCCTTCCTTAACCAGCTCCACCTCGTCACTCACCAATAAACCCTCATTTCAGTGTTTCTGGGGACCAAACTGAAAACAAACTCCTTTTCCCCACATTAAAATTGTCCTGAAGTCAAGGAGTATCTTACAATTGATACAAACATTTAATGCAGCTTTTATTCCTGAAAAATGTATCATTAAACAGATGTTGCACCTTATAATTCAAGACATAGCTTATGATTCTAAGACTATAAGCTACATACGGACAATGGGGGTCTATTTTGTTCTCCAGGGCGCATCATCTGTCCCAAACATTGCCTCAGACATATTTTACTCAGGACATTTTTGCCAAATTAATGGATTGAAAAAATATAGTTTTATAATTTGTCTTGTAGTATAATTCAAATTATGGATTTCCTGGAGGGTAGGGCATGATTCACGTCTGTATTTCTATTTTCCATGATACTTTAACACAAAGTCTTGTCCAAATTCAGCACCGACAAATGTTGACTCTAATTGGGACACAGATGCAAACAATTTTGCAAAGGAAAAAATAACTATAAACTGGGGAAAGCAGAGCAGAGGGCAAAAAGGAAAGGGAAAGAAGAGGTTGGGGACAAGAGGGTAAAGAGCGCACCAGAGAGGGGTGAGATGACTAATGAGAGGTGTGAAGTGAAGATGCAGGTCAACTTTCAGGTGACAACAAAGAAGGGATTACAAAAACTGTAGTGGCTGGAACAGGATGTAAACAGGAGGCATCTGACTGACATTGAATTTGAGCAGGAAGGGTACATGCATTTTTCAAGACCAGCAAATTAAAATCTGGTCTGTAGCTCCCATGGCGTGTACAATTCTCCATCTAGCAACTAGAGACAGGAAGTAAGAAGCCACCATAACACAACGGTTTGCACAGCTCACCCCAACACCAAGGACTTCAGACACAGCCACAACACGGGAAGATACGCAAAGCCAAGCTAGAAACACTGGTCGTCCGTAATCTTCAGGCCAACCAGTAAGCACTCATATGCCCTTCCATCTATCCTCCATCAAGACCACTTATCGGAACTGAGTCATCCTTCTCTAGTGTTCTTTAAAGACAGACAAGCAGACACAGGGGTGCTATTTGCAGTTGGGTGAGGACCTGATCAAAGGTAAGGAGACTTTTAAAGCTGTCCTGCATTAAGAGGTGTCTAGATAAGACAATAGAGTAGGGGAACAAAAATACACCATTTCAGGGGGGAGCAAAAGTCTTGTTATCTGTGTTTGTGTTAAAGCACATGTGTGTCCATGTGTGCTGTGATGTGTCTAATCACAGTTGGCAAGTATTGCTGTGGAATTTGCTGAGTTCAGAGAGTCACTGTCATTGGAAGGGAGTGAAGTCAATGTAAAGGAAATGATGCTTCCTTTGATACACAGACTTCAACTCATCCCGACCAGTCTCCCCTTTCACCTGGAATGCCCAGACTCTCCATGGAAGGGGTAGAAAGCACGGAAATGGTGAAGGGGACAGACAACAGGGGGAAGGAGAAGACAGCAACCTGAGATCAAAATTCAAAATCTATTGAGGATGGGAGTGGGAGAGGTGGAGGCATGGCCAAGGCCTCAGCCATACCGCCCCACTTCCTGCCCATTCAGGAGGGAGAAAAGCATTGAAGATCATTGAAGCATCAGTCTGTCCTACTCAGAGACTCTCTCCATTCATCCCCACCTGGCCCATTTCTTATCTTTCAGGGCCATCATTTTCACCCAGGCTCTGTTTGGAGCTCAGGTGATCCACTCAGCCCAGCTGACCTTATGCACAGGTCTCTGTGTCCTCATCTGAGAAGAGCCAGCCATTAGTATGGCAAATGCGGCTAGCGTGAGTCATGAGGAAATGTTACAGGAGCTGAGCAGAGAAGCTGAGTCATCTAAGAACTGATGCCTTACAACTGGAACCTCTAAATTAGTGGTTCTCAACCAGGAGCAGTTTTGTCCCCCATCATCTCCTCCCCCACCGGCAACACTGGGCAATATCTGAAGACACTTTGGGTTGTCACAACTGGGGGCAAGAAGGCTGTTGGTTGCTAGTGAAGAGAAGCCAGGATGTTGCTAAACATCCTATAATGCATAGGTCAGCCTCCCATAGCCAAGAATGATGTGACCCCAGATGTCGCTAGCACAGTGATTGAGAAACCTTGGCCTAAAAGAAGGCACTCCTAATGGTCACCTTGGTGAGGCACAAGCAGCCAGATTATGTGGTCAAGGAGGACAGCATTGGATAGAGCCAGGCATGGGGCATCTCTGGACTTTGGAAAAACTTCTCACTCAGGGTGATGAACAAACAGGAACTCACTGAAATGTTAAGGTCTTCGTAGTCAGAATCCAGAGCCCGCCTCTTCCCAGCCACATGAGCTCGGGCAATTACTAAATGTTTCTCCATCTCAATTTCTTCACCTACAAGTTCAGCGTCCTAATATCTGCTCTACAGGAATATGTAAGGGTTAAAGAAGATATTAAACATGAACCCCTCCCCACAGGCACTCAACAAAAAGCCATTCCTTCTTTTCCCTTTTTTCTTACTCTGGGTGGTTTCTGGAATGAATATCATAGAGGCAGAGGGAGGAAGGAGATAGTCTGATCCTCTCCTCACAGCCCAACATTTTCAGGGTTCCTCAATCCTCCTTCTCTTCTTTTCTTTTTTCTTTCTTTTCTACCTCCTTTTGAGAATTGAGATTTCCCATCCATCAGTGATCCCAGACTCAGGCAGGGGCTTGAGCTACCACTATTTTCTCACCTTGTGACTCAAGAAGATAGAGCAGAGTGAAATCACCAGGGATCTCTGCACAAAAGAAATGCAGAAGCCTCTTAGAAAATTACTCATCCCAAGAGAACAAAGAGTCAACAGCAAAAGTATGTTTCAAAGATAACAGGTGAGCTTTGAAACGAGGGGTCATTCTGAGCACAGCACACATCCTGCATCAGAACTGTTCCCTTATTCAGTCATTGTGGATTCACCCTGAGTCTCCAGACAAAGAGACTCTAATAAACCACAATTTTTTCTGTGAAATTTCCGAAGGCTACTGAAAGTACAAAGGATTGGAGGTTCTGTGACTGTGAAAGAGAAGCTGGCATTAGCAGAGGCGCTGATGGCCGTGGCTGCTTCATTCCGGTGATCATGGGGGTGACATGGCGGCCCCCATCCACACTCTTGACAGACGGCATTGGTTGCTACACCAGCAGCAGTGCCCTCGAGAGACAGCCGCGGTGGAAAGAGTTCCTGTAGGGGTCTCTGATGGCAATCACATTCCTCCCCACAGAGCCCCAGAGCAGGAGAGGAGAGAGATGACACGCACTCCCACAGCACCAGAGGGGCACCAGCAGGACGAGAGGCCGGGGGCATGTCCCCTGGAAGGCCCAGCACTCTGGAGAGATGACTCAAGCAGCGGGAACAGGCCAGCCAGCCAAACACTCGCTTGGTATCTTTGGGTTGTCACTGGTGTCTTTTTCCTCTTTTTCAGATATATAAATATAGTTTGATAATTTTCTGATGATAGAAGTAAAACTTCCTTTAGAAAGGTTGGAAACTTCGACAACAACAAACAGGAAAGACGACTGTCACTCACCACTGTTCAGAGCTGACCACTACTAGAGGTGCAGTGCGTTTCCTTCAGTCTCTGTGTTATGGATATTTTTACATTGTTGGGAACATGCGGGATGTCCACTTCCATGTCTGTCTTTTTTCCAGCTCACATTGAGGTCGTCCAAGAAGTTGATGTTACAAGAAGACTTGCCATGACCGCTGCGCACCCAGCTCCGTGAGGGGTGGAGGGAGCAGAGTTACAATTCTTATAACTTAAGCTGGCTCCTAATTGATACTTAGAGGTCACTGTATCCTACTTCCCGACCTAAGTTACGAAAACATATTAAGTTCAAGTCTTTTCCCTTAGGATGAGGGAAAGTAAAGCCAAGATAGCTTGCCTTCCTTGAAGCGCACTAGGAGACAAAGGGGGACCCAGGATCCTTCCCTTACCCAGACGATCACCACGCGAAGTCTCCCCTGGAGACGGCCTGGAACATACACAGTGTAAATAAAGGCCTAAGGAGGAAATCAAAGCCTAGCTCTCTATGATATATTAGAGGAATGCAAAATATTAGACCTAAGGCATTTGTATTGAGTCTCTCACATTCCATTATTGGTATTTGAAGCTCCTTTTCTTGTTCTTTATGTCTTTTTTTTTTTTGGACAGGATGTTAATCCTAAATCAAGATTGTAAAACTAAACCATTTAAAATATATGCATGCTTAGCAAAAGGATCGCAGGGTTTAAGAATCATTTTTAAAATTAGATTTTTCAATTTGATTCAATAAACATGTATTGAATATCAGCCCTGGAGTCTCCAACTCCATTCATTTGTAGGTACTGAAGGCCCCCAAGAGGCAAGCCTACTCTAGACCAACCCCAGTTAATCCAGCCTCCAACCATAAATACACATATTTTCATTAAGTGCTTCCTATTTGCTGAGGGCACTGGGCAAAGAGTTATTTGGGCTCTGTGTGTAATATGACCATAATCAACACACATTTCCCTCTTTACTGTAGACAAGAAATGTTTCACTTTCCTCTTAACTCTCCTGTATGTATATATGTATAAATGTACAATTCGCCTATACACACATACATTTTATAAATACATGATGGTAAATGGCATCTAGAGTATGGCTCAGTGTTGGGATGTGATAAGAAATACAGGAGACTGTGATCACCCTGAGTGCTCACTGCCCACCTAAGGAAGACAGTCACTACTGATCCTAGCTGACTGACACTTGTGGGTTTGTGGGGCCAAAGCCAAGTTTTTCAAGAAAATATAAAACCAGATTTTCTTTTTTTTTATTTGTACCATTATTTTTTTCCTTTCTTATCTAAAATGCTTAGTTTTGGGGCGCCTGGGTGGCTCAGTGGGTTAAAGCCTCTGCCTTCGGCTCAGGTCATGATCTCAGGGTCCTGGGATCGAGCCCCACATCGGGCTCTCTGCTCAGCAGGGAGCCTGCTTCCCTTCCTCTCTCTCTGCCTGCCTCTCTGCCTACTTGTGATCTCTGTCTGTCAAATAAATAAAATCTTTAAAAAAAAAAATAAAATGCTTAGTTTTGAAAAGTGAATTGGGGTAAATCGGAGGGGGAGAGGAGCCATGAGAGACTGTGGACTCTGAGAAACAAACTGAGGGTTTTGGAGGGGGGGGTGGGTGGGGAGTTGGGTGAGCCTGGTGGTGGGTATTAAGGAGGGCACAGAATGCATGGAGAACTGGGTGTGGTGCATAAACAGTGAATCCTGGAACACTGAAAAAATAAAATTAAATTTGAAAAGCTGATTTTCTAATTTAAATCTTCCTTTTCTAAAAATTCAGATTCTAAAAATCTCGCTAGCACTCTCCAAATCTTATGAAATCTCTGGCCCACTCAGCGAGATCCAGGGGCCAATCTTGCAGGATCTAAGTCCTAATCTGGTCAGAACTCATCAAAAGATCCTGAGATCTCGGGCCCAGCAGGGAGATTCACCTGCAAATCTCATGTGATCTTAGTCCAAGTGTCAGAAGAACTCACTCAAATCTCCTGGGATCTAAGGCCATTCTGTGAGAAGCCAGCATCTAACTTCATGTAACCTCAGTCCAAATCTCGGGTGATCTTGGGCCCAGTCAGTGAGATCCAGGGGGCAAATCTCAGGTGACCTAAAGCCAATTTTCAGGAGAACTCACCCAAAGTCACTGAGTTCTCAAGTCCAGACAGCAAGAACCAGGGTAAAAACCTGTGCGCTTTCAGTCCGAATCTCAGAAGAAGAAACTACATCTTGTGAAATCTTGGACCCTTTCTGCAAGATCCAGGGGCATATCACTCCTGATTGTAGTCTACATCTCGGGAGATCTCATCCATCTCTCCTGAGACCTTGGGCCCGGTCAGTGAGATCGAGGGGCAAATCTAGTTGGACCGAAGTTCAGATATGGGGACACCTGATCCAAATCTCATGAGATCTCTGGCCGTGGCTGGGAGATTCAGGTCACATGTCTCGGGATATCTGTCCAAATCTCGGTAGAACTATCCAAATCTCCCGAGATTTCAGGACCAGTAGGCCATATCCAGGGGCACATCTCAGCTACAAATCATACCCATGCCCACCAATGTAAGACTAAGTAAATTATGACACACCCATGCATGAGAATTCTGTCATTATTTTAAAATTGAAGCAGCATTATATAGAGTGATTTCACTGATAGATTGCCAAGTACAGAACACGATATAAATAAGTTGCCATTTGTGTAAATTAAATAAATAAATAAAAGGATGCATGCATATATAATTGCCCGTGCCCCAAGATGGCCAAGGACCACCGACTCTCAGACTTGGATGAGAGAAAGACAAAAATCTGTAAGACTCTGGATTCAAGGCTTGTGGCCACTCTGCCACGACCTTGAGGCAGTTATTAGGAGCACCACACTTGCCCCCTACCATTTTCTTCCAGTCCCTGTTTCCAGACGGGCATTCCGATTTCTGAGTGTGGCTCCAAGCCAGCCCTAACCAGCTAACAGAAGCTGTGATCACCAGACTTTATCATTTCTCCTACTCTGAGCAGGATTCTGCCTCTGGCCTTCCCCAGCCACTACTTTCTGCCACTAAATATTGCCTGGGATATGGACAGCCCACCCAGAAGGAGCCCTTCCTTTGCCATGCTTCCATGGGCATCAAGGATTGGGCTACTCTCTCCTTCTTCTGAACCAAGTCCTCTATGGCCTAATTAGAGCACCATGCCAAGGTGGCAAGGGTAGGCCCTGGGGCACAAGAACCTCATTATTTAAAGGGTCAAATAAATCTTACAAATGCTGCATACATGTACATATTCATATGTATGTATGTATGTGTATGTATATTCACATGTTAGCATAATAATGACTCTGAAGACTGTCGTGCTGAAAGATGGTGGCCCTTTTTTATCCCACAGTTGTCCAGGATGATTCGACTACTGAATCTTCCCTCTTTGCTATACGCTTGTGGACATTGTGCAAAACTAGTGTTTTCCAAGTGGAATACACTTGGGAAAATCTATCCCAACCCAAGTCTAGCTTCCATTCTTCCCTCCAGCTTGCCCCTTATAAAAGAAGACTCCAGTAAACTTCCCAAACAAAGCCCTAAGAGTTATGACAGACCACACACACAAATGAGAGACTAAATAAAAGAAGGAGAGAAACCCAATAAGGAAGGAAAACTCAAAATTAAATGTCTAATTCTATGATTTGGTGGTTATGGTCCTCTTGGACAGAAAAAGTTAACCTGATAGTGGAACAAGTAATAAATCAGAAACTAGAAGACAAGCAGGTGGGAGAACAGACAGGAAATGTTGAAGGTCACGGCAGGCAATGGGTTATAAATCAGAAACTGAGAGAACACAAATGCCTGAGACGAGGTCAAGGTCAATGGTTCCACTCTAGGCAGCCCATCAGAAACCATTAAAAAGCCGCTGGTATGAGATGGTTATAGACTCTTCCCCAACAGAACCTTCAGAGATTATTACTTCAGGTTTGATGGGAATCCACAGAGGCCAATACCATTACGCATGTTGTATATCTAAGGGGAACCATTAAGAAGGCAGATGCTATAGGTTTAGATATTTATTGCCATAATGTTCTGGCAGACTTCTTTTAGCAATATTTTTGTATCACGATGATCTAGAAATAGGTTATATTCCTAATTCATGTGAAGGTGCCATATGAGCTAGCAGCGGCCCCTCCCAAAAGGCCTACTCAGTCCACAGAAGGCCATGGGCATATGGCAGGATGCTAGCTGCTAAAATCAGGTGACCTGCGCTCTATACTTGGCCCCACTGGACAGTTTTCTTCACCCTTCTAGGTCCGAATGTCCTCACTGACTGAATGAAATTTGGTTCTGGAGATCTTTCAGTTATTTGAATATACTACATACATTATCATCTCAGATTTTTGCTTCTACTTGGAAAGAATGCTTGTCCTTCACTCATCACTAGGCTGACCCTCCAAATCCTTCAGATCTCAGCATAAATGATAAATATTCTGGAAGGCCTTCACTTCTACCATGGTTAGGTTGCCTACCGAAAGCTTCATAGGCCATCTATCATCCACCACCATTATTCACAACAGATTTTACCATAATCACTTCAGTATTTGTTTTTCCCAGTAGACTTTAAACTCCACTAGGACAAAAAACATCTCTCTTGTTCAGGGCTGTCTCCCCACTGCTGAGCATACAGAAGGAACTCAATAAATACTTGTTAGACGAAGACATGAATGAGCTCAAAATTTATATGGAAACCGAAAGTTTCATTTTTAAGGATTTTTTTCCCCAGAACTAGTATATCTATTCATTTATCAAAGCAAGTCAAATTCACTTTTCTCACACTTAAGAAAGTCAATTCTTAAATCCTGATTTCTTATCTCTATTTTTAAATCAACATATAATGTATTATTTGCCCCGGGGTACACGTCTGTGAATCATCAGGCTTACACATTTCACAGCACTCACCATAGCACACACCCTCCCCAATGTCCATAAAACCCAGCCATCCACTTATCTCTATTTTTCTAAGAATAAAGCGCTATATAGGTACGAATATATTCCTATAAAATTGTATATGTTTCGAGTATGTGACAATTAGTTCCTATCCTAATTGTACTCAGCAACTCAAATGGAATGGAGTCATCTTACAAAGGAACACCTCCTATCCCAGTTTACCTGTTTAGTCCATTCGGATTAATCAGGACTATTTTTACTTGAAAGGTCTGGGATCTTGTTGTTAAAGAGCGGGGAGTATTGAGGAGAGCTCTCTCACTATTGATATAGAAATATCTCAATCATTTTTTTCAGTGAATTAGCAAGATTGAGAATGCTCCTCTATGGCCTCACCCCTTTTCCCCCAGAGGTCTCTGTGCTTAGTGCTTCTTGTGTATGGGGTAGCCGGAAATGATCCTGTCCAACTAGCAGGGAGTAGAAAGATGAGATCGCCTGGATTTTAGTGGGAGCAGGACAGTGCTCAAGGGAGATGGCGGATACCCTTGCAGGAGGGAGAATTCACTACTCGGGACCAAGAATCTCAGCACATGGAGTTAAATCCTAGCTCTGCCGCAACTAGCTGGGGAAACTTACGTAAGTTACTTGACATGGTGCCTAGTCCCCTCATCTGTAAAATGGGAACAGTTTGGGTAACTACATATTAGGATAACTGCATACAGCTAAAACAAGTCAATGGATTCAAGCGCTTGGAAAAATGCCCACCACACCAAGTACTCAATCTAGGTCAGACAGGACTTTTATTGTATTGGCTCTCCATTTATTGGGCAGGGACCAGGAGGGAGTTGTTTTTGTAAGTTCCAGGGTGCACCAAGGTTCTTCAGCCTCATCTGAGGCAATTGACAAAAACTGAAATAGCAAAAATTTCTTTGGTTGGGAGCACCCAAAAGATCATTTATAGGCCAGACAAGACTCGCTTGGGATTCGCCACATTCTCTGACTGGTATGGGCAGTGGCAGCAAGAGAGAAGACAGAAGGCGGGGGGGAAAACCAGTACCACAAGGAGGGTGACAGAATGACGGAACAGCAGTCAAAGAGCAGATATGGGGAATGCTAGGAGACAAGGGTCATTGAGGGAGACAAAGCCTCCCTGGTCAGATGTCTCTAGGCTTTCCTTTTCGGGTGCCTTCTGGAGAACAGAATAGAAAGTGCCCCATGACTGGAGGCATCCACAGCCCGAACCTGTATAGCTGTCCCCAGTTCTTTAACTCGTCAGGGAAATCCTCATTGGACAACACAGGGGCATGGAGCTGCTAGTTCAAAAAGTAAGTTTATCCATCAATAAGTCACTTGTTAGCCTATTATTCTTGCTTTATAGTCTTGTACCATTTCCTGCCATTAAATATAAGAAACTAATTTTTGCCTAAAATTGTAAAAAGCTTTAAACTTCTGCATTTTTAAAAGTTTTTATTTAAATTCCAGTTAGTTGGAGCACCTGGGTGGCTCAGTCAGTTAAGGGTCCCACTCTGGATTTTGGCTTAGGTCATGATCTCAGGGTCATGAGACTGAGCCCCGTGTCGGGCTCTGCACTGGGTGTGGGCCTGCTTAAGATTCTCTCTCTCCTCCCTTGGCCCCTTCTCCCACTCTCTCTAAGGAAAAAAATAGTAAATTCCAGTTAGTTAATATACTACGTAATGTTAATTTCAAGTGTACAATATAGTGATTTAACCCTTCCATACAATATCCAGCGCTCATCACAAGGGCACTCCTTAATCCCACCACCTTTGTAACCCACCGCCCCTACCCACCTCCCCTCTGGTAACCATCAGTTTCTTCTCTAGAGTTAAGAGTTTGTTTCTTGGCTTGCCTCTCTCTCTTTTTCCCCTTTGATCATCTGTTTTCTTCCTTAAATTACACATAAGAGTGAAATCGTATGGTATTTTTCTTCCTCTGACCTATTTTGCTTAGTGTAATACTCTCTAGCTCCATCCACATCATTGCAAATGGCAGGATTTCATTCTTTTTATGGCTGAGTAATATTCCATTATATATATATACCACATCTTCTTTATCCATTCATCAGTTGATGGACACTTGGGTTGTTTCCATAGTTAAGCTCTTGTAGATAATGCTGCCTTAAACATTGGGGTGCATGTATCCCTTTGAATTAGTATTTTTATATTCTTTGGGTAAATACTTAGTACCACGATTGCTGCATTGTAGCGTAGTTCTTTTTCACTTTCTGAGAACCCTCCATGCTCTTCTCCACAGTGGCTGCACCAGTTTGCATGCCCACTAACAGTGCATGAGGGTTCCCCTTTCTCCACATCCTCTACCACACCTGTTGTTTCTTGTATTGTTGATTTTAGCCACTCTGACAGGTGTGAAGTGAGACCTCATTGTGGTTTTTGATGAGGGGAACAAAGGCAAGAGAAATGCATCTTAAATTAAATCTCCTTACAGTTTGTACCCACTGATAGACACCTGAACCATGCAGGGCGTGACCTTCCTCAAGGAACTCATGGCTGCCTTAGTGCCTTAAGATTTATGTTTTATTAAAGACTAAAAGTAGCCTTACCTTAAGAGCAGCTAGCCCCTCAGGGTCCTGAAAGCCTTGCTTCCAAATTCCTCAGAGACTTACGATCTCCCGAACTCCCACTAATTAAAAAGTATATTATTAGTCACTCCTCACAATCCCCGTGCAGCTCTTTCTGCCCACGGGTCCTGTCCCCACGCTATAATGAAATCACCTTTTTGTACCAAGAACATGTCAAGAATTCTTTCTTGGCCATTTGCTCACAAAGCCAAAAACTCAAATTCCATCAGTTTTGATCTGCATTTCCCTGATGATCAGTGATCCTGAGCATCTTTTCATGTGTCTGTTGGCCATCTGGACGTCTTCTTTGAAGAAATGTCTATTCGTGTCTTCTGCCCATTTTTAGTTGGATTATTTTCTGGGTGTTGAGTTTGATAAGTTCTTTATATATTTTGGATACTAACCCTTTATCAGATACATCATCTGCAAATATCTTCCCCGTTCTGTAGATTGCCTTTTAGTTTGGTTGATTATTTTGTTCATTGTGCAGAAGGTTTTTATTCTGGTGAAGTCCCAATAGTTTATTTTTGCCTTTTTCCCCCTTGCCTCAGGAGCATATCCAGAAAGAGGACGCTATAGCCAATGTCAAAGAGGTTACTGCCTGTGTCCTCCTCTAGAATTTTTATGGTTTCAGGTCTCACATTTAGGTCTTTAATCCATTTTGAATTTATTTTTTTGTGTTTGGTGTAAGAAAGTGGTCCAGTTTTCCCAACGCCATTTATCGAAGAGACATTCTTTTTTCCCCATTGGATATTCTTTCCTGCTTTGTTGAAGATCAATTGACCAAATAGTTATGGATTTATTTCTGGGCTCTGTATTCTGTTCCATTGACCTACATGTCTGTTTTTGTGCCAGTACCATACTGTCTTGATCAGTACAGCTTTGTAATATAACTTGAAGTCTGGAAGTGTGATGCTTCCAACTTTTTCTTTTTCAAGGTTGCCTTGGCTATTCAGGGTCTTTGGTGGCTCCATAAAAATTTTAGGATTGTTTGTTCTAGCTCTGTGAAAAATGCTGTTGGTATTTTGATAGGGATTGCATTAAGTGCATATATTGCTTTGGGTAGAATAGACATTTTAAGAATATTTTTCTTCCAATCCATGAGCATGGAATGTCTTTCCATTTCTTTGTGTCACCTTCAATTTCTTTCATCAGTGTTTTAGAGTTTTCAGAGTACAGGTCTTTCACCACTTTGGTTAGGTTTCTTCCTAGGTATCTCCATATACCAATAATGAAGCAGTAGAAAGAGAAATTAAGGAAGCAATCTTATTTACGATTGCACCAAATATACTTCTGCATTTAGAGATTACTCGTTTATCACTAAGTTGTCAGGAGTGATAGATACAGATATAGATAGATCTCTCGATATATATATATATATATATACATCTCTCAAGAGGTCATTTAGAAGAGGAAGACATCATTAACTTCATTTATACCTGTTGGCTTATTATAATCTGGTTGTTCCTTTCACAAAGCATCTGTGATATTGTTGGAACTTGTCAGTAAGTCCGTTGGCAGCAGGATCTACCTCTAATCTTTGCCGGGCACTGGCTTCTTACTGCCCTGTATTCTCACCCATCTCCACATGCTGTAACTGAAAAACTGTGGCTGGGCTTGCTTATGTAATTAGAGTTGCGCCTCTTTGCCAGGTGGTTTCTCCCTCCTCTACTAATTAGTCCAGTTCTCCCTTGAAGGCACGTAGGAACTATCAGTTAAGTCAAATGAAAACAATAGGATGGGTGATGTCAGTTTCTGAAACTGTTGATTACTTTCCATGTTATATCATATGGTCATGAGGATTACTCCGCACTTCTGGGTAAACTGTTCAGTTAGTCATTAGCTCAATCCAGACACATCAAGGCTTGTCCTGGTTAACTAACCTTTTAAGCCATGTAACACAGAAAAACAAGTCCTTCTCCAAGAGGGGTTAAATTGAAAATCATACTAAGACCTTACTTTCCTGGTGGCTTTTATAGCCATTTTTCTCAGAACACAACAATTCCAAGACAAGGAGTGGAACAAAAAACAACAAAAATAATGGTATCTTGCGTATCTCTTAAGAAGCTAGAGTCAAATTTTGCAAATATATTCCTGGCCCATTTTTCAAGCATCCTAACAGGGCAATAACAGAATTAGCAAGTTCCTGGTAGTAGCATAGGTTGTTCTAACTCTTCCAACAGAGCAAGTCCACAAGTTACCCTAGCATAGGGAAGACTCATTTCGGATATTGGCTATGGGGCATTTGTTACGTACTCTCATCTCCTTCTCCAATGGTTCTCAGAAACTGTGGTCCAGGGACCAGCAACATCAGTATCACCAGGGAACTTGTTACAGGCAAATTTTTGGGACTCACTCCAGACACAATGAATCAGAGACCGTGCTAGTAGTAGGCAGTAATCTAAGTCTTAACAAACTGTAAGTTGGCTAGCTGAATGTCCATAAAAAATACTGAATCATTGTGCTATATACCCAAAACTAATATATTGTTGTGTGTCAGTTATATCGCAATAAAAAATACTGTAAGATGAAAACAAACAAACTCTCTGGGTGATTCCGGTGCATCTCCCTCAGATGGACCTCCATTGCCAATCACATGGCCAAGCTGATATGGGCAAAGCCAGTTTGTAGAGATTCTGGTGGAATCCTTAAAACTCACCCTGTTTCTGTGAGTCTTAGATCACAGAAAACAGTGTTAGGATCATTGTTAGTTCTATGAAGAAAAGGAAGAAGGAAAAAATGCGCCAATTTCCTGGTAAATTTCCCCATTGGTTTTAACAATCTTTACCATATGCAAAGCATAATGTTCTCAAAGATTAAATACCACTCTTGGGACTTAAAGAAAAGAGGAATAGAAGACCATACTTGGGAAAAGAAATTTCTCTCTTTCCTGCTATGGAAGAAATATAACACTCATTAGGTCATTCCAAAATCTATTACATTGGTTTCTAAGACAAAGAAAACTTTTAAGACAGAGTGGCCAAGATGAATCAGAATACCTTTCTGTAGTGATTTTTCCAGTGCTGTCACACACCTTCTATTAAGAAATTTTTCCTAAAGAGATTAACCTAATTACTAAAGTTCTCTTTATTCCAGTCACAAAGGAAGGGGAGAGGAGTTCAGGTGAAATTGCCTTGAAATCAGAGCCCCAGACTTGTGCACATTCCTCACATTTGTAGCATTCTTGAGGCCATCAGACCACCCCTAATGACAAAGAAAAGAAGACTGGAGGCACAAAGAACAATTATTAAAGCCACTTCCAAGTGGATATCTCAGGAAAACACATTTCTTTATAGCCACTAAGTGACAGTAAGGATAAGGGAGGGCATGCCGGCTAATAATGGAAGAGCATGAACTGAGCAAACTCCTTCCTAAACTTATCAGCAGGAGAAGACTTCAAGGTGATGGAGATGCCTGGGCACTGAGGTCATCTGAGCTCAACCAGCCACCCTACCACCTCCTGGTCCTGTCTAAATCCAACTGCTTATTTGCATTAGCTCTGCCACCTTACAACAGATGCTTTAAGGAACTCAAAATAATTTCACGTGCTAAGTGAAATTATATGACTAGGACTAGCTGGGCAAGTCAGTGTGGAGGCATGGTCACTTTGTTCATTAGCATTGACCTTGGTCAAATTATTAAATCCCTTATTGCTCCAGTGACCTCATGAGCCCAGTGAGAATAGTATCACCAACTCATTACTGGATGACTCCTGAAAGAAATGGATGACAAGAGTTGGGCACTTCTGTACTGTGTTCTATAATTTTCTACGTATTTTAATTTTTACCTTCAAGAACAAATTAGAAATAGTCCATATTCCAAGCTCCCATCACTGAAATCAAATGAGGAAGTCACTGAGTCAGTAGACAAGCATCATATGTTGCCTAACATTGAACATTAAAAGGAGACCAATCAAATATTTCTATTAACACAAGAGCTTTCCTGCATTTAGTGTGTGTGTGCCAACTGCAAAACTACAAGGCTGGAGTGTCAATAGCACCTAGGAGTCTGAGAAGTCTGAGATAAGCAAGAGTGACATAAACACCATCAGCATTGATTCTGTCTGAATAAATATTCTGTAGCTATCTAGTAAGCTAAGTCTTCAAAGGAGAAAGTCGCTGAGCCAGTAGGGTAGATGCCATGTTCTCGGCCATCAAGGTGGCCCTGTGGTCACTGTCTGCCTACTAATGGCACTTCTTGGAGCTACCTCTGAACCTCTCCCTAAACAGCTTCGGTCCTTTAGGCTTAGCCAGCTGGGGTTGCTGTGCCATGGCCCAAGGGCAGGCCAATTAAGATTCATTATGTCACATCAAGGGAAGAATTCCAAACACTGGGCCCTCCACCAAGAATGCAGTATCCTCGCCCTCCCACTTCAAGCCCTGAGATGTTTTCAGTAAAAATAACCTTAGCTAATCGTAACTGCTAGGAAGGATAGAGATAATCTCAGTGAGGTCACAAGGAGCTATAAAAGCCTTTAGAGATCAAAGAGGTACCCTGAGAAGGGGTCAGAAAATTCAGGATGTAATGACTCATCTTATATCCTTCTGTTCTTTCTGACCCTCAGAGGGGGCTGGGATGCTATGCTGGGATTGGGGGAGGGGGCGGTTGGTGGTCAAGCCTTATATCGAATCAATTCCTGGTTCCATGCTGAAAAGAAACCTCATTTTACTGTCTCAAATAAATTAGTAGTATGTACCTAAATAACGCTCAAAACAGAGAAAGTCATCATCGTGACAGACTTGTAAAAGGCAGTTGCAGGAAATTGCACAAAATAAGCAGAATAAATATGACCGGAGTGAACTGGACGCTTTATGCAACCACCACCTGACACTCCAACTTCCTTTCAAATTTCACTTTTCCTCCCCTCTCTCTTTTTTGCCAGATGAATGTACTTCCAGCTGGACTTAGGAGAAGCAATGGTGTCAAACAACGACTTGCTAAGAAATACACACCTGTCATAAATGCAAGACGCTCTCAGGGGATATATTGAATTGCGTTCCCTGCTTCCTATGAAAAGGTGCAATGAAAAAATGAATTAACTATCAACTACCAGATGTTTCTAGCATCTCTATTAGTTTGGGAAAGATGAAACAATCGCTGCATTGTACAAATGTATACCTCCCATAAACATAAGCATTTAGGATGTGGGAAGAAGGCTCAACTAAGTGTGTCTTGAGAATAATTGATCTTTTCTTTTTGGCAATGCTTCATAATAACAGGAAGAAATCTCTTCTTCTCCTTGGACTGACACATTTTACACCAACACAAAGAAAAAACGGACATTTTTCTAAGGGTACCGTCATACGGATATGCATTTTTAGCTTCATTTTGCTTCACTGCGGCAATTACAATTGTCTTCAACTTCCAGGTGATTCTCATACATGTACATTTCATTATTTGAAAGCTTTCTAGTTATAGAAAGTTCTCAGTACTATAAATCCCATTCTTCAAATAACAAAAATGGATTCCAGGGAGGAGAGATGATGTGGTCAATGATGTGGGAATTACAGAGCTGTCCACACTTTAAAAATATTAAGGAAGAATATATACAAAATATTTGGGTTACTTTTGACTGCACAACTCAATGCCAGTGTTCAAGCATATGCAGCCGTGATCAATATGTGTCATTCAAGAAAAGGGACAGGAGTATACTGTGGCGACAGTTTCTATTTCTGCCTGTGGCTCCATATTATTGTGTCTCTCAAGTGATTGTGCTTTGAATTTAGCCTCTGTCATCTCAGTTCCAGAGGAGAACCACGGAATGGAAAGCAGAGGGGAGACACCATTTTGTGCCAAGCACGACAGGGCTCACAAACAGGCTTTACTCAGATTTGGCTCATATGCCAAATCTGGTGGCGTTTCCCTAGTAGCTGCCTAGGCCCTTTCTGAAGGATTCTGAGATGGTATCTGGGTTTAGGCAGACAGAAGGTAAGAGACTATTCACAACACTTGCCAGTACTCCAGAATGAGAGGGTGTCAGCTCACGAGCAGAAATTTTCCAGCTTGGGGCTTGGTAGCAGTTAGGAGAGTGGGCTCTGTAATCAACCAGACCTCAGCTGAAAAGCACAGGCTCAGACACATTGGGAAATGTACTCAACCGCCCTAAGATCGTTTCCTCTTCTCTTGAGTAGGGCTCATAGTAAAATTATTGAAAAGGGCTATTGTAAAGGTTAAATGAGATAATGTGTGTAAAGAATTTTGCCCATTTCCTGTCACAGAGTAAGAGCTACAAGAACAACAACTGTGGCTGTGGCCGTAACAGAAGCCTGCACGATAGTACTAGTAGCAGCAGTTGTTTAAGGACATAGACCTGAAATCTTTCTGGTATGGTCTAGAGGCCAAAAGTCATGCTAAAGAGAGCGAGGGAAAGTGTGTAAGTGAGTGAGAGAGGTGTTCTGACTAGCCAAGTAAATTGGAACCAAAAACCATCATTGGAGATCATGGCCCAAATGTAATCATCCTTTGACGGAAGTGACCTCCTGAGCCTCCGAGGTCTACCCGTCTCTCTTGGGTGCTCCTAGCATGTGGCATGTGTCCCATCTATTGGAATAAAATGGTGCCAGTACTCCTGAGGTAAAGGGTATGGTTTAAACTGACTGAAATGAGTACCAGCTAAGAAAGAAATAAGGCAGTGAGAGGTGGTAAGGGGCTACCAAAAGTCTTTAAGAGGAGGAGAAATAGAAACAGAGGGAAAGCCACCATCCCTTGAGCTGATCCCTCATACCCCTGGTACTGGCTCTTAGGATACCATTTTTTGAGCAGGACCCAAATGTGACTTATCAGGTGACTTGAAGAGTTGAGAACACATGTGGATGAGTAAACAAGAAGGAACTGGTGAGCAGCTGGATACTGGAGCCCCTAAATGTAATGGAGCAGGTTTGAGGGGATCAAATATTGTGGGTGTTTTACCAACGCTGTTCACCCCAGTAGAAGTAGGGCTCAATTTGTTAGAGAAATAATGACTACCTTCCAGACCAACAGTGAAAAAAGAACAAATTCAGAGGGAGGAGTTTAAAAGCATTTTAAAGAACATTCTTGGTGGCATAATCAAGGAATGGCAGCTTACCGATCATAGGTGTTTATTCCTGGAATAAACCTTTGAGATCATTTACTCTAACCTCATTATTTATGGATAAAGAAATACATATCTTATGGACAACAGACCTGTGGAAATAACGCATTAAAACTGGAGTTATTGTACTAGAAAGAGGAAGAGAGTCCAGAAATGGACACGCAGATTTTGGAGTGGTCTAGGCTCATGCAGTAATTGAAATCATGTATGATGATACAGTTTGCCCTAGCAGAGGGAAGAGATGCATTTCAGCCTCCAAGCAAAGCATGTAGAGAGTGACACACCCATAATGAAATGGCCAAATGGACGCCACCCAAGCACAGATAACTCTACAGTCCAAACCATGTGAATAAGTAGAGAAAGTTGGATGTTTGTATTTCACGTGTTTTGGCATATCAGCTGAACTCTAATTATTTTTTACTCTTGGGATGACTCTTTCTGCTTTTCAAAAATTGCTAAGGAAATAAAGGCAGATTCAAAATGTACACAGTGTGATACTGCTTGGCTAAAAACTGTAAATATATAAATGAAAAAGAATATAAGAAAGGTTTAAAAGGTTTGCTGGTAAGCACTGAAAACACTCGATCTGAGATGAATCAAATACTTATATACTACAGATTTGCAAAAACAATAGATCATTCTTGAAAGCATACACCTATGGGTTAAAATCGCTTCAATATTAAATAATGTGGCTCTAGAATCTCAAGATTTTCCAACAAAAAATCATGAAATGCGTATACAAAGAGGAGGGAGACATAAAAACAAGCTTATGACCTCATGTTATGTGGGATTCAAATAATTGTATTTCCTCTATGAAATCAAAAATTAGCGATAGCTATGTTTTTTAATTTAATGTGAACTATTATAATGAAAATATATTCAGTGTTCCTAGAGGAAAACAGCCCAGGAATTAACTACTAATAGTTATGAACACTTACTATGTACCAGGCACATTCAAGATATTCATTTCTAGATCCCTCTTAATAATACTGTGAATTGGGTACTATTTTATGCCCATTTTATACATTTTATAATGAGGACATTTAGGTAAAAAGAATTTAAGAGCTGGGGCACCTGGGTGGCCTGGTTGGTTAAGTGGTCTATTCTTGATTTTGGCTCAGGTCATGATCTCAGGGTCCTGGGACTGAGCCCTGAGCTGGGATCCATGTTCAACAAGAAGTCTGCTTGAGGATTCTTTCTTTCCCTCTGCCCCTCCTCTCTTTCTAATAAATAAATAAATCCTTTTTTTAAAGATTTTATTTATTTATTTGACAGAGAGATCACAAGTAGGCAGAGAGGCTGGCAGAGAGAGAGGGGGAAGCAGGCTCCCTGCTGAGCAGAGAGCCCGATGCGGGGCTCGATCCCAGGACCCTGAGATCATGACCTGAGCCGAAGGCAGAGGCCCAACCCACTGAGCCACCCAGGCGCCCAAATAAATAAACCTTTAAAAAAAAGAATGTAAGCACTATTGATTCTTGAAATGTTGATATGGATCCAAGCTCAGGCAAGCATATGCCTGAGCTAGTGGTCTTAACACTCTACACATGCATCAAAAGGTGGAAACCAACAGGAACAATGGAAAAAACACTCTTCAAAAAGCATTAACCAAGATGTTAGAAGATCAAAAATAAAAGTATAAAAATAATAGCGCCTGGGTGGCTCAGTGGGTTAAGCCTCTGCCTTCGGCTCAGGTCATGGTCTCAGGCTCCTGGGGTCGAGCCCCGCATTGGGCCTTCTGCTCAGCAGGGAGCCTGTTTCCCCCCCCCCCTACCTACTTGTGATCTCTCTCTCTCTCTGTCAAATTAATAAATAAGATCTTAAAAATGTATAAAAATAAGCACAAATTTGTTAGACTCATTTAAAAAAATTAAATAATAGAACTGCAGGTTATTTATAAGAGGATATATAGAATAAGATATTGACATATTAAAAAAATAAAAATATATATAAAATGTTAAAAATAAAAGGATAGCAAACATGTGTCAATTGATTAAAAATAAAAATAGAAAACATTAAGGAGGGCACATGATGGGATGAGCACTAGGTGTTACACGCAACAAATGAATCATTGAGCACTATAGTGAAAACTTATGCTGGCTATATGCTGGCTAACTGAACATAATAAAAAATAAATTAAATTAAATTAAATTAAAAAAAGAAAATACTAAATTCAGAATATAACAGAATATAACAAAAATAATAATATTATACTGACCAAAAGCATAATCCACAATAAAATATAATAGTCCAGATCAGTGCTAAGAGAACTTTCCAGGACAATGGAAATATTCTATACTTGTGCTGTCCAATATGGTGGACTCTAGCCAATAGTGGCTATTGAGCCCTTGAAATACAGCCAGAGTAGCAGATGGACTGAATTATTTTTAATTAATTAAAATTTAAATTAAACATGGGGAGTTAGGAGAAGGCATTTGGGGGAAATTGGAAGAGGAGGTGAACAATGAGAGACTACGGACTCTGAAAAACAATCTGAAGGGTTTGAAGAGGTGGGGGGGTGGGAGGTTGGGGGAACCAGGTGGGGGGTATTAGAGAGGGTACAGACTCCATGGAGCACTGGGTGCGGTGCAAAAACAATGAATACTGTTATGCTGAAAATAAATTTAAAAAAAAAAGGAAAAAAAAAGCCACATGTGGTGAGTGACTATTATATTGAACAGCACATGTTTGGGTATCAGTATATATGTAGTAGATGTTACTAAAATTAGCTTAGAAGGTGTATGTTTTAATGTTAAATCTTGAGGGGCATCTAGTTGACTCAGTCAGTTAAGCATCCTACTCTTGGTTTTGGCTCAGGTTGTGATCTCAAGGTTGTGGGATCGAGTCCCACATTAGGTTCTGTGCTCAGTGCGGAGTCTGCTTGAGATTCTCTTTCACTCTCTCCCTCTGCCCCTCCCCCCACGTGCATGCACGCTCTCTATCTAAAATAATTCTTTAAAAAAACAAATAAAACCATCTTGAAATATTAAATAGAACAAAAATAAGAATATAGATAATCTGAACAATTTAATTGCCAAAATTACCTAATAGTTACACATAGAACTTTGCCCTATACAAAGAATGTGTATCTACATTAATGAATGTTTATAAATATCAGCCACACTGCAAAGAAGACATCCAGATGGCCAACAGACACATGAAAAAGTGCTCAACATGACTCGACATGAGGGAAATACAAATCAAAACCACAGTGAGATACCACCTCACACCAGTCAGAATGGCTAAAATTAACAAGCCAGGAAATGATAGATGCTGGCGAGGATGTGGAGAAAGGGGAACCCTCCTACACTGTTGGTGGGAATGCAAGCTAGTGCAGCCACTCTGGAAAACAGCATGGAGGTTCCTCAAAAAGTTGAAAATAGAGCTACCCTATGACCCAGCAATCATACTACTGGATATTTACCCTAAAGATACAAATGTAGTGATCCAAAGGGGCATGTGCACCCAAGTGTTCATAGCAGCAATGTCCACAAAAACCAAACTATGGAAAGAACCTAGATGTCCGTCAACAGATAAATGGATAAAGAAGATGTGGTATATATATATACACACACACAGACACACACACACACACACATACACAATGGAATACTATGCAGCCATCAAAAGAAATGAAATCTTGCCATTTGCAACGACATGGATGGAACTAGAGGGTATTATGCTGAGTGAAATAAATCAATCAGATAAAGACAACTATCATATGATCTCTCTGATATGAGGAATTTGAGAGGCAGGACAGGGGGCTTGGGGAGTAGGGAAGGAAAAAAATGAAACAAGGTGGAATCGGAAGGGAGACAAACCATAAGAGACACTTAATCTCATGAAACAAACAGGGTTGCTGGGGAATGGGGAGGTAGGGATAGGGTGGCTGGGTGATGGACATTGGGGAGGATATGTGCTATGGTGAGTGCCGTGAAATGTGTAAGCCTGATGATTCACAGACCTGTACACCTGGGGCAAATAATACATTATATGTTAATAAAAATAATTAAAAAAAAAACAGATATCAGTCACAAAAAAACAAAACTATTTTTAGATTCCCCCAAAGTGGACATTTTCCTGGCTACAATGCAACAAACTAGAAATTCATAACAAAATTTTAGTTAAATACACACAAAATTTAACAAGTCACAAATTTTAAAGCATTAATCTCAATTTGTATCATATTTATAATGGAAAATAAGCTCTACAATTAAAGCTAATTACAACATACCATAATATACATGCTGGGTCAAAATTATACCCAAAGGTAATTTCACAGATTTTGTTGATATTAATAGAAGAAGACAATGGAAATGAATGAGCTAACTCAATTAACAAATAAACAAGAAGGGAGGTTGATAGGGGTGATAGGGATTAAGAAGAGCACTCGTGATGAGCACTGAGTGTTGTATCAAGTGATGATTCTCTATATTGTACATGTGAAACTAATATTATGCTGTATGTTAACTAACTGAAATTTAAATAAAAACTTTAAAAAAGGAAGTAAGCAAGATAATAAGAAAAGTCAGGGAAAGGAAATAGAATAAAGTAATTATAAAACCAAATACTTGACTAATTGAAAAAATAAAAAAATACAGGGAAAACCCTCTGTCAAGTTTTAGTAAAAAAATATTAAGTATCCAACACAAAAATGTGAATAAGAGAAAGGGATATATATAATAGTATATAACAGTCACAGAGATTTTTTAAAATATTAAAATATTATTATAATTATATGCCAACATATTTAACAGTTATAATAAATGGGTTATTTCTAGCAAACTATAAATTACCAAACGGACAGAAGATAGAGAAAAGCTCTGATTATAATAAAAACTTTTAAAATTTCTTCTATGGTTTCAAGAATTATCTCCCCAAAGTTCCACCATGTCTACAGAGTTCTACAAATGAGTTCTACCAAATCTTCAAGAGAAGGAATACTGCTGTTCTAGGAACATTTCAGTCCATAAGAAATAAGTAAACATAAGGCTGATTAAAAATCTGACAAGAATAC
This sequence comes from Enhydra lutris kenyoni, assembly GCF_002288905.1. Lineage (NCBI taxonomy): Eukaryota > Metazoa > Chordata > Mammalia > Carnivora > Mustelidae > Enhydra > Enhydra lutris. The sequence goes on along the minus strand of NW_019154136.1, from coordinate 6,228,703 downwards.
ATTACGGAGAAAATTATAGCCTAAAATATTTTAAGTCCATAAGTAAAAATCAACATCGAATAAAAGCAAATCGAAAGAGTACTAAAACAACTGCTGTATATTATTTGAATGACATGCCTTAAAAACATGGGATTTATCTTAGATTTATTACTAGTAATTTTATTATTTTGATTAAACATTTGAATATATCCAAGGAGAAAAACATTATTTCAAATAGATGTTAAGGGACTATTTTGTTAAATTCAATACTTGTTTCCAATTTTTAAAAGTCCTAGAATCTAGGACTATTTCTGTAACAGAATAATTAACATCTCTGTTAGGAAAACAGTTTCACGCTTAACTGTAAGTACAAATGCATTCTCAATAGCACCACACTTTCTAAAATTGTCATAGATGCTGTAGCCCATGTACTAAGACATGAAAGCAATACTTACAGCTATTCCCACTGAGAGGGAAAATTTTTACTTTGTGACTTATTTTACCCACCAAGAAAGCGCAGGTAAAATCTCTATGTTTTAGGTTCAAATCATGTTTCAATGCGCTCACTGAAGAAACACTTTAAAAAGGAGATTAAAACTCAAAAACTATAATCTCATATTCTATATGATACCATTTATGTGAAATTCTAGAAAAGGCAAAATTTTCATGACAGATCTGTTGTCTGGAGCCAGGGGTGGGGAGAAGGCATTCGCTCTGAAAGGGCATTGGGAAACTTTTTTATTAAGGTGATGACAACTAATTATATATAATACCACACAATTCATTATACTGCATACTAAACATGGGTGAATTTTATCAGATCTAAATAATACCATTTAGAGATTTATTTGTTAAAAAGAAAGACAACCACATAAGCAGCCTGGTAGTCTCACTACTCAGACACAACCACTATTAACACATTGGTGTGTTTCTCAATGTTTATCGTAGACATTTTTTCATTTGTAAACATGATTGGGATCATATGGCCTTTTTATAGCCTGTTTTTATGACAACAGAAGCATTTTCTCTATCACATGGTCTTCAAAATCACCATTTTCATTGGCTACCTAATATTCAATCAAGTGACAGGAATTATTTAATAGTTAAAACTATTTAATCATGCATCTATTGTTAGTCATACTAGTTGTCACTACTTACACAAACATTACTGAGAAGAAATTTTTCTACAAAAAGTTCTTTTTTCCTTCAAGATTTAGAAATATTTTAAAGGTCATATTCCAAGAAGCATAATATCGAGCCAAACAGTACAAACATCTTTAAGGTTCTTGCCAAACTCTAGATTCTTGCCAAAAGAGCCATACTAATTCATACCACCTCCAGCAATGCTTAATGCCCTCTTCACCCCTCCAGATTTAGATACTATCATTTTTAAAATCTTAAAGACTTCCTAATGACCTCTCCCCATAGCCTTTCAGCCAAAATTAATTCCTCTAATTTCTTGTATCAAGCTTTTCCAAACTTATTTTTTCTTTTTGTTTCTGTCTTCATTACCCCTTTTCTCTTCCTTCTTTCCCCTGTCACACCCACTCTGTTCCCTCTCTCCTCAGCAGACTGGTTTCTACTGTAACTGATGTTTTTCTTCTTAATTGAGTGGCATGCTCATTATAATACGAATCTGGGAAAGAAGGTTTCACGTAGGCCAAAACAGAACAAAGCATGGGAACAACAGCTCTTCCCGGGAATTTAGTACAGAAGATAGAAAAATCAAATGCATTTCAGAGACTGGAGTGCCAGAGGCCACAGACTGCAAGACCGTCTTAGGGACAGCGTATAGGGAGTCTGGGAAAGCAGAGCCAAGGAGTTGGGCTTAAAGGCTGTCATTTCCTTCCTTAAATCCTTTCCATTTTTGAAAAAAAAAAAAAAAAGGCAAATACTGGGGATAGAAGAGTCACCGGGCCCTGGTGAGAAACAGGCACACAATAACCAGCTAAAGGAATAAATAAATTCATAAACTGACCTTTCCAATTTGGTTTCCAGAGTCAGTCACTTCATCAGCTCTCCTGGAAGCCTTCAACTTGTTCACTCTATCCACCTCTGACAACCTCCACCTGTAGCGGTCCTTCACTCTGCCCGCACTTGGGTGTGTACTGAAGGGTGCTAAACAATTCCGTAAGTGCTGTTGGTTACCATCACAAACCTATCTGCAATCAGGGTAGTTCTGTTCGGGATTCATTACATAAACCACCAGGAGTACCAAGTAAATGTAGGACGAAGGGGCATTGGATGTGATGGTGGTGGTGATTTCTTATACAAGCAGATGGGGTAAGGGTCCCTCCTTCTCTTTGGATTTAGGGGCAGAGGGAGAGTGTAGAGATGATTCCAGGTAAGACAGGGCAAAATGGCAACAGCACATTAAAGGAACAGAGAGCAGTGCCTGGTGGCTCAGTTGGTTGGGTGTCTGATTCTTGGTTTTGGCTCAGGTCCTGACCTCAGGGTCGTGGGATCAAGCCCTCTGTTGGGCTCTGCACTCAGCACAGAGTCTGCTAGGGATTCTCTCTCTCCCTCTCCCTTTCCCTCCTCACTCTCTCTCTCTCAAATAAACAAAATCTTTAAATTAATAATAATAATAATAAAGGAATGGAGAATGTTTTCCTCCTCCCAGCATTCTCCAAGATGGAGAAATACGTGCTAGGAGAAGAGTCTGGCAAATTGAGTATTCAAAAATCATGGACAGGGAGTCAATGTACTCAAGAGCTAAAAATCTAAAAAGGGGAAGAAAGCTGACTCTGGCCTTTTGAGGCTATTGTCAATGCTGAGAGTAACTAGAAGGATAGTGATTAAAATTCCCTGGTTAGAAAACATGATTGCTGGAGTGCCTGGGTGGCTCAGTTGGTTAAGCAACTACCTTCGGCTCAGGTCGTAATCCTGGATTTCTGGGTTCAAGTTCCATGTCGGGCTCCGTACTCAGCGGGGAGCCTGCTTCTCCTTCTCCTTCTACCCCTCCCCCTTCTCCTGTTCTCTCTCTCTCTCTCTCTCTCTCTCTCTCTCAAATAAATAAAATATTAAAAAAGAAAAGAACACATGATTGTTAACTTCAATCAAGTTCTGTAAAGAAAGGTTTCTGTAGATGTGCTGAATGTTTCAAATCCTGTGAACATGTAGACTTGATTGTTCTTATTTAGAGCATCTGTTGAGAGGTCAAACTAAGGTGTCTGGATTATCAGTATTATGCTGGTGTGGTTGCCTTTCCAAAAATCCTTGAGGGTAGTAATTACATAAGGAAACTCCCCAGATTGTCTGCTGTCATTTACCATAAGGAATTGTTTGTGGGTTTAACTGTTTAGAAATCTGTAAACAGAAATGAAGACTGCCTGTTTTCTGCAGAGAAGATCCTCTACAAAAATTCTCTTGGTGGTGTAGTGATCCGAAGGGGCACATGCACCCCAGTGTTTATAGCAGCAAGGTCCACAATAGCCAAACTATGGAAAGAGCCTAGATGTCCATCAACAGATGAATGAATAAAGAAGATGTGGTATATATATACAATGGAATACTATGCAGCCATCAAAAGAAAGGAAATCTTACCATTTGCAATGACGTGGACAGAACTAGAGAGTATTATGCTGAGCAAAATAGGTCAATCAGAGAAAGACAATTATCATATGATCTCTCTGATGTGAGGAATTTGAGAAACAAGACAGAGGATCATAGGGGAAGGGAGGGAAAAATGAAACAAGATGAAACCAGAGAGGGAGACAAACCATAAGAGACTCTTCATGTCAGGAAACAAACTGAGGGTTGCTGGTGGGTAGGGGGGAGGGATAGAGTGGCTGGGTGATGGACATTGGGGAGGGTATGTGCTATGGTGAGTGCTGTTAATTGTGTAAGACTGAGGAATCACAATCCTGTACCCCTGAAACAATACATTATATGTTAAAAGAATTCTCTTGGTAGGAAATTTATATTATAAATGAAAAACTAAGTAACAAAAAAGTTGCCACTAGTATGCCAAGGCATGTCTAACTCTCTTTTTTGTAACTGGAAGCTTCCCCTCATGGGACTCGGTCTAAGACACAGCAGGGTGATTACCTACTAGATCCAAGATGGGTCCATGATTCAATGGAGTTAATCCTTCCATGTGGCCTACCACGAAAAAGAGTCAAGCCAACCAGATTCCTATCCCCTGGAAATTTAAATTAGCAAATGCAAAAAGAAATTGTAGATTCTCTTTCCTGCTCTTTAGAACGATCCAAAGCCTCAGCTAAAAGGCAGTGAGGCAGAAGAAGGGCCACAAGCAGGATCCCCATAGTTGTGTAGTGCATAACCTAGGTAGCCATTCTTGGCAACCTTGGCCATGAACACAGAAGCTGTGGTTAGGAGGATACACGAGTCATAAGTAAGCTGAAGCTATGAGGTAAGGAAAAGATAGATGAGCTGGGGGAAAAGAATGAACCAGCCACAGTGGCTACAGGGGACCAGTCCACCCTGAATGCAGATAAAAGGGGGTACATTATCTATGGATAATCTGAAAAGAATAATAAAACTGGCTAAAAGCTGGTCTTGTTTTCGTTGTTACCATGCACTTGTGATTCTAAACGTCAGTGATAAAATACTACCAACTCCCCTGCCCCAGACTTTGGTACGCCACTGGTCAATGAGTCGTGAAAGGAATAGAAATCCAGAGTGAGGGGAGACTTCATGAGGAGAGGACCATGTGGGGTGTGCCTAACGTAAATTAAAGAGGCTCAGTTCCTTGCAGTCAAAAAGCTAAGTTAACGCCAACCGCCAGTCTCAGGACACCCACCCCTCGTGCTTCACGTTTGCTCTGTTGTATTTATTTAATGCGCCCCACACCTTCTCCAACCTTGACTACAATGTTTGCAAGATGAATTAGTAGCTGACATTCCGATGTATGCTGTGGGGAATATTCCAGTGAAAAGAAAATATTTTATGAGATAATACAGCCTTCCTGTGGGTCAGATAAAAATAAAGCCATGGATTTCGAACAATTAAAAGACTCAAGTCTGTTTGAGCATCTCTTCTGGTTTTCTTTCTGATTCTTGGTTTTGGCTCAGGTCCTGACCTCAGGGTCGTGGGATCGTTGGGCTCTGCGCTCAGCACAGAGTCTGCTAGGGATTCTCTCTCTCCCTCTCCCTTCCCCTGCTCACTCTCTCTCTCTCAAATAAACAAAATCTTTAAATTAATAATAATTAATTAAGGCTCACTGATGAGCCTTCTCCAGTTTTCTGTCTCCTTTATTGATTTCCTTCTGCCCCTTAATATGACACCTCCCCAGCCCCCCACTCAGATCTCTGCTCCTCGGTCCCTGCATACTCTCCCATGTTTACTGTACCCAAGTCCATGACTCCAACTACCACTGAATTACTAATGATTCCAAATTTTAGCTGCAACAGTGACTACTCTAAAGGTCTCCCAACTACGCTTCTCTTTCAAGTACTTAAAATTCACTATGTCTAAAAGCAAATTCATCTTAGGACTTGCCTCTTCTACTATACTTCCCATCTCAATAAATTTCATTACCATTCACCTAGTAACTTAAATGAGAAAACTTGAGTTATCTTTATTTTCCTCCTTATCCACCACTTTCAAAGTCAAAAAGCTCTACCGATTCCCCCCCTAAAGACTTCACAGCCCCGCCCCCCATTCTATTCTTCATTATAACTATCACATGAGGGCCTCCTTATCTCCTATGTGAACTATGCTATCAACTTCCAAACCAGTTTCCCCATCATGAACAATTCTTCACTTCTGCCTCCTCTCACTGCCACCAGGATTCTCGCTTGAAAATATATCAAAAATATCTTTGTCACTTTTCCAATTAAAATCTTCTAGAGGTTCCGTTTTCTCTGAGGCAAAGTCTGGATTAAGAGGAATTATATCCTCATTCCCCCAAAGTCTGCTATCAACTTCCTTTTATTTCATCTTGTATTTCTCCCACTCCAGCCTTACCACCTTTGTCATATACCCAACTTGGTCTATTTCTTTTAACTCCTTTTCTTTGAACATCCTTTTCCCTCCACCTTGTCTGGACCATAAATATATACATATTTCTATCAGTCAAGATCCTGGGGTCCTGGGGGACCTGGGTGGCTCAGCGGGTTAAAGACCCTTGGGTCCACACCATAACTGCTCTAGCAAAAAAAGATTTTTAATAGGATATTAGTCACTCATACCATCTTCTGAGTGGTATGGGGAAACTTGCAGAATCTTCAGGAAAACCAGGGGCCAACTTGTTTACTCTGAAGCCAAAAACAATACCAACTGCTCCACTCTCCTCCAACTGACACATCACAACTTTCCCCTTTCCTGCAGAGCTCACCCCAAAACTTTACTTCTGGCTCCAGAGGATAAATCCCACATACTTACTACTTCTCTTGCTCACTTCTACAGCAACGTCTCCTACAAGCACCTCTGACTGCTGAAATCTAGGTCATGGGCAAGTGTCTAGCTTCAAATGAGGCTAGGGAGAGGTTTTTTTTGCCTTCTATTTTGGGAGGCCAAGAGTTTCTCAGTTATTAGGAGAGTGTGTAAATGGATCTAGGCAGCAACCATCCACTACATCCTTCCTCTTTGATGGCCAAATTCATATTCTCCTTCCAAGACTCATCACCACATTCCCTCAGGCATTGGGCTCCCAATTTCACAGAGCATACCCCCGCCACGGCACGCCGTACTGGAATTGTGTGTTTGTGTTTCCCTCACTCCTAAACTCCATAAAACCCTTGAGTGTCGTGGGCGTGCTTGTTCCTTTTTTGCATTAGTCTCTTCCCCCTATTTAACATGTAGCCAAAGTCTGGCATAAGGTAAGCACTTAATAAATGTTCTTTTGGGGAGAAAGAGTAAAAACTGGAGAAGTCCTCATTCAAATGTTCTTTATCTGCAAACATTTTAGCAATTTAGCTGAATTCTCTTTTACTCGATACCCCCAATTCCAGGGACTATTTTAAAGTCTGATGCAATAATATAGCATTATAATGAACAATGTGTCTAACCAATATTAAAAACAAACTTTTAAATAGTTTGTGGTTTTCTAATATGCCCAAGGGAAATCGGAACTCTAGCATGAATCTTCCCTAAGATTTAGCAAAGCACAAGCAATCTGAATTCAGAATCCCATGATATTATTAACAGAGATGTGACTTTAAAATGGAAACATAGTAGTGGGGAAGAGTCCAGAGAGGGGGCCTCAACTGTAAAAGTCATTTAAAATGAGTTCTGTTTGTTTTGTTAATAACCATGGGATTTGCATCAATGTTACTGTGCCTTCACTTTGACATCATAAAGTGGTCTCCGCGGACCTGCTGACAGCTTCATGAGCTGATTGTGACGACAGTCTATGTCCAATGAGAGGGAATAGGCAAGCAGGGAGTACGTATTTATATAAGTGAACATTAAGAGAATAGTAAATAAGCAAGTTTCCCTTCTTTCTTTGAAATACATATGTTTAAATTTTTTTTAAAAAAATTGGTCATTTGGAGCCAATTCTAGGTATTTAACATAGATCTTTGATAACCACTTAGTCAAAATTAATTGTTATGTGTCAGTTAGTTCCGCGAGTGAGACAATTCATGTAGGGCCCAAATTGTGGCCTCCCAGTCCTGTCCCCCAAGTTGTGCAATACCATGGTCCTGCAGTCGTGGAGAGTAGACAGCGTATGCAGGCAATGGGAATGAGGTAGGGCAGGCTTCTCGGCAACAAAGACAAAGTCTATTAGAAAACACTCAGAAAAGATACATCCTTGGGCCACTCTGATCACTGAGAACAAAGGTAGAAAAACAAAGTCAGTTTTAATATTTAAATCCATTCTTCTCTCCATATTTCTAAAGATGAAAACATACAGTGAGAAGCTTGACACTGAATCATCCATTTCCCCTTGCATCACAAACCTCTTCTAATTTCATAGGAAAATCCTGCAAACTTCTTTGTGCTAAATGTGTTCACTGCAGTGGCTGTACTTGAAGTGAACACAGCACAGTGTATCGAGCGGCCAAATCCAAGTTGAAGAGCTGAACCTAACGTAACATTGTGTGTCAACGACACTTCATAAAAAAAAAAATAAGGAAAACAAAAGAGTGGAGTTTAGCATTTTATAAATTCTTAATAAAATTTCCTGGTTAATTTTTCTTTGAAACCAGTTGAAATTGCTACAGTAGGACGTTTATTATCACAGTAGTATACGGGCTACTTTAAACACATTGAGAGCACTAGAGTACAATATAGATCATTTACTTTCCAATTATGACAGCCCGGGTTTAATTTCATGGTAGGCTAGGCAAGCAAGGAAGGACGGACTAGCATTCACCTGTGGTCTCCATTCAGTTCTCGGCTTAAGTTCACCAATGCACAGGGCGAGCTACGACGGGCCATTAATTCAAAGTCCAAAAGACCAGGTGGGAGACAAATGTTTATTCAGTGAAACTACTATTTTCTCAGGCTGTTTCTACAGCATGTGAATGAGGATTTTCACCATCAGATGAAGAGAAGAGAACATTTCAGAAATGTCTGTAATTCCAAATAGTAGGCTGAAATTCAAACACTGCTTCTAATAAATTTTGACAGTGTTTATACGTGTTTTTAATCTAATCGTTTATATATATTTTTTCTTCGAAAATGATTAATCTGTTCGTGCATGTGGCTTTGGCAAGCAGCAGAATTGTGTTTTTATAGCTCTGGTCACGCCAGTCTCTACACAGTTAGGACTTCTCTTTCTTCCTATAGCATTTTGGTATTAGATTTCTCCCCCTCGCCCTTTCATCCATCACCCGTCCTCTGCTCTATTTTTCCTTCCTATTTCTCTTTGTTTCCCTTCCCCTGTTCTGTCTTTCTCCATTATGGACTGTAGTAATATAGAGCTAGGATATATTTTTATTTATGAAATATCTGAAATAAAATGGAAGTGATAATATTAACTTCACTGGGTTCTTGTGAGGATATGTGTGAAATGCTTGGAACCATGCTGGGTATGGAGAAAATCAAAACCACATTGAGATACCACCTCACACCAGTCAGAATGGCAAAAATTAACAAGGCAAGAAACAACAAGTGTTGGAGAGGATGTAGAGAAAGGGGAACCTTCCTACAGTGCTTGTGGGAATGCAAGTTGGTGCAGCCACTTCGAAAAACAGTGTGGAGATACCTCAAAAAATTAAAAATAGAGCTTCCCTATGACCCAGCAATTGCATGACGGGGGTATTTGCCCCAAAGATATAGATGTAGTGAAAGGAAAGGCCATATGCACCCCAGTGTTCACAGCAGCAATGGCCACAGTCGCCAAACTGTGGAAAGAGCCAAGATGCCCTTCAACGGACAAATGGATAAGGAAGACGTGGTCCATATACACTATGGAATATTGCTCAGACCCAACTTTTGCATCAACCTAGATGGAACTGGAGGGGATTATGCTGAGTGAAATAAGTCAAGCAGAGAAAGTCAATTATCATATGGTTTCACTTATTTGTGGAACGTAAGGAACAGCATGGAGGACATTAGGAGAAGGAAGGGGAAAATGAAGAGGGGGAAAATTGGAGTGGGAGACGAATGATGAGAGACTCCAGGGAAACAAACTGAGGGTTTTAGTGGGGAGAGGGAAGGGGGACGGGTGAGCCCGGTGGTGGGTATTAAGGAGGGCACAGATTGCATGGAGCACTGGATGCTATACACAAACAATGAATCATAGAACACTGCATCAAAAACTAATGAGGTACTATATGGTGACTAATGTAACATAATAAAAAAAAGATGCATACATGAAAGGTAGAACAATTACCTTAATTTTTGGCAGATACTGCATAAAATTGAATCCTTGTTCTTGATGGAAAAGCAGCTGAGTGTTCAATGGGTGATGGGGATGAAGGAGGGCACTTGTCAGGACGAGCACCAGGTGACGGATGGCAGTGTGGTGGCACTAGAGCATACGGCCAAAACGAATATAACGCTGTATGGTAACTGACTGGGATTTGAATGAAAATTTTTAAAAAATAAAAGCAGATGAGTGAAATGTCTAGCATTTCTCTGATAAAAGCAGTCTGCATAATCTTCTCTTTAATTGTTCTTCCGTTTCCTCTCCTGCTCTCAATGAATTCCTAGAGTCCCCAACTTGTTTAGAGCAGTAGCTCTTCGTCTATTGGGATGGCAACAAAAGCTCTGGCCTTCACTCCAGACAAGTGCCCATGTACACATTCCCTGGCTCTCATCAACACTGCTAGTTCATCTGTTGGGCACTTAGTTGTCCATATACTACCTCAGAACCTCTGCTCCAGAGAAAAGGTTTTCCTATCTTGCCTGGTAACAGACTACACAAATGGAAAACAAAACCTGTGCTTATGACAACACCAAAGCAAGACAGAGAGGGAGGGAGGGAGGGAAAAAGTGTGTGTAGAGGGGTATGGTTTCTTGGAAAATACATGGTTACTGATATTTCCATAACCAAACAAAATCATTACCTTGGGGAAAATATAAAACATTGTGGGACATTTTTGTCCTTATTTTAGAGTTTGGCATTATTTTATTTTGCATTATATTGGAGGATTTGAACTTTTCATGTGTTAGGACCATGACCCATTCATGCCCTGCCCCAAGACTGAAGCCAGTGTGGTCAAGTGGACAGAGCAGAGAGTCTAGATGTCTGTGCTCTGATTCTCTTCATTCACTTCCTTGCTTTGGATAAGATCTCACATTTCTCAGAAGGCTTGCTTTCTTGGTTCTAAGAAGGTAATATTACCTACCTCTCAGGCTCGTTGGGAAGAATACAAGATTGGTTCATAATGCTTATTATATAGGCTTCCTTCTAGTTTTTTTCTTAACACTAGAAGTTCGCTGAATGAATAGATGATGGTGAAGCTTGCCTCCCTCATTATTCGAAAAGCAACTTCAGAGACTGTCACAGCATGATTTCTGTGGCCTACTGATCCTATATGAATGGCAGGTTCATTTTCTTTTTTTTCTATTGTAAAATTTGACTTTAGAAACATTATTGTGGGATGGTACTATTCTAAAAATGGGACCTCCTTAAAGAACAGAGGAAAATTGTCCATGTGCCAATTTTCTTAGAGGTATAGAGAAGGTGTAGAGACAAAAAATGAGAAGGGGGACAAGAATGAAATGGTAAAAATGAATGTCATATACTATATTCCTTTACATATTTTATCATAGAGAACAGTACAATTGGTATGAATCCTCTGATACTTTTAAATTTTTATTATAAAGACAAATTCTCGGGGTACCTGAATGGCTCAGCCAGTTAAGCATCTAACTCTTGATCTAGGCTCAGGTCACGGTCTCAGGGTCGTGAGCTCAAGCCCCATATCAGGCTCCATGCTCTGTATACAATCTGCTTGAGATTCTCTCTCTCCCTCTGCCTCTGCCCCTCCCGCTGCTTGCACACTCTCCCTCTCTCAAAATAAATAAATAAAATCTCCAAAAAAGGAGACAAATTCTCATCCTTTTACCCTTATTCATGTTTGTTTTCTACTTGATTCATAGTCTAGGAGCTGAAGAAATCAAATATCACATCTGGCAATGGTTTGTCACGGCAACATTCTGTTTGTGGATAAACTTCTTCATATTATTTGATTAATTAAGCATTCCACACAAATTCCATCTGCTTATGCCTGTGCAGTAATTAATGTATGGTGAAGAGGCAATTTTTATCTTATAAAAGAATTTCCACTGAGAGTAAAAATTAGTAAAAATTAGTATTTCCTTAATTATTTCCCATCCATAGCTTATGCCAAAAATGCACTGTTTTATGTTTACTGTACTTCTCCTTGCCTATTTCCCCATCTTTCTTTTGACAAAACCAAAGAAGACACCTGCTTTTAAAAATTTCCCTGTCTCAAGTATGCTAAAAGAGACACAGAAGCTTTGCTCTTTCTTTTGTTTTCCTTTTTCTAGGACGGTAGCTGTTACATGATTTTTTTTCGAGACACTGAATTTACAAACATGAAACTTACATGAAATGCCAACCATCTCTGCTAGTAAACACTTACTGAACATCTACTATATGCATCAACATTAGGCACTGGGAATACAAAAATGGGTTAGATATAACTGATGCCCTTCACGTGTGAACTGTCTATTGGGAACAATGGATGCTAAATTAAGTTATTTTGAAATGAATACCCTCTCTAATCAGGCATATGCCCAGGAGTTTGCTGGCACAGAGGATGACATGATGAATTCTGCCTAGAAGGACGGGGTATCAGAGATAAAATCTCATAGAGGAAGAATGTGGAAATGAATCTGAAAAGGTCAAGGGTTCCAATAATGACAGACTAGATCACTGGAACCACCCATCCCCCTATGAACTACGGGACATGGTATAAAAACAGCTGACTTAAGGCATTAAGCAGCTTACAAAGGAGTAAAGAATTTTAAGGTCAAGGAACTGGAAACAGAACTGCATAGAGGTAAGCCTGCCATTTGGGGTTTCCTTCTCCTTCAGGGACATCTGTCAAGTCCAAAAGAAGGGACTAAAAGGCTGAGAAGTTGAACAGAACATCTGACAGTTTCCTAAGGCTAAGGGAACAAAATTGGAAGTCCAGGATCACCAAAAATGAGTGACAGCATGCTCACCATGTCAGGCTGTGGCATGGGGCCCCAAGGAGGTAGCTGTAGGTAGAGTCTTAGGTTAAGTTGGAAAAACACCAGCCATCAGAGTGACTGCAATCCACATGCCAGATACACGGTTATATGCAATAAATTCTTATTGGCTCTTTTTGTCAGCTGCCCCATCAGAGAGCACACAGAAGCTGGATAGCCATGTGGCAGAGGCAAGGGAGAACCCAGGTGCCAAGAGAATGTGAATCCACAGAGCTGGGGTTCTGAAATAGGAAGATTTAGACAAGGAAAAAAAAAAGAGGGCAGAAGGTACTTGCAGCTGTGACCCCCATCTCCAGCCAACTTTGTCCTACTTGGCAAACTGAAATAGGGAGAAAGGTGAGTAGGCAAGAGGGTCAGGGAATGGGGAGGTGGGAACAGAACTCAGCTAAGAAACAGGAAGAAAAAAAAAAACCACTCTATTAGATAGCAGTCATGGTTTCCTATGGTTGTACAGAAAAGATATCCCTTAAATGCACTATGATATTAACTAATTACGTTAACAGTAATTTCACTGTGTACCACATTGGAACTAATTTTATTTTAACTGTGGTTTGTGGAAATCTCGGGTCTCTCTTGATTCGCAATTCCCCCTATAGGTCTCCAGTACCTAAGGGTTTGAATCTCCAAGGTGAACTGTTTCCTTATCTTGTGAAAAAAATTTTCCCCAAGTTCTAAAAACTGAGGGTTTCATGTTGACTGTTCACAAGAAGTGGGAGTTGTTCAAATCTGTACACGCTTTCTTGAAAAATTAGAGTTGAGTGAACAAAGGCCAAGTTTCCATTTTGTAGCCGAATGATGAATGAGGCAAGCCTAGCACAGCTTTTATACAAAATACAAAATCAAGATGTGTCTTTCTCTTTCTCTTGTCATGCTTTAAAGGACAAGCTGACTGTGTTAAAAAGTGTATTTATTCACACAGTAAGCCTGGCTTTATTGGAACTGTGTTCTGCGGATGCCATGTCATGTGTTTATAAATATCCTAATCCTCAGCTTCTTCCTCTTCTGTCAAGTGGGTATTCTGTATGGTACGCATTAATGCAAAATTGTTTAAAGGGTGAAAAATCAAAAGTCAGGAAATGCCTAGTTAAGGATTTGGGGAGCAATGAGAACTTGGCCAAATTACATACCCTGGGCAAATTCTGACACAGTTTTTACCACATGAACAGAACTGCATTGAAGGTATAAATTTTCAAGGGAAGGAGGAATAGAAAAATTACATTCAGGCCACAACACCCACATAATTGGGCTGTAGACCCTTTGGAATTTCCTGACAACTGTTCTAAAATTTGGACTTAGCGCATAGATCGTATGGTAACAGAATTTGCGTTTAGTTCCATGGGCTTATTAAAGGAAGAAAGCATTCTAGGGAAATTTTCAACTCAGTAGTCCCTACTCCAAAGTTCTTAATTCATTTGTCTTTAAGGGACTGCAAGGTAACAACAGAAAAAAAAACACAGAACAAAAGATTATTGTCTTTATGGGCTTTTATTCTTTACATTTATGTTGAGAATTTTTCCTGAGAAATGATGACCATTTTGCTAAAAGCAATTTTTAAAAATTTATCATTCAGAAAAATGAAAGCACAGATATTTGTGCTTTAAAATTTGTTTTTCAGCAAGAAATAAATGGGTAAAAATGATCGTAAAATTCATGGATATACCTGCCCCTGTGACCAAAAGTTCCTTTCAACTGCACAGATTTAAACGGATAAAAAAGGAGTATATGAATCACCATGCTTTATGAAGTCTGAGTTTCAGAAAGAGGGTAGAAATGGATCAACTTTCCATTTACGTCTTGGAGTAGAGGAGAAAATTCCATACACAGAACTGAAAAGCTCCTATTGGGTTAAAGTTAGAATTTCATTATTACATTTATGAAACATTAACTATAAATGCTTGTTATTGGCAATTGTGTTCTCTTGAATAATTACAACAGCTAATGCTTGTTGATTTCTCACTTTGTGCTAGACATTGTGCTAAGCCCTTCGCCTACTTATCTCATTTAAGTGATCCTTTGTACAGAGATGGAAACAGCTGCTTAACAAGGTTTAGGAGCTTGCATGGTGAGTGCTTGTACTGGCAAATGATGCACAACGCTGGCGCACGCCAGGTTCTGGTACACAGCTAGTGAATACTTTTCAACAGAAAATATAGAAACCAGCATAATACATCTCTTTCTTGATCCAGCCAAATCATAGCTTCTGGAGAGTGGAAAGTGTGAGAAACAAGAATTAGATTCCCACTATTCCAAATGAGAAATTGATTACTGAAGAAACACTGAAATGTGTGATCCTTCACCAGACTGAGGGTGTTAATATATCACAAGTATTTTAATGTTTTAAAAGAGACCATGTATGCATACACACGCACATGCATGAGCAGGGGAGGAACAGAGGGGGAGGGAGAGGAAGGAGGTAAGGATTCCAAGCAGACTCCATGCTGGGCAGGGAGCCTGACGTGAGGCTCGATCCCACGACCCTGGGATCATGAGCTGAGCTGAAACCAAGAGCCAGATGCTCAACTGACTGAGCCACCCAGGTGCCCCTATCAAATATTTTAATTACTCTCAGAAACAGAGGGTAAACAGAAACAATCCTCTCACTCGGTGATGTGCTAAAAATTGACAAGCAGCAGCTCTTGTTAGTTTGGTCTGGTCAGCTTCCTGGAGGTATTTTTCAAGGGAAATGTAGGTGGCCATGAAAACAAAGTCTTTTCTTTTGTGGCATTTGTTCACACATGGAATAAGCTAATTGAATTTTACCATTTATAATCTTGTTCGTTTATAAAGAACCCATAAACGGGAGGAATTTGAAAATGCAATTAAGTGAAAATGTCATTTCAAGAACCAATCTTAGTTATCTTTATTCTATTGAACATTCACTTCTTTGCTTTAGATTCATTTTCACTTTTGTCCAACATATATATTCACATAATTTATTTATTTACTTTTCTTTTTTTTCTTCTTCTGTCTCATTTTTAATTGTGTTGTAACGTGCAGTCTGTTTTTTAAATTACTATATTATGTTCAATTTTTTAAAAAGTCAGGTACTGGGGCGCCTGGGTGGCTCAGTGGGTTAAAGCCTCTGCCTTCGGCTCAGGTCATGATCTCAGGGTCCTGGGATCGAGCCCCGAATTGGGCTCTCTGCTCAGCGGGGAGCCTGCTTCCTCCTCTCTCTCTGCCTGCTTCTCTGCCTACTTGTGATCTCATCTGTCAAATAAATAAATAAATAATCTTAAAAAAATAAATAAAAAGTCAAGTACTTTCCCAAGGTTTTAGCAAGGTCCATAATAATAGTTGATTACAAAAGTAACCTGCCTCGTCGACTCCAATTTTTCCCTTCCCCCAGCCACTGGGGTAGATATATATTGCTACTCTTAAATTTTTCAGTCCTGGTCATTAGCTATGACTTCTGCCAGGGATGATGATGATTTTTGATCTTGCTCCGTCTCACTGTCATGCCTACTCCCACATATGACTTCCATCTCCAACCCTCCAATGTATTAGCAGAGTTTAGGACATGCTACCCGAAAATGTGGTACCTCGCCGTACTGAGTATTTCCAGCTGAAGGAACCTGAGAAAAGGCACTCGCAGGGATAACTCTCTGATCTTACCCTGCAGCTGGTCAGAGAAACATGTGACAGGTGTCCTTCCCATACCTGGAGGAAAGGAGCAGCTTTATCTCTGAAGACAAAGGACCAGGGAGAGGAATCTGAACCAAGAGGACTTGCTATGCTTTTTCTCAGATAACACATTTAGCACATACCCCTTTAAGTCCTATCATATTTTTCCACGACTTCGCCAAACCCAGCATGTAAACACTCAGGTTCGGCCATTTCTTTGGGTCTTCATTTCCTTATGAAGGTCCTGGTGTCTCATAAAACTTACATTAAATAAATTTGTAAGCTGTTCTGTTTATGTGTCTTTGTCAATCTAATTTTCTGACCCAGCCAGGGACCCGAAAAGGATCAAGGAACTTTTCCCTCCTCTACGGTATTTATCATGTAATTTTGTTTAGGTTGTTATTTGGGTTTTACATTATTATGACTCCGTAAATCGTATTTATAAGTGAGTCAGTTTATATACTAGGACTATTTTCTCATGAAAAATTTGTTTTTTCTTAAAGTTACCAATGGTCTTGTGTTTGATTGCTTAGTTTTGTGTATACTTACTACCAATATACCTTCTAATTATCCTCAAGGTGTGTACATCTTTCAGAACACTGGGACAATTTTACAGCTTTGGATAAATCCCTCCAATGTCCTGTGCTGCTCCCATCTGGAAGCTTCATTAGTTACCTACTGATACAAATTTAGTGGCTGAAAACAATACATATTTATTATCCCACTGTTTCCCTGGGCCAGAGGTCTAGGCTTGGCAAAACTTGTTCTCTAATCACGTTCTCACTGGGCTAAAATCAAGGTGATGGCCAGGGCTGTGCTCTCATCTGAGGCACAGAATCTTCTTCCAAACTCCTGGGGCTCTTCAGTTGCTTTTGGTCATAGAACTGGGCCACCTACCATTCCCTGACAGGTGATGCTCTCCACACAATGGCTGTCTACTTCTTGAAGGCCAACAGGAGAGAAACTCTGCTGCTTCAAATCTCTCTGATTCCTTTACTCTGTTATCTCTACTTCCTCTTTTAAAGGACTCACCCAATTAGGTCAGATTCACCCGGGATAATCTCCTTTTTGATTAATTTAAGTTCAACTGGTTAGGGGCCTTCGACATCTCTAAAACTTCTTTGCCTTCATCATCAACATAACATAATCATGGGACTGATAGCCCATCCTGTTCACAGGTCTTGCCCAGACTCAGGGGAGGGGATTATTCAGGATACATTTATCAGGGGGTGGGACTCTTGGGAACCATCTTAGAATAATTCTGTCCACCACTGTACCTAATACCTAGAAGTCATCCAGAAATCTCCCTTCATTACCACCATGGGAATCCCCTTAGCCTTTCTCTTAGACTGGAGTCCCTGTTTCCTGAACCCTATGTTTCTTCTTTCTTGACTAACTCCGTAA
Organism: Enhydra lutris kenyoni; assembly: GCF_002288905.1. Taxonomy (NCBI): domain Eukaryota; kingdom Metazoa; phylum Chordata; class Mammalia; order Carnivora; family Mustelidae; genus Enhydra; species Enhydra lutris. The sequence goes on along the minus strand of NW_019154136.1, from coordinate 6,211,117 downwards.
TTTTATAGAAGCACATTTCAGCTTCCCGAAAAGGGCTACATGGGAATTAAGTTTTGTTTCTTAGGAGCTGAATATGAGATTCTAAGTTTGAAGTTGTTTTTCCTCAGAATTCCGAGTGTGCTATTTCTCCATTGTTTTCTAGCTTCCACTATTGCTAAGTCTGATGTCCTCTAACACTTGATACTTTGGACGAACTTGGGGTTTGTTTGTTTTTTTTCTCCCTGAGAGCTTGCAGAATCTATTTTCTGTCCCCAGCTTACTGAAATCTCTTGATAATGTGCTTTGGTGTTGGTATTTCATCCATTGTTCTGGACACTTACTATCTCTTTCAATCAGGACACTCATGTTCTTCAATTCTGGGAAATCTGTTTTGAATGATTTTATTGATGGTTTCCTTACCTTTGTTATCTCTATCCTCTATTCATAGAACTTCAATTATCCTAGAACATTCTAGATGGGTCTCTATTTTTTTAAATTGTGTATTTCCTCTTTTCCTCTCTGGCATTTATTCTACTTTCTAGGGGCTTCCCTGCAGTATATCTTCCAATAGTTTCTGCTATCATATTTTTAATTTCTAACGTTTTGTGTTCACTATTTCTTTTTTACAGTATCCACTTCTTGTTTCATAGATTCATATTTTCTCTGAAGATAATAATAGTTATTATAGACTTTTTTCTTTCCATTATATTGGTATTTCCACTTAAAAAAAAAATAAATGTCCGGCAGTCCTTAGCCATCTGGTCATATTTAAGAGCGGGGCACTAAAAAAGATGACTGAGAGCTCTTGGGGGAAGATGCCTGTCAACAGTGTTTTTCTCTCCAGGGTAATATTTGGAAGATCTCAGATTTGAATATTTTGTGCTCATTTCCCTGGGACATTAGGTTTCCAGAAAAGAAGCTTCTGACCTCTTGCCTAGGAGGTACATATCTGGCTGCCAAAATTCTTGAGTCATATGAAGGAAGAAGGCTAAAGATCTCAAGTCCCATATATAAGGTTTATCTTAATCCCTATGTTTTCTACTTGGTCTCTCCATCTTAGTGGTGCCTGGTATTGTGTTCAAAGATCATCTGCTTATCCTCTTTACAGAATAAGCCTCGAGTCTCCTGCCAGAATGGGAGAAGGATGTTTGCTCAGGTGCCTAAATTTGGAATGGAGATATGAGGTACTAAATTCTTAAACAGACTTTCAACCAACTCTCCACCTGCCAAATCCTACTCCTTTGGAGGATTCTGCAATGTACATTAGGTTATTTCTCCCCTTTTCCCAACTTCCAGTTTAGGATTCAGCTTTCTCCCATCTGCTAAGTTGTTTAACTCCCATCTATCCGCCTACCAACTTCCAAAATTTTGTTACTATTGTCTCCTATCTCGTTCTTTGTCCTTGTGTATTCATATCTTCCTTAAACATTCCTTTACTCTCATTTAGTGGGATTGTGAGAGGAAGAGGAGTTAAGGTACCTGTGTGTTCAATCTGCCATTCTTAACTATTTATATGTAAGACAATCAAAATCAAAGCCCCAGTGAGTTTTGGGAGTTTTGAGAGCCTGTTTGGAGGAATACACTTGTGAGAAAGCCAAGAAACTTCTGGGGAAAAAACAAAGATGAGACATTTCTCTACAAGATATTAAAATGTAAATATAAAATTATTAAAATGGAATCATATGGTAGTTATAGACAGATTAATGGAACAAAAAAGCAAAACCAAATACATAAAAATATTTGGTATATGATAATATAATAGTTCAAACTGGTAAGAAAAGGATTAACCAGAAAACTAGCCAGTTGATAAATGATATTATAACAAATGACTAGCAATTTTCACATACATAGATATAAAATCTTTATCAGAATAAATTCTGAAAGTCCCGTTCTCTTCCCAGGATCAGACAAGGATCCCAGGGGCTGACAAGGATTCCAAGGATGTCCTTTAGTATGTGGTTATAACTCTGCCACCTCTCTTTGCTCTGGCTCTTCATGGCACATCTGAAGACAGCTGGCTTTTCTGACACCATCTCCCCCCTCCACCCCACACCCCACTTGGGCTTATGACAGCCTTTACCATTACTCCCAAGATCACTGAGCTTAGTATTTGGTCCACAGGCCCCCACACTGCCAGCCCTGTCAGAGGTCCTGCCCCTTCTTCAGCACCCAGCTGGGATTGGAACACCATGTGCACTGTTCTCAGAACTCCCAGATCTTATCCATGGGGCTTAGGAATTTTACTTTTAAGGGCTGGACTGCTGCTTTACTTCTTGAATTCTTTGAGCCCTGATCTTGTTCTCCCTGGCTTTTGAAAACGAGGGCCTCTAATCTGTCTCCTGAAGAAAAAAGAAAAAAAAAAGGATACACACAAGAAATCATCCCAAAACTTTGCAGCTTAAGCAACGGCAACACTTGTTTTGCTCAAAACTCTGCAATTTGGGGCTGCTCACAGGATAAGGCCTGGGATATGGAATTATCTGGAAGCTAGCACACTAACATTTCTGGCAGCTGATACTAGCTGCCAATAGGGAACTTCAGCTAATGTTATCATTCAGGAATGAACACATGGTCTCCTCATGTGTCTGAGGCTTCCTCATAGCCTAGTGAGTGTCCCCAAAGAAAGAGCCAGATACAGACGTAGCAGTATTTATGATCCGGCCTCAGAAGTCATGCGGTGTCATTTCCACTGCATTCTACTAGGTGAGCCGGTCTCCAAGTTCTACTCAAGTTCACAGGAGGAGAAATAGATTCCACCTCTTGGTAGGAGTGTGGCATGGTTCTGGGGGAACATGTGGGACTGGATATATTGCTGAGGCAATTTGCAGAAAATATAATCTGCCACACCTAGTTTCCCACATTAAAAACAAGAGGAAGAAAGATTTTCTTTTTAAATTTGTGCATGTTAAAAGCCCACAGGCAAGAAAAGATACAGTTAATTTCTCAGTTAGGCTACCTTGCCCATCTGGTTTCATGGTTGAGATACAAGTGCTAACAGAATCTTTTGCTACGTTAATTAACTCCGCTTTGCTTCGAGGTCATGAAATGGGTCCTTAACTGGAGCCAATCACCTTGAAAATTAGTGATACTCCTAACAAGGTCAACCAAACCGAACAAAGCCAACAACAAAAAAGAATGGCTCAGTGTAAATCCATTTCCTCTAGCACAGGATCTGCTGAAGATACATGGGGACTTCTTTGCCCAAATGAGGCCACCCATGAACACTTAGGACAGGAGTAAAAAAAAAAATATTTTCCATTTTCTTTTCAAATAAATCATTTGTATATTACTGTTCTCCTGAACTTGTTTACAGAAGACCAGATCACATTTCTGTTTTTGTTTTTGTTTTAACTGAGACGATCAAGTCATGTTACTGCTAAAATGCAACATTACTGTCTTGGCAGCTACAGTTGGTTAAATCTTTGTGGAGGCTCTTTGTTTGGTTTTCTATCATGACTGCACTATTAAAAAATGCATCCATGAACAGTTGGCGATTGCCTATCACAGTGTTGTTTTTTTTCCTTTAGAAATTGAGCACTCTCCTTAGGATACTTAACATTTGGAACAACTGCATTGTCTTTATATTGTATTATAAATACTTGATAATCCAAACCAAATTCCAGGTTAGTCTTACTAAATGACATACCAAAAAAATGACTGAGAGTGGCTTCTATAACTCGAAGGTAATATATTTGTACCTGGAGTTAGAAGAGGAAGAAAGTCTGATTTGCTTATATCCTTTGTGTTCCAAATAAGTAATCCAGGCTTGTCCCACGTATTAAGGGTCTTTCTTAATAAATCAGTCAAAAAATAATTTGCTAATGCCCTCAAATCTATTGTGAACTGAAGACATGGCTTATTTAATTCCCAAATCTGACTTGGACCAAAAGAATTTCTTGAGAAATACAGATTCCTAGGGTCATCCTTAAGAATTTGAGTAAGTCTGGGGTGACACCCCAGAATCTGCATTTTAAATAATGTCCCTATTAAAGACTGCTACAAATGGCCCCACTAAGCTAGATGAAGTTTTATTTTTGGATTTCGCAATGTAATCGAGAACTCCTACTCTCTGCCAGCTACAGTTCCAAATGCTTTATAAATATTAACTCATTTAATCCTCATAACAAACTAACAATGTAGGACTCTTGTTCTCAACTTACAGATGAGGAAACTAAACCACGAAGAGGTTAAGTAACTCGTCCAAGGGCCCACAGCTGAATCCAGGCAGTCTGGCTCCAGAGTCTGTGCTCATATCCACTATGCTTTGCTGACTTTTGAGAGGCTTAATCACACACACATAAACATCAAGTAGTTAAGGCGCCTGGGTGGCTCAGTTGGTTACGCATCTGCCTTCAGTTTGGATCACGATCCCAGGGTTCTGGGATCGAGCCGCAAGCAAGGAGCCTGCTTCTCCCTCTCCCCCTCCTTCTCACTCGTGCTGTCTCTCTCTCACTCTCTTTCTCTTTCTCTCTCTCATTCTCGGTCAAATAAATAAATAAAATCTTTTTTTTTTTAATCAAGTATTTAAAGGGCATGTGGGTGGTGCCGAGGGGGCTCAGTTGGTTAAATGTCCAACTCTTGACTTCAGCTCAGGTCATGACCTCAGAGTCATGAGATCAAGCCCTGTGCGTGCTGGGATCCACACCCAGCTTGGGATTCTCTTTCTCCCTCTCCCTCTGACCCTCCTCTGTCTTTCTCAAAAAAGAAATAAAAATAAAAATAAAGTATTTAAGATCATGGGACTGTAGGATTAAAGACCAACAGATTGGAAGATGTCAGCTTTCCTCTTTCTCAGCCCTTTGTAACTGAGCTTATCACTGCAGACTGAAGGCCTTCGAGTTTGAGACAATGTGGTGATGGAATACCACATGCTCCCATCAGGAGGAGACAGTGCCACCCAACTGCTGGCCATCATAATTTCCATAATTCCCATTGTAGCGTTCATCCTTATCCTCTGGGTTCTCCACAGGGATGGCCTGGAGCTCTCCCTATGATCCCTACCTTTCCCAACTCTTGCCAACTTTGTCCCCTGAGTGAGAGGTACTCTTTCCCCTAGACCCACAGCTACTGCCTGGGGTGGTCCTCTGCCGGACTCATCATCTATGACCACAAAGTCTGTCCTTCCAGTGAGTGACACCCTGACTCAGCAGCCAGATCATATTACCTTAGACACATCCACCATTCAGAACCAAACCCACATCTTTCCTCGATGCGGTATCCTCAAGCTCACCCTAGCCCATGCCTCTGAGTGTTCCAATCCAGAAATAAGATACACAGCTCCCCAGCATGCTTTATGGGGTATTCAACCCAATATCTGGAAATAAGTTGACATCTCATATAACTATACTTACAGCTTGTTATCATTTTGAGAACAACCCATTCCTTCTCTGAAAATGAGGACAAGCCAAAAATGAGACTTTAAAAGTTTTAATTTACATATAAATAATTTATGATGGCTTTGAATTAGAGATTTTCAACTTTGCCCTAAAAAGATGGGATCTGTCAGGTTCCATAATCTGGTACAAGTTTAACTCCATGAATCGACTTTATATAAAATATTTATAAACATTAGAGATGTGTTTTGGAAGATGAGCTCATTATGGTCCTTTTTTAGCCCATCAAGAGGTACATTAGAAAACTAGGACTTGTTCTTGGCTGCTAATGCATAATGAATAAGTATAAGGTTAAATGTTTCATTCCTAAGCATTTGGGTCATACATAATCAATTTGATAATGCGTTTTCTTGGTTTTATTTCTTACTTGTATTTATGTACTCTATAGGAGGCAGCAAAAAGAAAATATGTCAACTATCCATTCTTATAAAGCAAAATTTGAAGAGAAAAATGACTTGCCAAGGTAGCATGGTATGGCAGAAATACTGGCAATGGAATCAGACCAAACTGAAGTCAAATTCAACTCTGCAACTTCCAGGTTATTTAGCTTTCCAAAGCTATGTATAGGTTCATGGCCATATTACCACACTAGATATAGTTCCCAGTAGAGAAGCTACTACAGTGAAACAGGACTCACTGAAGAAAACGAAACGGTTTCTTAAATATGCGCTTTGAATCTCAGAGAAGAATGGGAGCGGGTACATATCAACCCCCACTATAGGCCTTTTCCAAATGTCTGAATTATTATATCATTGTATTAAGTTGTTTCAGGGATTTGATAAGTTGAATTGAGTGGTTTTAGTATTTGAGGGTGAAATAGCTAAGCAAAAGGGAGAGTGATGGTATTGTAGCCCTTAAGTGAAAGGGTCAGAGAAAATTAGTTCAAGTCCTCCCTCATGTCCCGGCATACCCCATCAGGAGCTCCGTCAGGGGATGACAAGCTGCCTTGGGCATGAATTGCCAGTTGAACCAGTTAACTCCACTGAAGCGTCCCACCTAGCTGAGAGAGCCTCAGAGGAGGGTCACGGAAGAGCACCATGAATACTAAACTGATTACATCGAAGGGGTCACCAAGGCAAAAATGCAGGGGAGTACTTTGCCTGCAGGCAGAAGTCAACAGCAAAGTAAGGAAGTCGAGATGAGTAGATGGAGGAGTCAAATGTTCACTGCGATTCCGAGTTTTAAGTTCTTTTGTAAGCTCTTGGCTTTTCAATAATTTCAATCTACTTAAAGAACAGAACTTCCATCAGAGGTCACCAATGAAATCGGGCCACCAAGTTCAACTACTTTATTTCAGTCTTTCAGTTCTACTGGCTTTGTCCCTGCTGGACACATCTTCCTTGCCGATGCATTCCCTTGATTCCAGGACAGGCTTTTTTTCTGGTGTTCCTACTTCCTCTCTGGCCATTTCTTATCTGTTTTATTCCTTTCTCCCTCCCCTCCCCAGGCTTCTTTAGAAAAATGTATTTGTTTATTTTAGAGAAAGAGAGTGCACTGGGGAGGTGCAGGGTGGAGGGGCAGAAGGAGAGAGTCCCAAGCAGACTGCACACTGAGTGTGGAGCCTGAAGCAGGGCTCGATCCCACAACCCTCAGTCACCAGGTCAGTGGAAACCAAGGGTTGGACGCTTAACTGGCTGTACCACCCAGGTCGCCCTCCTTCTTCAGGCTTCTAAATGAAGCTTCGTTTTTTGCCCTCTTTTGCTCAGTCCATTCACTTCTTTGGCTCCTACTTCTCTATGTCAATCCTTGATTTACTTCTTCGGCATGGTTCAAAATTTCTAAACTGCTTATACACATTCCTGATGGGTGATCCATTGGCCCCTGAAACTTTGCATCATCCTTCCCTTTCTATATTCCTTGCTCCCATAACCCCAAGTTCCCCCACACAGCTCCTCTTTGCTGCTCAGACTCACAAACTTGAGGTCATCTAGACACCTCCTTCTCATTTGCCCTTGCACTTTAACAGGTGCTAATTACTACAGATTTCCACCCCCACCCCCACCCCCCAATCCACTCAGGTCTATGCCACTCCTCTCCCTGCACACTGACAATGTGTGTTGCACACTCCTCACCCCCTGTTATCTCCTGCCTAGCACTGACACATGTCAAGAGAAATACAAGTCAAGTGTTATAGTTGTTCAGGGGAGATTATTAACTCTTAAATGGATTAATCATGTATCTTCCAAGTAACATAAGGCAAAACAAACCAACAACAAAAAACACTGAGTGATTATCAATTCATGGAAAATAACCTTAAAAAAGCTACTAAAAGACTAAAATGAATGCTGTGTCTTTAAATAGAAGCTAACTGTTGTAGAAAGAATTGGTATTTATAAGGAGTGGGGAGCGCCCCTAACCAGTCAATGAATGGTCCTGATATTATGGCAACATAAGAACATACATCAGATTTTCCCAAGCGCTTCTTAGAGATCATTTGAATCATAATCCTCTGGCGTATCTGTTAAAATGCTGTTTCCCAGGCCCCACACCATACCCTTCTTTTGCAGTGAATGTAGAACATGGTTTTTATTTATTTTTTTTTAAATTTTATTTTTTATAAACATATAATATATTTTTATCCCCAGGGGTACAGGTCTGTGAATCGCCAGGTTTACACACTTCACAGCACTCATCATAGCACATACCCTCCCCAATGTCCATAATCCCACAGAACATGGTTTTTAAACAGGTTCTCCCTACGATTCTTATGCACATTAAAGCTGGGGAAGCACTAAAATATAAGCAAAGAATAAAGCTATAAAAATTATATAAAAATATTCTAAATCACATTTACTTGCTTTATATGTTTCTATTTTTCAAATTTTATAGTTTTGTAGGAAAAGTAGTGTGACTTTAAAACAAAATTTGTAGACTCTCTCTGAATTTCCCCTACATATATTAGGCAATAACTCACAGATAAATTCTTTGAAAATGTTAAAAAGATTCTGTAAGAGATTTGAAACAGAACTTTTCCATATACTCTCAAAACTACAATTAAACTCAAAAATGACTTAAAAATCTAATGGGATTTTTTTTTTATTCAAAAAGTTTTCAAAATTCCAGATGTGTAGGAAAAAGATAATAAAATTATAATACCATCGTTCTTTTTTAAAAACTCAAGTTCTCTTGCTAATAGTTAAGGATACTGATTTATTTAAAACATAACATGTTTCTGCTTCATAACAACATCTGTATTATTTTACATTTTTATTGGCAACTTTCACTGTACCCTGGTGATTTCTAAAAATCCTCATACTTCCCTTCTGGTCAAAGTTTCCAAAAAATAATAAACAAATGATTATTAACTATGATCTTTTTATTCCATGACTATATATTCCATAAGAAACACTTGAAAAAGCTGAACTATTAACTTTGGGAAAAATCGGGTCCATATACCAGATCTCAACTGCAGAGATATTTTGTGAAGTGGACAGATCATCAAGAATAGATAATAAAACGCCCACCGCAAGTGTAGTATTCCCAAGAGAGAGAGTCAGCATCTGGACTTCCATCGGCATTAAACACACTCCTAACTTTTTCACCTCACAAAAGTAATGTCCCTTGCTCACAGAGAAGCTGCTGTCATGGCAAGTGCTGCCTCTCGCTGAAGTTTCTAGCCAAGTTGTTCTCAACTGGGAATGACTTGGACCCCTGGTGGACATTTGGCAACATCTAGAAATTTCTTTTTGGTCATCAGATCTGAGGAGCACTACTGGCGTCTAGCGGGTAGAAGCCAGGGATATTGCTAAACATCCACGAAGCCCAGGCCACTGAAATCACAGCAGGTTGACCCGAATGGTGCAGAGACAATGCTGTGAACTCACCAAACTCTGGTTCTTGCCCACCCAGCCTCCCCGTTACACATTTGCCCAGCCTTCCCTGCGATGCCACCGGGCACACGGCTGAATTCTGGCCCACAGGATTTCGGCGCATGTGATGTCTGCTACTACTAGGCCAGGTCCCTGAATCCCGAATCGCCCCCCTCCGCCCCCCACCCTACACAGGCCTCCATGCATTCTCTCTTCTTTCTTCTTCCATTTGGTCGCAGATAATCCCAGCAAATCCTGAGCCTGTGGGCAAGGGTAGAGCCATAAAACTTATGGAATCTGGGTCCCCGAATATCTGTACATAATAAAGCCTTTCCCCACGCAATGTCAATCATGCTTGGGTTGTGGCATGGAGATCCGTAGGTCACTTGTCACTGCAGAATGTTCCGTACCTTAATACTTTGACTGCTGCTGTATTTGCATGCAGCTCTGAGAGCTACGTTTGTGAGAAAATGCCTTGATATTTGAGGAACCCTGTCTCAGAGAGGCCCTATCCATAACAATATCCTAGAAAATTCAGCGAAGAAAAAGAAAGACTTCTGTGCTGTTATAGGCATAGCTAGTTGAGATAATTTAATCAAAGGCATAACCACTTACAAACCAAGAACCAGCTAACCTGCGCTTAGCTATGGAAGAGATCAGTGGATCATGTAATTGCGCTCACCCATACCTACTACACATAGCACCGATTGTGTGCTAACGTGTTTAAATCTTGTTTCAGAGACAAAATATCCTGCCGCCATGCTCTGAGGAAACAGACTTAGAAAAAAATGATGAACAACGTCTGGGAAGAAAGAAGGAAAACCTGAGGAAAAGGGACTAAGATCTTCACTCTAAAGTGAAAACTTGGAAAGATAGAAGGCGGCTTGGGTAAATAGGGAAATTATAGAAAGCAGAAATTTAAGAAATGGTATTTTAAAAGCCAAGACAAACAAAACATGATGAATATTAACTTGCTGTTGCCCTTTCGAGATGCCTAGATTCCGTTATTTGGAAGAGAAAATAACCAAGTGAAACAGGATGACTTGCTTTTCTCTTTTAAGTGACTGTTCTATTCTATGTTGAGGGATTTGGCTGCACTTCAGTTCTCTGGAGGGGACTCTATTTTTAAAAAAGACTTAGATTGTTATCTTTGAAACCATCTTCACAAAGGGCTCAAATTTAAAGTAGTAAGGAACTTTGGTTTCAAACCTAGAAATGCATCTGATTTCATTTTATTTTAAATTTTATCCTCAAGGAGCACATTACGTATTTTAAGTCACTGTGGAAGGGGGCTTCCAAAAATCTTTCAGTTCATAGGAATATTCACTAGACTGCGACATTTTCATCCACTTACTCATGTCTGAATGCCTGTCACATTCAAACTGCTGGTTCAATCCAGCGAGTGTGTGTGTGTGTGCGCGCGCACGCATGTCTTTGCAGGCACACATGTGTGCTGCAGGTCATTCTGTTGCATCAGAGGCAGTTTTGTGTCTCTTCAAATTTGGAATCCCACACTACTTCAGGGGGAAAATGCATTCGATAAGCTAATACACAATGAGTGGATATTTAAGCAGCTACACAGAGTCAAACTCAAGTTTATGTTTCCGCTGGTGGAGGTCTGTGCACTATCAACACAACATTTTGCTGAATTATCTCTCTCTCGATGTCTACAGAAGTGCAAAAGAAGTATGATGCCTTTATAACTGTATTTGCAGCCTTTTTGAGTATATCTGACTCGAAAGGATTCCTAGTTTAACCAGTTATCAGGAGGAGCCAACTCAGAAGCTTGTAACTTGACACATCGGTCAAGCGGAAAAATCATCCGTAGACTGGCTTCCGGCTTCGCACATTTCCGGCCTCATGTCTCCTCTCCTGCCTAGATGCTTTCGTGCTAAGCACCGTGGGGCATATTCACACTCGAATACAGTCTGCAGTCCTACGCCTCAAGTCACAACAGTCAGCAGCCTGGACAGGAGCCTTGCTAGAAGCCATCCCTACATGAGCACAACGAACTAGTGCCAATACACACAGAAGAGACGGATAATAAATCAATATTCCCACCAATAATTATGGGGGTGCCAACATGCATGTCTCTGCTGGGAATCTGAAATCTGTATCTTTCATCCACGAGTAAAAATAGCGAAACGTGGCTCTTTGTGTCCCCAACTCAACTTCCCCTTCGCTAGATCCTTCAAAAGCCCACAGCCTCTCAAACACCTCTCACCACAAAGGGAAGTGTAATGGAGGGGATTTTGAAATGGGAAGAGACAGCTGTCTTAGCCCACTGTGGTTAAATTATCTCATTTGTACAAATTTTCCAAAACAAAACCACATAAACATTAGAAAACACCGCAGGGGCTACTCCCACTGTTCCAAAAGGGACCCATTCAGTGGTGGGTCCTCAGGCTTAAGTTTTATCAGCTTTAGGATGTTTCTACTTCTACATAAAGGATTTCTTTTTCTCTTTGTAAAAATATCTCATTATGGAAACTTTAAAACATAGGCAGAGGTCAGAATATCTAACAACCCACTATGTACTCAACACTCCGTTTGAGCAACTATCAACTCAGGGCCTTCTTATTTTCTCCGTACCCCTACCCCCCTTCCCACCCCTACCCCACTTACCCCAGACTATACCATTTCACCTATCACTATTTCTGTACGTACGTATATGTTTAAAGTTTATATTTCTTGTGTGAGATTTTATGCCAAATTTATCAATGGCCGTAACTAAATGAGTATTTTTTATTTCTGCAAGGAGAATTACATTTACTTCTACTATTTTCAGAACAGGGACCAAGTCTGTTCAATGCTACTCATTTTTAACATTTATGATGAAGACAAGATTTCCTTTGACCTTAAACTTACACAGTGTTATATGTCAATTATATCTCAATAAAGGTGGGGGAAAAAGGATCTCATTTGAACTGACAGTGACCTTTCCTTCGCAATAGAGCCACGAATGAACTTCTGCTCCACGAACTCCCACACGTTCCATTTTTCTTATTGCTCATAATAGTCATTAATCCATCATCATATATACATACATACAAATACACACACAGAGACACATGTAATTTTTCTTCCTATATCACATTCTTCTAGCCTAAACTAAACCAGATTTTTCAGTCATGGGGGAAAAAAACCCGTAAATAAGGCGTTAGAGGAAGGAATAAGAAAAATGCACAAAAAGTCGTCTAACATATTAACAGTTAAGGGAAACAATGCTACACCGCCTTCCACACATGTGCAGATTTTCATACATTTTACACCATAGTTGTATGTAATTCCATATTAACATGTCATAAAGCATGCCTAAAATAAAAGTCTTTGGAACCACCCTTCTTAGCATTTTAGCCAAAGTCAAGAGAAGGAATTTAAGTCGGTACCCTTTGTTCAAGGAGAAATTTATAAGATTTTACTATCCTCACTAGTTAAAATAAAGCCTGTGGGGATACACCAGTTCAGGGAATTTTCCTTGAGAGACATAAATGTTCTTGCACGAGACAAAGAACATACTGGTATGTGAAAGAGTGTTGATACACGCCTCGGCTCGAGGACTGCTCTCGTGTTATAGCGTTCTGATAAACTTCTTGTAATGTGAAAGTCCGTCCTGGGCTGGAATCCAAGGACTCAGAGGTAAACGAGACGAGCATAGTCCCTACCCTCACAGAGCTTGTGATTTCCTGAAATTGGTGACTAGACCAGGAGTCACAATCAAGTGTGACACTTGTCACAACAGAGAAATTACAGAGGTTTTGGGAGGGCAGAGGAAGGGAGCTGAAACCAGGGATGGCCCCAGGGAAGTCTGTCTAAGCTGAGACTCACAGCGTTCTTGTCGGCACAATTTTATTTATTACAAGTATGGCCCTGTGCAAAGTGGAGGAGAGGCTGGAGGAGACAGTATGGGGGTGGGGAGAACATGTACAAGATCACGGACATTGACATGGGCAAGAGAAGATGGCATCCCGCCGCAGGACCATGGCAAAGAAAGCGGGCAGGAGTAGCCAGGTTCAAGAGCTATTTCAGACCTGGTGTCCACGGAGTTTGGTAATGAATTAGCGTCAGCGGTAGGAAAACAGGGGGGCCTGGGTACGTGTCTGTGAACAAAGGTGGTGATTTTTGTTTTGTGAGGTTAGACAAGGAGTTGAGCTCTCTGGTTTTAAGATTTCTGTTTCAGTTGATTCTCCAGAGACAGACAGACAAACATCAGAAATTAGAGCTTGGCCCTGCAATTCGTGAAACTTTGAAGAATGTGGACACACGCTGTAATTACTGCTCTAATCTGATGGCTCTGCTCCGTGCCCTAAAGCTGAGAAGCAAGCATACCTTTGTGTGTTCAGAATGTTCATTGAATTACCTTCGACTCTCGTTTGTGTTCCTCAAGTACAAATTCTGAAGTCAGGCAAAAGGGATCACAGTTATGTAGTACCATACATAACTACCCCTTTTATAAGCAAGGATTTTTATGCCAAAAATAAACAGAGGCGTACAGACATAAACCCATAAATTACGTGCGCCAGTACTTTAAAGGACCGTGTATTTGCACAAGGACCAAAAGAGCTTTCCTAAAAGGGACTAGGTCCTGGGAATTCTCTCTAAAAGTGATTTATTTCTGTCAACATTCTTCTTCAATTTAAACACATGCATTCACATATATTTAAATTTCTCCAGACATTTGACTTTAAAGCTTTACTTCTGATGTCCTGAGTAAATACCTTTAGCAAAGAAGCAATAAAATAAGTTCAGGCAGCTCTTCTACCTTGAATCTGTCCTCCTCGAACAAGTCTTCCTCTAAACACCAAAAGATTATCTGCTCCTATTTCTTCAGAGATATCTCCTGTCAAATATTTCCATATTTATATGTCTAACACATGTCACATGCACATATATTACAAAACAGATTGCTTTGATTTTTTTTTAACCGAAGGGTTCTTTTTAGCTTTCTGACCATGTAGATTTCAAACTTCATAAATGTACAAATAAAATCACTCTCACCATTCATTAAACGTCTACTCCGCCGAGATGGGAGTACTAGTGAATATCACTTCGAATGATTACCCACAACAAGTCGACTACCTCAAAAACTCACACAGCTTTAACCAGTAAGTAATAATGCTAAACAACTTCACAGTTGCAAATAGAAACAGATCCGTGCAACCATTTTCTACCTTTGTAGTTCGTTAACGGGACAAGTGAGAACAAAAACAAGCTTTTGGTCCCTGGTTGTCATAACAGGAATTGCCCACCCTCCAGCCCTGACAAGCCATTCACCACTGATCGTCTTCAATGTGAGAAGAGCGCACATGGCCAATGGTACATAGTAAATTCTTTCACATCCCAGGTTGTTGCTGAGTGTGAAGAAAGGCTTTCCGTTATTTATATTGTCTGTAAAATAATCTTCAGTTCCCAGTAAGAGGTACCTTTGCATTAAGTGATGAAACTGCACTTTGGGACGTGTACCCTATTAGCGTGTATCATATTAGTATATTATTCCTAATACAAAAATCTCATCTGTTAGTTTAATGCAAAGCTTTACTTTCTCCTCACTTATAACTTACAGAAAGACATGTTGAACAAGTTAGTTATGTCAATACATGTCTGTTAAGCCCAAGAGCTGAATTCCAAAAGGATTGGGGAAAATTTTTTAAATTCTCTGCTGTGTTAACTCCGCTGACCCAATTAGAAACATACACGGACAGCTCTGTGTTGGCAACATTTTACACGATTTACATGACATGGTACCTTAAAAGGGAGCCAGAGTACATGTTTTGATGTTTCGAAAGTGACCCTGGCAGAGTGAGTCGGACTCTTGAGCTAATCAGAGAGGGATCCCTCTTTAAATCCGGATTGGGAGATTCTCAGCGTACGAGAACGAGCACAAACACTGTCCAGAACAGTGAATGCCTGTGGTGTTCTTCGAACCTTGGGGTACCAAGGAATCTTGCTGGCATAAAGACTGACGCATCCAAAGAGAAACAGCCCCAAGGCGCTGCCCACTTGACCTTGCGACTCTCAGCCCGCCAGCCAGCCCGCCACACACCAAACAGCTGCACCCAATAACACCGCGCCTTGGCTCTCCCTTTGCTCCCCAGCAAAACAACACGGGCAGACCCTCTTATCCGGTTCCAGGGTTTGTTCGTCAGTTCCTGCTCCCTCCCTGTCTTTACTCAGCTCCAGACTTTTCGGCTCTCGTTCCTGTCTCCTGCTGCTAGGCCCACACCTGCGCTCTGGACAGATTTGGACACTTGACTATTTGGCACTTGGTCTTAGATACGGTTTGAACTCGCTCTCTGGCACCCGTGCCTTTCGCTACCCCTCCAGCCAAAGTGTGGTCTCTAGGAGTCCTCTGCTTGGCCGGTGCATCCACCAGACTCAGTCCTGCCCATCCAGAGCAAAGCGCAGTGTGGACCACAGCCTGAAGGTGCTGTGCCTGTCCATCAAGATAGGCTTGGTGATGCTGCTGTCAGGAACAGCCTCAAATTCTCTGTGTTCTAAGGCAAATGTCCATTTTGGGGCCTATTCTGCATATTCGCCGTGGGCCTGCCATGAGTCTGCTCTGAGTCACCCTCACTCAGAAGCTGTGCCACTTGTGCGAGTTCTGGTGGCTGGGTGAAGAGAGCTGGATGCACTGCAAAGCGGCTCTCAAGGCTTGCCCGGAACTGATACGTTTCAGGCACATTTCGTTGCCCGATGCAAGTCATACAGCCCTGCCCCATATCAAGGAGGCACAGAGATACAATCCCACCCAAAAGCAGGAGGACCGAAGATATTGCTAAGTAATATTAACTATCAACATGGGGACCAAGTTTTAAGCCACGGTTTTCTGATCCATTTGTTCGTGGAACTGGAACACTGACTAGTGTTGGTTGACCGTATCCGCAAACCCTCACTAATCCCAAGAGAAGGCTCTAACTTCAAGTTCAATTAACACATGAAAGGGACTGACAGAAAAGACATAGGTCCTTGATTAACGGAACTCTTTATGCTATAACTACTGTCATTTGTGCTAACATAGCTTGTTTTTTTAAAGATTTATTTATTTTAGAGAGAGATGGGGGAGAGGCAGAGGGAGAGGAAGAGACAGAATCTCAAGCCGACTCCAGGCACAGAGCCTGACTCGGGGCTTGATCTCATAACCTGAGATGATGATCTGAGCCAAAAATCAAGAGTCAGACACTTAACTGACTCAGCTACCCGGGAGGCCCAGTAGTACCATATTATTAATAACAGCTGTTTCATTTATCAGGTATTTACTATGTGCCTTAGAAGTATGCTTCCAGGGACACCTGGGTGACTCAGTTGGTTGGGCTTCTGACTTTGGCTCGGGTTGTGATCCAGGGGTCCTGGGATCAAGCCCCTCATTGGGCTCCCTGCTCAGCAGGGAGTCTGCTTCTCCCACTTTCTCTGCCTCTGCCCCCGACTCATTCTCTCTCTCTCTCTCTCAAATAAATAAGTAAATAAATATCTTTAAAATAGAAGTATGATTCTAAACTCTTTACATACATTTCTTTAGTCCTCCAATAACCCTGTGATGCAAGGACTCTTTTTATTCCCTTTTCATGGACAAGAAAACTGAGTCACAGTGATGTCGACTGCTGTCACATAGTTTGGGTCTTCTACTAACTCCAGGGTTTCCACACTGGGTTATGGTGAACCTTCTGGCTTCTTATGTCTAAGGCAATCTCTCTCTCTAGGTTTTAGCCCAGAGAGCATTTCTGGCACATTGTAGGAAGGGATGGAGTGTGGGGAACGTATAGGACTTCACTTCTGGCTAGAGTGTAGAAAAGTCAAGAGGGCATCATTCTTTTTTTTTTTTTTAAGACTTTATGTATTTATTTGACAGAGAGAGAGAGAGAAATAACAAGTAGGCAGAGAGGCAGGCGGGGGGTGGGGAAGCAGGCTTCCTGTTGAGCAGAGAGCCTGATGCGGGGCTTGATCCCAGGACCCTGAGACCATGACCCGGACCAAAGGCAGAGGCTTAACCCACTGAGCCACCCAGGCACCCCAAGAGGGCATCATTCTCACCTAGCCACCCAGAGAAGCCTGATTAGCTACAAAACCAAAGTTTTATCAAATCTATCTCAGGATGGGGAGTGCAAAGCAATGTGCACGAACAGATTTCCAGAGAACAATGAGCCCTTCGTAGGGGAGAAGAGAGCCATGACTGTTCCCATTCAGAGCGGAGTGATGGGTGGAGAAGCAAGCCACATGAAAAGGCTAAGGAGAAGTTCGTCAGGATCGCAGTGAAAGTTCAACAGCTGCCCACGGTCCAGCAGGACATGCGGAGGATGCCAAGGACCTCGGCCACCGAACACGTCAGCACTGACCCTGATGGGTCATTCCCACGGATCGTGACCAAGTGTTCAGGGCTATCATGCCAAACGCTGGAACAGGGCAGCAGAAGGATTTTCCCCTGAGATGAAGAGGGCCTTTCCCAGGGGCAAAGCCGCCATTCTCCACAAGCAGAACCAAGGAAAAGGCATCAGGGGCACTCTGGGCTCTGAGGTCCTGAAGGCAGCGGGCTTGCCAGGTAAGTTAAAAGAAATCCATCTGCGACAACTCCCACAAGTTGACAAGAAACAAACAAACAAACATCTCAATACAAATGAGCAAAAGAGTTGCCTGAACAGACCCACCCACTGCGAAAGAAGATGATATGAAAGGCAAAAGCGTGTGACCTAGTGTCCCATGTCATCAGCTACCGAGGAAATGCAAATTACACCCAAACCAAAGAGACTGTCATCAAATATTGGTGAGGATATGGCGCAAACAGAGCTCTCAGACATTTCCGGTCAGAGCCTAAAGCACTGTTCGGCAGTTTCCAACAGGTCCACATACGGCTGTCCTAAGAACCAGCAATTCCACTATTATGCAACTAGCTGAGATGGAGAGAACATAGAGAAGTTCCAAACTGGAGACTACCTGTATATGTTCATCAGCACGGAAGTGGTTAAACTCTGTACGTTCGCACAACAAAACGCTACTCAGCACTAGACACGATGATCCACAACACGGATGATGCTTGATAATATTGTGCTGAAGGAAAGAAGCCAAGCATGAGGCCAGACAGGCGTGAATCCATTTGTATGAAGTTCTAAAGCAGGCAAAGTAATGTGTGGCGATGAAAATCAAAACGGTAGCTGAATTAACCAGAAAGGGGCATAAGGGAGCTTTCCGGGATGATGGAAATGGTCTATATTGTGTTCTGGACAGTTAATACATACAGTTGTCAAAATGTAATTGAAATGAAGATGTGTGCAATTTATTGTAGCTTAATTATACCTCACTTTTAAAATGTACAAGGTCAAATGTCACCATGTGTGAATATTGAGAATGAGTCAGCTCCCAAGTGAGTCCAGGATACAAGCGTTAAAAGCCAAGTCCTGCAGGCCACCCAAGGTCAACATAAAACAATCCCAGCACTTCTCTTATTCATAGCATTTAACAACCGGGTGCAGACACGACAGGACTTGCTATTAAAAGAAAGGCACAACCCCACACCTAATGAGTGATCGTATCCTTTCATCTGTCTCTAGCCAGCGTTATCTCATGCTGATTCACCCAAAACCTGCCAATGTGTCATGGCCCTAATCTCTGTGTCAGCCTATAATTGTTCAGGGTCAGCCCTTAAAGCACCGGGGATTCCCATTCTAACCACACAGAGCTTATCGACTGCATGGCTTGCTAGAGCTCTACCATTAACTACCTGATGATCTCGTCATTACCATTTCTGATCTGAACTCTGTGCAAGTCCGTGCGAATGCTTTCCTGGGAAACTCCTTTGAAACGCTCAGAAGCGACTTGGGGCATAGCGATGGCAAGTGGTATTATGCGGTGGGGTGACTCCAGAGGCAATCATGCCTAAAACAGTCTTAATACTGCCTAAAATAGCACCTTTCACGCTTGACCGTGCATAGGAATCACCAAGGCATATTGTTAAAATGCACATTCTGATTTCAGTAGGTCTGGGTGGAGCCCAGGGATCCACATTTCTTTTCTTTTTTTTTTAAAGATATTATTTATTTATTTGACAGAGAGGGAACACAGGCAGGGGGAGGGGGAGTGGGAGAGGGAGAAGCAGATTTCCCGCTGAGCAGGGAGCCGGATGCAGGACTCGATCCCAGGACCCTGGGATCATGACCTGAGCTGAAGGCAGTTGCTCAACCAACTGAGCCACCCAGGTATCCAAGGTACGGTCCGCATTTCTAACAAGCTTACGGTTACAAGGCGTTGCTAGTCCGTGGTCCACACTTTGATTGTCAGGGGCAGGTATTTTTTTTCTTTATGGTTATGTTCTCTGTTTCTAGAAGGCACCTCTCTCCTTGTGTGCATTCTCAGTCCAGGCTTCAACATTTGACTGCTTTAGGGTCAAAATATACAAGCCAGCGTCCCAGCAATGGACAAAGGGTAGATTTCAGAACTGAAAAGAAGCTTTCTGGAAAGGCATTCTAATTTTCATGTCTTAGCTCAAAATCATTGTATTAAATATCAAAATCATGCATCTTCTCTGGTGTATTCCCATCACCAATCTGTAGGACTCCTACTGACCTGCAGCTGCCACAGAGTAGGCAGCAGACCTTCCAGAATCATCTGGGACCAGAGCAACGGACCGCAGGCAACGTCTCACCAACACTTCAGCTCACATTGGTTGGTAGGAACACTCTGCCTGACAGCCAGGGAGGGAAGAATGCAGGTCAGTGAGTCCCTCCCTAAAACAGGCCAGAGCCTGCTTCCATAATCAGGTGTGGACTCTTGTCCTTGTGACTGCTGGGTACAACGTTGCTCCTCAGGCAGATATAAAGGAAACAGATTTTGCCCCAAAGTGACCTTTGGATTATAAGGATTATAAGAGATAGTAAGGAAGATAAGATATATATACGATATATATATATCATCTAAGATATATATATATATCGTATAATTCTTATATATATATATAAGAATAAGATAAGGTATGTATATATCATACATATATATGGATGATATATATATATACCATACATATATATGTATGTATATATATCATACATATATATCATCCATATATATGTATGATATATATGTATATATATATATCATACATATCATACATATATATCACATATATATGAGATAAGAGACAGTAAAATCATAGTGACAGTATATTTGGCATGCCGTGGGGACATATTTTGAGTCTTAAGTTTTTTTTTGTTTTTTTTTTTAAGGATTTAAGTTAAGGGGTGTCTGGGTGGCTCAGTCAGTTTAGCATCCGACTCTTGATTTTGGCTCAGGTCATGATCTCAGGGTCCTGGGATCGAGCCCCACGGTTGTCTTCCTGCTAGGCGGGCAGCATGCTTCTCCCCCTCTCTCGGTCCCTCCCTCTGTGTCTCACTCTCTCTCTCTCAAATGAATAAATAAAATCTTTTTAAAAATAGAGTATTTAAGTTAAAATATTATCTCTATGCAAGTGTTCCAGACCCTCTTTAGAAATACCCTTGAATCACCGAATCTCAATAATTCAGAATATTCATAATTTCTCCAACCATTTTACTTCAGCATTTAACTCGTCATTCAGAATGAAACTGTATATGTAAAACCAGAAATACCAATACTGAATGTGGCATGATATTCAAGTTAGAGCAACTGATCTGGTTTATTGCTAACTAGATTAGTGGCATTAATCCTTGGGCACAAAGATACTTTGTCGAAGAAACACACACAACTACAACAGACACACACACACACACCCCAAACATGGCGGCAAAAGCGGTCTTTCGTCTGCCTGTAGTTTTGCGAGTTCCCGAAGATGAGCCAGTCACCGTGAGATGAAGGTCAGGAGTACTAGGTCCTGCACAGGCAGCTCAGCTTTAGACCTCGTGGAAACAAGGTCTAAAAGGAAGCAGGCAGCTGTGCTCCCTCTGAGGTCCCGGGATCCGCCTCCATACAGGGTCTGGGTATTTGCTAGGAAATGGGGACACGCAGCAGTTCGGCTGAGAGTCCTGGCACATGGGCATGAACCCACAGTCAACTACTTAATTTTCACTGCTCGCCTTTCCTGCTGGAAGTCTTCCTTTGCCGTCCTGGGACGCTTTACGACAGCTGTTGGAGACTGTGGGAGTTCCTACTCCTAAAACGAAATGCAGCAATGTGGGCATTCACCTAGGACTGGCCCAGTATTTTGGCAGCAACTGTAAAATGTATACTCTCAGGCAAGCCTAATTTTCCAGATGTGGGTTTAGCTGAAGAATCAGTACTTCTCTCCACACTTGAAGGGAGGAGCGATGAAATTTATTTTTTTTTAAGATTTTATTCATTTATTTGAGAGAGAGAGAGAGAGGGAGCATGTGCAGGGGGAGGGGCAGAGGAAGAAGCAGACTCCCCGCTGAGCAGGGAGCCCGATGCAGGGCTCGATCCCAGGACCCCGGGAACATGACCTGAGCTCAACTGCCTGAGCCACCCAGGCACCGCTGAGGAGCCATAAAATTTAAAAGTGATCAGGAATCTGAGGATAATCGCAGCTAAACTGAACTGTGACAGAAACCACCATCGCCACCACACTCACCAGGACACCATTCCCACCATCACCAACACCACCGCTACGCCACTGCTGTCACCACCATTCCCACCATCACCACCATGACTGCCACCGCCCTATACTGTTGGTAGTACAGACAACCATAGAAGCTTTATTAGAAATAATTTTGGCAGTAACTATTAGATCTTAAAAATTTCTATTCCATTAGAATCATCAATTTCTCTCGAAGGTATTTGTCCTGCAGAGATACTTATGCAAAAAAAAAATGCATGGAAAAAGCTCAGTATGACAAAAATGTCAAATCCTGCCAATAAAATTCCAATCAAAGTCCCAATCGGATTAATTTTGGGCAAAGAGAAAAACTGACTCTCCAATTTAAGTAGAAACAGTGTTTGAAACAAGGAAAAATTATGAACACCCTAAGGAACTTCAAAGACAAATCTGTTTAACAAATATTTACTAAATGCCTATTATATGCCAGGCATTATTTTAGCCAAAGGGATAAGCAGATAAAACCTTTCATTGCTCTATAGAACACTGGGCTACATACAATAAGAACAAAATACACCTAATCAACTGATGTGGCAGAATCTACAAGACATACTGTGAAGTTTTAAAAAAAAATAATGGAACGATATAGGCTATGTAACACTACCTGTGTTCTAAAATTCATCTCTGAGTATGTAAATATATAAATGCATAGAAAATAATTTAGGGAGATATCTGACTAAGAGCCAATGGATGATTACTTCTGGAAGGGAAAACAGGACTGAATAAATCTTGGACAATTTTGGCCTGGTGTAATATCTGGATTTTTACAAGAAGAATGTGTTTATCACATACATGCCTAAAATGTATCAGGTTACTTGAAAAATACTGATGAAGCATTCCTTGTCACGATCTGGTCTAGAATATACTGTACTTAAAAGAATGTTTCCAAAGACCGTCTCATTTTGTTTTTTAAGATTTTATTTCTTCATTCGACAGAGAGAGATCACAAGTAGGCAGAGAGGCAGGCAGAGAGAGAGAGGAGGAAGCAGGCTCCTCACCAAGGAGAGAGCCCAATGCGGGGCTCGATCCCAGGACCCTGGGATCATGACTTGAGCTGAAGGCAGAGGCTTTAACCCTCTGAGCCACCCAGGCGCCCCGACCGTCTCATTTTTGTTGGTCACTTCCCATGACTTCAAATTCTGTAGGCTGATGATAGATGAAGTTTACTTTTGTTAAAAGAAAAGACTGGAAGGCAGGTGGGTAAGAGAGAGACCAAACCAGGTGGGTGTTTACCATCAGTTAAACTTGAGTTTGAGTCCCTAATCTGGTGTCTGATAAACATGTATGTTCTCAGAATACATACTTTTTTTTTTCTAAAGATTTTATTTATTTATTTGACAGAGAGAAAGATCACAAGTAGGCAGAGAGGCAGGCAGAGAGAGAGGGGGAAGCAGGCTCCCCACCGAGCAGAGAGCCTGATGTGGGGTTCGATCCCAGGACCCTGAGATCATGACCTGAGCCGAAGGCAGAGGCTTAACCCACTGAGCCACCCAGGCGCCCCACAGAATACATACTTTTAATAGCAAGCAATGGGATGTCTGACAAAAAGTGGCTTAAACAATAGAGACTTGTTAACTAACACAACCAGAAATCCAAAAGCAGAACAACGCCAGGCATGACAACCCCTACAGCTCTCTCCCTTAGCCTTTTCCTCATAGTTGCAAGATGGCTGCTGCAGCTCCAACAAAGCACCACATCCTTACAAGACAGCAGTCCAATGTAAGAAGGAATGAGGTCTTTTATTTGTACCGGTCTCACTTTATCAGGGAGGATAGGTTTTCACAGCATTCTCCCACAAATTTTCTGTTCCATTTAATTGGTCAGAACCAGGTCACATGACCACACTCAACTCAATTACTGGAAAGGAGGTAGAATAATCACGCTCAACTTGAGCTCAATCATATTTCATATCCCGAGACTGAACCCTCCTGAGCACATAACTTTACCTGATATCCACAGTAATTCTGAGTTCCTCTCTTAACAAAAGATAAAAAAGAAGTCACCACTGGGCAGCCAATGAATGGCTATAATAAGTAATTAAAGGTTCAGTTTGTTTATCTGTAAATTGGGCAAAATAATCTATTCTCATAATTGTTTGAAACTCTAAGTGAGATAGTGTATGGGGACGCCTGGGTGGCTCAGTGGGTTAAGCCTCTGCCTTCGGCTCAGGTCATGATCCTGTGGTTCTGGGATCGAGCCCCACACAGGACTCCCTGATCAGTGGTGAGTCTGCTTCTCTTTCTCCCTCTCTCTTTCAAATAAATAAATATTTAAAAAATAAGATAGCATATGGCAAGCACACTTGGCTTATACTAGCTGCTCCATAAATGTCAATTTTTTCCTCAACATGCCCCATCAATAATTATAGCATTATTCCCCTAAAGAGATTTTTATTTTTTATTTTTTATTTTTTTTCCCTAAGGAGATTTTTTTAAAAACTAGACACCAAGCAAACTAGAAGGTGAATCATCTAGATATAGTTTTCCATTCCTTGCACTTAGGTATTATGATATACATAATACACTTACGGCCAGCAACCAAAAGTATCACTGTCTGTCTGAGAACTCTTACCCAAGATGACAAATTCATTTCTGAAAAGAGTCCTGTACCAAGAAACAAGTGAAAGGAGTCATTAAGGGAGATATAATCTCAGGGAAAGACTCTTTCCATTTTAATTTCAAGTTTATCTCTTGAAGAAAAAAGGGATCCGGATAGACACTAATCGGACTGTATAACCTACCATGGCGGAAGGACAGAGGAACCTCTCTGGGGCCTCTTTTATAAGGGGACTAGTCCCAGACTAACAGTCCCCTCTTTACAACTAAGGATGACTACATTTACCTCCTTGTGGAAAAACACGGCCCTGCAAATTCCAGGTAACCCCAGAAGTCCCTTGCATGTGATGGCAATCCGTTTAAAATTATTCCATCACAAACTATTTGATGACAGGTTTGGTATATGGACTTCAGCCATGGCAGGAGGTGGAAGAGTAAAGAGGGCTCAGAGTTGGGCTTCTCTACACCCAAGTAGACAGATTTCCCTGCGTGTATCCGAATCACCCGGAGGGCTGGTTAAATCAGATCACTGGGTCCTGGCCCCAGGAGGTCTAGGGTGGGCTCTAAGAATCACCAGTTCTAACCAGCTCCCAGGGGACACCGCTGAGGCTGTTGAGGACCACCGTCGGGGAACCAGTGCGCCGGGGTGACGCAGGAGCCGTGAGCATGAGTGATGGCCTCGGTCACTCCCCGAATCCCTACCTGTGAACTTAGGCTCAACCCCAGTCAAATGACGTTGCAAAGCAGACCCGTGAAATGGGTAACATTTCTGAGTCATTTCAAATTATTTCCAGGTTGCAGAACTTGAGACTGGAAGACTTCATTTGGGGAGAGACCCGTTTGAGGAAGCTTGAGAGGAGGAGAGGAAGGCCACCTACCCAAACAAGCCCGCGCGCCCCTCCCTCACCTGCCAACTTCCCAACAAAAGGAAAACAAAATAACACTCACATTCGAAATGCTTTTAAGGGTCTGCAAGCATTTCAAGTAAATGATCCTTCCTTTCCTTTATGCCCAATAAAACTATTGGAACAGAGACCCCAAGAATTTAGGGCTCTTTGACATCGTCGCCAAAGGACAATCCTGCTTGACTGGGCTCCATTACAAAATCCAAGAGCGTGGCCCAAATGAACCAGCTACGTGAGCGCGCTGTCAACTGCTTTGCCAATAATGCACCGAAGAGCCGGATTAGAAAAAAAGTGTTTCTGTCATTTGATGCAACAGATTTTTCAAAACAATATTTTAATTTGCATACCAAGCCAAATTCCCTCTCGGAGGAGGGATAGAGCGCATTCCATTGTGTAAGACAATCTTCATTCCCATGCGGTGATGTCAGTGCTCAGCGAGCAATGCTCTCACTGTGATATTTTTTCTTGCCATTAAGGTCCCTATTATAAAATTTTAACCACTTCAGAATCAGGCAAGATGTTGCAAATCTTTCTGTTAGCGTTTTTGCAAAACCGAAAGAGACACAGCTGTCACCGACTGCCTCAAGCACAATTATTTAATGACTTTTCCCTTATGGTAGGAATAGGGTTTCTGAAATCCATCTTCACCTCCCAGGACTTTGTTCTCTTAGGAATACTGATTTGGGTAGTTGATTTTTGCCAGCTTTTAACGTTTGGGGAGCAGTCTGATTGTTTGCTAAAACGATAGGAGGCACTTCAGGGCTCGAAGACTAAATCCTGGTAGGAATTTTGAGGTTAATGGGAAACACACTGGGTATCTTGCTAGTTAGAGAAATACTGGGGCACAGGCAAGATTAAGGACAAAATGTACTCTAACACAGAAATGACACAAAATGGCGTGAAGTAGTCCAGCACAGCAGGGAGAGTCTGGCGAGAGCCTCTTCTTATGATTACTTGGGAAAAATACGAAGTAAAAGAATTGTAATATGCCACCTATCTATCTATCTATCCATCTACCTTTTTCATCTATCTGCATACATACCCCAAATATTTAAGATTAAAGGGAAAAAAATCAGATTTGCATTTGAACTCTAATAAGATGTGCTACTTTTTTTAATTGTGAAAAGCTTGGAAAAATATAGAATGGTGAAGAAAAAACAATACAATACCATCCAGACTAAATTAACAATTGATTACATTTAGCCATTTTAACTGAGCTAATTTTAAAATAATAAAAAAGGGGGGGATGTCTGGCTGGCTTAGTTGGTGGAGCATGTGACTCTTGATCTTGGGGTCATGAGTTTGCGCCCCACACTGAGCACAGAGGTTACTTAAATAAATAAATCTTTTTTTTTAAATGAAAAAAAAGGGAGCAATATAGAAAACACTGAAATCCCTTTGATTCCCCCCCCCCTTGTCCCATTTGCCTATAACTATTTAATTGGCTGAGAACCCTTCCAGGACATGGTTTTGTACTTTCATTTTATACACATATATCTTAAATGTGGCTTCAAAAATGCAGAACAGGGTCTTGTATGTTTTCTGATACGTAAATAAATGCTATCAAATCAGCACCTATGTTAACACAACTTGATTTTTTTTATTCCCTGTTACACTTTTGGGCCTATCTGTTCCAATACCTATAGATCTAGATCATTTTTTTAAGATTTTATTTATTTATTTGACAGATCCCAAGTAGGCAGAGAGGCAGGCAGAGAGAGAGGAGGAAGCAGGCTCCCCGCTGAGCAGAGAGCCCGATGCGGGGCTCGATCCCAGGCCCCTGGGATCATGACCTGAGCTGAAGGCAGAGGCTTTAACCCACTGAGCCACTCAGGGGCCCCTAGATCATTTTTAATGTGGCATCACATTCCCTTCTATAAATACACCACAATTTCTCTTTTAGCCAGCTGATGAAACCTTCGGGGTTTTTACATTTTTCACGATTACAAACAATGCCACAAAGAAGAGTCTTGTCCCTGTTTCCAGAGGCTTCGGTGGAAGAGGTTTTCCTGGGACTAGATGGAGGCAGAGCTGCTGGGTCATAATGTTTGCACATTTTCAGCCATGCTAGATATCATTGAAATGTTCTCCCAGGAGGTAATAGCATTAGTATTCCAATCAGCAGCCCTGACAGATGGTTTTCCCTCATTCTTGTCAAACTCCAACTGTGTCATTCTTAAATTGTCTCTCTCATCCAAGGGTCCCTGATAAACAGCAAAGATGAGTTTTTTGCCTACACCAGGAATGGGACTTACTCTACCCACTGGCATCTAGAAATATCTAGAAGCTGAGCCTCCCTTTTCTATAGAGAACTGCCCTTCAACCCAGTGGGTTGTTAGTCACACAGTCATAAAGAAGTTTCTTCCTAGATCTAGTGACCCACCCAGAGGTAGAGATCTGAATATGGACAATCAGAATTGCTCTTCGGGGGTTAATATAGGCAATGGGAGAGAAAATCTCTCCCATCTTTCAGGAACTTGAGGAGTAAGGAACAAACTACCTCTGTCTACCTGAGAATGAAACCGCAGAGAGGAAGGAGGAATCAAGACCAGATAGAAATTCTACTCCCAGGTATACTCCAGAAGAACTGAGAACAGGGACTCCAAGAGATATTTGTACACAATGTTTGTTGCAGCAGTACTCCCAACAGCCAAAAGATGGAAACAGTCCACATGTCCATTCACAGATGAATGGATAAATAAAATGTGGTCTATCCATATGATGGAATATTATTTGGCCATAAGCAGAAATAAAATACCGACACCTGCTATGACATGGATGAAACTTGAAAACATTATGCAAATTGAAATGAGCCAGAAACCAAAGGACAAATATCGTACGATTCCACTTACATGAGATTTCTAGAATGGGCAAGTTGGTGAAGACAGAAAGATTAGAGGTTTCCAGGGGCTGTGGGGAGAGGGGAATGGGGAGTTACTGCTTAATGACTGGTTACAGAGATTCTGTTTAGGGTGATAGAGATTTGGAAACAGGTAGTGGTGATGGCTGCACAACACTGTTAACGTAGTGAATGCCATTGACTTATACATTTAAATTGGTTAAAATGGCATATTTTATGTTATACATATTTTATCACAATAAAAATTATTAAAAATCCCAAGACCATTAAAAATGAAAAAAAAAAAAAGATTAGATAGGCGAAAACAAAGACACACACACACACACACACACACACACACACACATCTTCTAATGACATCATTTGAGTCCCTGGATCCTACCACTCCTGAAGTCGGAACTAATTCTTTCCTTAGTTACATAAATCAATATATTCTATTTCTTTCTTTAAATAGTTTGAATTGGCTCTCTACTGATAGGAAATGAAATAATCCTAAATCAAGCGTAACAGCATATAATCAGGAAGGAAAACAATGTGATCTTAACATCCACTTAGGTTCTAAACATTTTATTCAAACCTCTGCTGTTCGTGAGCTGACGGTCAGTCAAATCTCACTCCAATTGAGTATGTGTGTGTGTGTTATTAGGAGCTGGTAATAGTTTAAATAAACATGATAATCATAATCCCCTAATTTCATTTTGATGCTTGATACAAGGTCTATCCCAACTAAATTTTTTCCAGATACATTTCTCCTCAGTTAAGGTGCTAAAGAGAATTAAGGGACACGCTGAAGAGGACAGAAAAGAAAGAGTCCACAGTAATGAGAAGATGGATATTAAAAGTGATGCTTCTACTCTACTACCAAACAGAACATAATTAAAAAAAACAAAATAACATAAAATAATTCTCATGTTATCTGCTCAATAGGGTTGTTTGGAGGCTCAAATAAAAAAATTGTAAAGCACAAAAAGAAAAAAGAAATGATCCAAAATCCTAAGGCAAAAGTAATGATCACATTTTAAGCATTTATACTGATCTGGAGAGCGGGTGTTCTCAGAGAGTCACCCTCTCTTCTCAGAGGAACTAGGAGTCCCCTCCTTTTTTATAAAGGGAGCTAAAGATTCCTGTCTTGATATTACCGGCCCTTTAGTAATGGACCCGGCAAAGCCTACGTGACAAAAGAGAAGGCTCAGAGAGGAAGGGGACTGCTTCTCCTTGATTCTGCTCTCCATTTCACTTGATGTTTTGGTCTTTGCATACATTTAGCAATAGACACTATAAATTCAGCTGGATGTAAATAGCTGAAGGTGTACAAAGCGACATGGGTAATTCTAGTCCTTAATAAATTCATGTGAACAATTATACTTTGAATCCAAAGGTTTCTCCTCTCTCAGGAATTATATCTATGGCAGACGCGGCTGATTTGCCTGTAATCTTGCACATAATATGATTCAAAATGAAGCATAAAAATTTTTGAAAAATTTAAAAAGTAAAATAAAATAATAAGATTTTAAAAATAAAATCCCAAAATTTAAAAAATGAAATTAATTTAATTTTAAAAATAATAAAATAAAATGAATCCATTTGCCAAGAGAGAAGCTATAGGATCAAAAGTATTACTTATTGTAGAATTTCCTTAAGGACTGAAATATGAATGGTGGGCAACAAAATTGTGAAAGGTCCCAAAATCAGTAATAAGAGCGACAAAAATCCTAGATGCGCAATGGTCTTAGGACAGGCAAGAAAGCTGGAAGGGATCTGCTTGTGTGGAGCAGGGCAAGGGAAGGCGCACCCGACAGGCAAAATCCAAACATCAGTAATGGGTTAAATTGTTTTATAAATGTTTCCCCAGTGGCCAAGTGCTACAAATGCAAATTCATCAGGAAATTCGGCAAAAGACAAAGAGAAACGTATTATTTGTTCAACATGAAAGGAAAAGCACAAAGATAGGAAAGGAATACTACAACATTATGAAAGTTGAAACACCATTTTTCTTCTCTGTTTCCTTCCTTTTTCTCTTCCTTTTCTTTTCTTTCTTGTTCTTTTTTCTTTTCTTTTTTTCTTTTCGGCTCTAAAACGGCTCCATAAGGATTGGGAGGAGGGGAGTGGCAAAGGAACCGGGGAATCTCTTTCGGAAAAACAAGCAAGGTTTCCAAAATTCACTATGCTTCTCTTCGTCTAGTTTAGTCTGCTTCTCTCCTTTCTAAACGCTTACATGGGTGCTCTCTCTGCCTGGTATTCATAAGCAAGACATTTTTGAAATATACAGCTTCATACCAGTAAGGGGGTGGGATAGAATAGCACACAAAGGAGCTTGCGTTTCAAATACTAGCACAGAGAACTGCTTCTTGAAATATGTAACACTTCCAGCTCCGGGAAGGCACGGTCGACCGCACGTGTCAGTGGTACACAAGACCTTCCAAAAGGACGCACCACGAGTGACTACGGTGTAGAGTCTAGATCTCATTACAGCACGATCAAAAACATGAGCTGATATTTCCATCTCTGACACCATGTGAGTTTTTCAGTCTGCTTTGTATTCAAGGGGGTTCAGTTGAATGAATCAATACCATAGTTAGAGGGGGAAATTATTTGGCAGAAAGGAGGGACAAGGAAGGACTAGGAGGAGTAACTGACATGGAAAGTCATCTGATATTACCAGTTAAGCTCCAGAACTGGGGTTTTGAGGATAATTCCAAATAAAATCCCAGACATTGGTTTGGAAACGGTTTCTCTATTAATCTGTGCTCTACTTTTGTGGCGTTCCAATGAATGATATCCCAAAATTATAAACGTTTTCTTCGAACCGAATTTCCTGTGAATTGGCAACAATTAGTTTAATTGGATTGAAGGAAATACGATTAATTTTGAGAAGGATACGTTTGCACTGAATCTTCTCGAGGAAAATCTATGCTGTTTTGGTGAAAATAGGAACCACAGTTATAAATAATTCATTACACAATGCAGTCTTATGATAAATTTGAGGGCTCGCTTAAATACTGACATATTCTCTGTAACATTAGGCCACCAGAATTCAATGTATCACAGGGAGTATTCTTGTTTTTAGTGTTTATTTTCATTCCAGTTAGTCAACATACAGCATTATATTAGTTTCAGGTGTAAAATACAGTGATTCAATATTTCCACCCGTCACCCGGTGCTCACCATGACAAGTGCGCTCCTTCACCCCCATCGCCTAGTTCCCCCAACCCCCCCACTCACCTGCCAACTGGTGACCATCACTTTATTCTCTGTAGTTCAGAGTCTATTGTTTGGTGTTTTTTCTCTCTCTCTCTCTCCCCTTTGCTTGTGCTGTTTCTTAAATCCCCCATATGACTGAAATCCTACGGCATTTCTCTCTCTCTGCCTGACTTCTTTCACTTAGCACAATACCCTCTAGCCCACGTCTTCATGTCCTTCGCGCAGTTTCTCATCCCTTCCTCATTTCCGCAGGTGTTCCCTGCATCCATTCATTGGCTCACTCCTCAGAAATGCAGAGCTATAAAATGTTTACTTCCATATATTAATGACTATCATTTATTAAACAGGCATCCTAGTTCCTTTATATATTTCATAATTTAACCCTTGAGACAACATTTTCATCTCCATTTCACAGCCGAGAAAGCCAAGTTCCTGAAGGGTTGGCTAACTGGACCAAGGCTGCATTCAAACTCAGACCTAACACTGTAGCCTGTGCGGTTTTCACTACGCTATGCTGTCTCTGACGGAAAGAAGCTGGCAGAAAGATCATAAAAGGAAATATATTAAAATACCAACTAAATGTTCACTGAGGATATATAGAACAAACTATATGGGACAAAATATCTTTTCCAAAATATTAGCCACAAGAGCTTGAAAGAATGTTCTAGAACTACATCCTATTAAACCTAAATCATTACTATTACTCGATTATTTATATTTAAATTTTTGAAGATTGAATGCTTATTATTTTAGATCCTAATTAAGGGGTGGGGGCATCTTCATAAATACAGCATTTAAAACTTGTTAATAAAAGTTCAAAGCATCTACAAACTAGTTTCTCAATAAAATCTTCATATTGGATTTAAGGACTATTTTCTATCAGAAATTGGTCACATTCTCATCATCCTTGTGCCTGTTTTCCTCTGTCCTGCTGAGAAACCTTGGCAATTTATCACAGGACAAAATATAGAGAAAGAGGAGGAGTAACCTTCAACCTGAGCATAAATCACACTCCTGCCACCACTGTCCAGCAAACCAAATGACATCCAAGGGGAGTGACAAGGACCATTTCAGGTGAGTTACCTAAAATGGCTACACTGGATCACCAACTCATAGGTCCTGAATTAGCTACTGACCCTTCCTTCTGGTATTTCACAGAGGTCAAAAGTGAAACTGAGATGGCCTTGAACCAGACATGGGAGAAGAGGAGAGGACTTGTATAACCACTTAAAAATCTGACAAAAATCGATTTTTACTGAACGAGAAGATATGAAAATACATACAAATAACTTTTTCTTATGTGACTGAAACAGTAATTATCATTGGAATACAACGTGGTGTCTTTTTGCCAGAGAGTAACACATATTTGAAACAAGACTCTCTAAAGGTATAGTGACTTACATAAATCTAAGAATGAAGGTTTGTTACGGGTTCCATCAAGCATGTTTCCCCCTGACAGAGCCCCAGAGATCATCTGTAGCAACACATAGAGCTTACAGTAGACAAAATAAAATGGAATGAAGTTTTTTTTAATGTAGGCCCGAATTCATCCCTCTGTATTTGTGTGTGAGTGATTTAAATTATTTTAACAGATCTCAGAATATAAAAGAAGGTAATACACAATCATTGTAGGAAATCATATAATATAAAGATATCCTAACTCTTCTCAAATCCCACAATTTTGTTAGCAGTTTCTACATATCCCTCTACATCTTTCTTAGACTCATTGTAATATGTGCCTATTTCCTTTAAACTTCTTTCCAAAATAGTATTATATTACTCCACAATTTGCTTTTATCATTGACCAATACATCACGGATGTTCTTCTGATTAATACATGAAAACAGTCATTCCATTTTCCTAGTCACATAAGGTCAACTAAAACGACCAGTAGAAATAAATGACCAAGCCCCCAGATTTTGGTCTCCAACTCCAATCCCCACTGAAAGGTATCAGAGTTTCTTGGGAAAATGGCCAATTCCAGATCTCGCTCAGTGGCAGAGAAGATATAAGACGAGCCTGAGACGTCACGTAGTGCCAGGAATCAGGGAAGATCTCAAAGATACGGTCATTTCAGAAGGACACTGGAAGTAACTTAAAGAGGCCCCTATTAGTCAAATCTGTGACGATCTGAGCAGCAAATAGAGTAAGTGCAGCCAAGTTGCTGAGTCATAGCTGTACCGACTCGGGCTGGGGGAAGCGAAGTCATCTGTGCCAGTACTGGCCGCCAGGGAGAAGTAGTCAATGTTGAAAAGGAGTTTCCATTACTCCAAAGCAATGCTTCTACTATACGCCATGCCTCTTGATCAAAGCAGGGCTGAACTGAAACGTGCAGAAGGGAGCAGAATAGAGAGACAGCTAGGAAGAGGCAGGTAAGCAAACCTGAATTTAATTTTCACTGGAAAGGATTTTCTAGGAAGTGGCCCCGGCCAACGACACAAAACCAGAGCCACAGACACCCACACAGTGGCTGCACAAGATGGCCTTCAGCGAGACCACGAAAGGTCCGCCAGCACTTGTGTTCCAATGGGCCAAGTGCTCCTCCCTCCTGGTGGTGCTTGCCTTTCAGGTCCCTGTAAGAGTGGCAAAGCCCCACCTCTCGCCACCGTGTGTTCTCTACCCCCGCTCTCTCTGCTACAGAAATTCCCAGATTATTCCTTCGGCTCCCCCTCGCGCCCTGTGGCTATGGGACTTCAGCACGTCCTGCCTCATAGCCTCGGCCAGCAGGCCCCATGAACTCTGCCCAGAACTCTGCCCACCCCCATGCAGGGACGCTGAGCCCGCCCCCCACTATCCTCTTACCCTGGGAGGGGTTTTGGCCATTGTCTCCCCCACTTCCCAAACTCTCCTGGGACCTAGAGAGAGGAAACAGCAGTCTATCCTCCAACACCAGCCCCGGGTTCCCCTCCTGGGACGGTACGACTCTGGCCTTCGGTGAGGAATTATGCAGATGGCACAAGTTACAGCTTCTCTTTGGCAAAACAAAAAGGTCTGCTTTGGTCATTGTTCGCTCCCACAGCTGAAGAGCAATCGTCCTCAGAGCAGAATCAAGCGTCCATCTCTAAGCAACGGACTAAATCACAGAAACTTCAACACTGGTGTCCTTTTCTCCCGAGGCTCAAATCTCATGGGTCCTTCCTCTGACTCACTGTTCCCAGTCCCCTCTTGGCTCCTGCCCGCAGCACTACACACACTCGCCCCCGAACGCTGAGGTACCCTGACCTTGTCTGATGGACACTGAGATGTGTTGTCCAGGTCCCCCTTCCAGGGACGGCCGGTCGCCCCAGCTGTTGGGAGGGCTGCAGGTAGACAGACAGCCTTCTGCTGGCAGCAACTGAGCGGCAGACGGCTGTCAAAGTCAAGGATGCATCCTTCCCAGGGTGGCCTACACCCAATGATGGTCGGTCAAAGTAAAGGTATAAAATCTGCGCTATTTGGCCCCAAGTGGGATCATTATGATGGGCCATTTCATGCCAGAGCTATCCAGGGGTGTGGCCAAGGCTGATTTGGCCTGCACTGCCGCTCAGCTTCTCCCTCTACCCAGCATGGTTTCCTTCTTCTCCCCTTTCAGGTGTTGACCCCTTTAGACATGTGCGCACTGACCTCCTTCTCATGGTATGCTTCCAGGAGCACCCGACTTGCAACACCCTGCCGGCAGATCCCTGTTAGAACAACGGTGGGCCCAGATTCCCATCATGAACTCCACATACGATCTCCTGAATCCATTCAACTGGGGAGGGAGGGCAGCTTCCTTCCAGACACAGCCCCCTTCCTCTGATCATAAGCCGCTCAGGCCCATCAGATGAGCCAGGCACCAGCCCTCTGGGCTTCTCAGATGCAAGGAACAGACCTCATGTGTCTCAGCTTGATCCCAAAGATGCGCCCCTCAGGAGGCCAGGGGCTAGAGGCAGGAGTCCCCTGCCCTCATTCCGACGGGTAAGGAGTAGTGGGACTCTCAGTGCCAGTTCCTCCAAGAAGCCCCCCCAAAGACACATATACCTACAAACTCCTCTTAACTCTTACCTCCCATGTCAGTGACTCCTCTCTTCAGGTTTTCCGTGGTCAACTGAGAATTACTGTCCCGGTGGTATCTTGGAATGCAGTGGCCATCGTCTTCATTCCTCAGCCAAAACTGACCTAGAAGAGCCCCATTTTAACAACATTTTACATTAGGGAAATGCTTGGATGTGGCACGAATATCTTTTGAAAGAACTCTAGCAGTGGTCTTCTCTGAGGAGGGAAACGGAGGAGCCAGGGAGAGGGAAAGGACTGAGACGTGCTTTTCACGTTTTTTTGTGCTTTGGGGATTTTGTGCCATGTACATGCATGTCATACATATTAGACCGAACCTTATGGAATTACCAATATTTGACCATTTAAGAAAATTGTTTTCAGGATTTTATTTTTAAGTAACCTCACACTCAACGTGGGGCTCAAACTAAGAACCCTCGAGATCAAGAGTTGCACACTCTCCCGACTGAGCCAGCCAGGCGACCCGATATTTGACCGCTTTTGATGCACAATTTTCTTATTACCTTGTCTACCCTCAGCATAGTTGATTAAAGGAAACCAGAGGTGGACTACTTGATGTTTCTCCTACCATCAGATGATAATCACTGTAAGTGACCTCAACTGTCCCTTATCTCGGCCTCTCAAACCCTGACCCTGCTATAGAATTTTCCTACTACCATCTCTTACGCTCTAAGTTTGTTTCTGGAAGCAGAATAGAAACAGGATGCAACCTAAGGAAGACCATCACTAACAGTCCCCCTCTGTCCCCACCCTGCGTCCAACACTCTTTCCAAGGCCCCAGATCAATAACTCTCTTTCAAGACTCTGCTAAGACACTATCCTCTCCTTCTAGCCTTTTCTGGATTTCTTCTTGCTGCCTGTAGCCCACTGAAGAGAGACTGACCATTCTGCAGCCCAGATGCCCCTCAGAAGTTCTGTCACAGTATTGGCTTTACGTGTACACACACCTAGCTCCTTCATGAGACAATTTTTTTTTTAGGAAAAAAGTTCATGTGTTCATACCCCAAATCAGAACAGCCCCAGGATCGGACCAGTAGGTTCTGATAAAACGGGATTGATAAGCCATTGCTAAATGAATGAAAGACCTCGTTGTAAAAGCTGGCATTATTCACAGCACAAACAAATTCAACAAATACTTCATGCTGGACACTCCTTATTTGGGTTCAAGGGCAATATTCTGTGTGACTGTACAATGGGATACAACTGTGAATCATTAGCTTCTGCGGACTTCTAGTCAATGGTCCGTATATGATAGATGTCTTGGATCCCCAGTCCTAGCCCACAGAAATGCAGTCTTTCTGAAAACATACCTTGACAAAGAAGGGTAGCCAGTAAGACCCTGGTTCCTACAGACGATAATTCTGTTATGCTTCATAGCTTCCAAATTTCTATCTGCTTCTAAGTGATGAAGAATTTCGAGTCTCCAAGGAGGACAAATAACAGGAGAAAACTTTGTCAGGAAATGACAGGCCCTCAGGGCCAGAGTTTAGAAAACACTTACACAGGTGAGGCTGTTTTCAAGAAGTTTCAACTATATAAATTCCTCTTTGTCAGAGTTACCATGTCTTAGTCTAGGACAGTTATTATATTTTCTTATTATAAGCATGCACTGTGTTCTGCATCTGGCGCACTTGCCAAATTGTAGATTTATTCCTGTTTCTATACATCTGTGAAAAGAATGTGTGTTCTGTTTCATCAGGGAGTTACTTGAAGTCACAGGTTGCTAATTCCAAATGAATAGAAACAGTGATTAATCTGAGAGATATGAGTTCGCCACTATTCATGTAACAGATGTCCATTATGATGAGCTACACATTTGTTCCATATTTATACTGGAATACAAAAAAGGAGGGTCCGACCATTTTGAGAAAGAAAGAAAGAAAGAAAGAAAGAAAGAGGAAAGGAAAGAAAAAAAAGAAAAGGAAAGGAAAGGAGAAGAAAAAGAAAAGGAAAGAAAAAAGAAAAGAAAGGAAAGGAAAGGATGAAAAGAGGATGATGGGGGAAGAGGGGCATTAGAAAATACTTGGAAAATGTTTATTCAGGTGCCAGGTTAGGTGTGTGGAGATGTGTGGTATGTCTGCAGGGTGGCAGGTAAAGAGCGGAGGGGAGGCAGAGAGGGAGGGGAGTAACCCGGGGGTAAATGTTCCTGGCTTCAGTTCAGGGTGTGGATATTAACTCAGTTCATCTCACTTGGCTGACAGAAGCACTAATGCCCAAACCGGCAATTTCATCAGCAGCAGCTACACAGAAGATGGGATTTCAGAGGGAGGCACAAGAAAAGGGAGAATGATGTATGTAATTTTATTCAAATAATTAAAAACAAAGTTGGCAGTCTATCTTCCTGTCGAGAAGAATAAATCTCAGACTATGGAGTTGGAAGGGGGAGTGCAAGAGGCTTCCTGCTGCTCCATGTTAACTTCGGTCCAATACAAACTTTATAGTTGACTCTTCACAAAAACATCCATTTAAAATGATCCTCCTATGTTTTTGTTTTTTTTTTTCGGTTGCTCGGTGAGCAGAGCTCACACAGCAAGAGGACACAAGCCAGGAGTGAGCGTGGAGGGGGCTGCCTGCCCGAGCCACTCTAGAGCCCCTCAGCTTCATGGCCACAAATAAAGGGTTCATGTAACTGAGCTACTTCTCCAAAATGAGTGACGGAGAGGTTTCCAGAACTTTCCTTTCTCTCATTATTTACCTCCTGTGCTCACACGCCCCAAAACAAAAGCGGGGCCCGGCCTATAGTAGGATCCAAATACGTACATACATACACATATATACGCACATACTTTTTACATGAGTTCAGCAAACAGGGGCTGGACTTAACGACACGTGCACAGGGATGGAAAACATTTATCAAAGGATTTATCAAAGGAGTCATCATCTTATGTATCTGTGGGCTCACTGGATGGTGGCAGATGCAGTATCAGAACCAAAAGCTGAAGAATTCTCTCTGGATGTCTCAACTTGGCTATTACATGTCCTGAACTATACCTTTCGGGAGTTTCTCTTCAATTGTCACTGCTTAGAGGAGAGGGCAAGCTCCATTTTGTTACTAACAAAGAAAGATCAGCATAGCCAAGTGATGAAAAAAAAAAAAAAAGTCCAAAAGATTCACCGACGAAGGTTTTGCTTCTAAAGCATCTTAATCACTATTCGTCTGCATTTCCGGTAATGTATATAACAACTCGTCAGTAGCTTCTAAAATGTTGAATTTAGGTTGCAGTAAGGCTCCACGGTTCTACTAAACCTTTCTTTGTAGTGTGTGAAGATGAGGACAGACATGAACACCTCCCGCGTTGCTAACGCTCCAAGTCCAGTTAGAGAACAGAGCCGCTCCTCGGAAAAGCCCGCGTGGGGACTGCACTTGGGGCACACGAGCCGGGCTGGGTAGATTGGTCCGCCTTGAGCCATGCAGGGAGCAAGACACCGCAAAGGTAGCCAGAATGATTAAGGAGGAATTCCACAACTTAAAAATGACATGTTGCCATGCCAAGTTAGAAGGGTTGGTAAGTGGGTGCTTACATCTGTGACTGCTCTGCCAAAAAGCCTTGATGTTTTAGGCCAATCCCACGAGCGAGCCAAGCTGACGACAGAGGAAAAGGCTTTCCTTTTGGAAGGAAGCAGGAATTAGGATAATACCGGGGTCGGCAAAGGTTTGCTGTCAAAGGCCAAAAGCCAGCATCCTTGGCCTCGTGGGCCACACGGTCTCTCCCGCAAACATTCAGCTCCGCTGCTGTGCTGAAAGCGGCCATCGGCGGGATGTAAACCGATGGGCGGAGCTGTGTTCCAGCCAAACTGCATTTATGAGAGCAGGTGATGGGCTGGGTTTGACTCATAGCCCGTAGTCTGCCAACCCCTCAAATAATATGTAGATGGCTGTCCAACAGACTGAAACCTACGGAAAGCTGCAGATCGCAAGGTCAAATTGAAAACTATAGTGCTTCTTAATTCGCTGTATTTTTTTAATACTTTATTTATTTATTTGAGAGAGAGACAGTGAGAGAGAGTATGAGCAAGGAGAAGGTCAGAGAGAGAAGCAGACTCCCCGTGGAGCTGGGAGCCCGATGCGGGACTCGATCCCGGGACTCCAGGATCATGACCTGAGCTGAAAGCAGTCGCTTAACCAACTGAGCCACCCAGGCGCCCCATTAATTCGCTGTATTTTAAAATGCGCTTTGCAGTACCCCTGATTCCTGTGTGATCTTATGATGTCTGCTTGCCAATAGCATTTTCCTTAAATGCATTGAGATGCACATCTTTTATCCAACTATTGGCATGAGCTTAGATTCGGTCAAGAAAATCAAGTCATTCTAAACATTCCAGGAATAAAGGACTTAATATGTTAAGTAGGGCTTATGTCAATGCTGGAATACACTGGGACAGTTGGGTCAAGAAAGTCACTAGTAAAGGCCTGGGAAGCAGACGCTGGCTATCTCGCAGCCTGGCATAGCGATATGGGCGCCCATCCAAAGCTCTACGGAAATCTCCGATCCATAAGATCATCTGAGAAACCTTGCATCGCCTCTCAGCATGCTCCAGCAAAAGCCACTACTTCTCGAGCTCCCCCTGCAAAGCCACCACAAGCCTCCTGTCTGCCCAATCCAGCTGCAAGCACCCCTGAGCACACCAGCTTCTACTTCTCTTTCACCTGAAAAACAGCAGATGTGACCACATCGGCAACCCTAACGCGGGACAGTATGGGGACAGACACTGTAGGAGACGCAGTGCCCTGCCTCTCTTCAGGAATTCAGAAGACATCTCCGAAGGGGTGGTAGTGATGCCTCCTTGGCCACGGACAGTCCAGCACATTCTACCCCTAGGCTAGTGCAGTGTCCCAACACTCTCCTTTCACCCATTTTCAACTTCCAAATAAGTGAACAACATAATGCTTCCGTCCTACTTGAATCAACT
Organism: Enhydra lutris kenyoni; assembly: GCF_002288905.1. Lineage (NCBI taxonomy): Eukaryota > Metazoa > Chordata > Mammalia > Carnivora > Mustelidae > Enhydra > Enhydra lutris. The sequence goes on along the minus strand of NW_019154136.1, from coordinate 6,170,905 downwards.
ATCCCCCATACCTCCCAAACTCATTCCTTATATTACATAATAGGCAGAGGGAAGAAGACCAAATTTTATTATATGTACAGACACATCCATATCACAACAGGAAGAAAATATGCCCATTGCCATCCTCATGTCTACAACTGGCCACAGGACCAGTTGTGTTTTTTTTGGTGTAGTTTTTACACCTTTCATTTTCTACTGTTTGTGTGGATCACAGACACCCAGCACACTCGGGTGGGATCGTCATCCAGCCCCGAGCTGGGATCTGCCATCCTCTGGTCATCATCAGGTGACCCCTCTGTGCAGTAGTCTAACCCAGGTCTCTCCAACTCCCAAGGGCCCTAGCAGAGCCCAAGTCCTCACCTGCTCTAATTACCTCCCCCCTACCCTGTGGCAGCTGCCTGGCTCATGGGAGGCAAACAGATTAGAAGTGGGAGACCCAAGAAAGGGTATGGAGTTTGCCGTACTGCCAAATTCCCAAATCCACACACTCCCCCACATTTTAGCCTTTCAATCCGGCCTCTGATCCCCCAATGGGTACAAAATTCAACTTTGCCTTCAATTAATGTAATCTCTCATTCTCTCTCTCTCCCTCTGTCTGAAATCCAGTAGATTTTAGACTGTTTTTCACTCAAATTACACCTAAAAGGCATGTATTAACTCTCTTGGATTAAAGCTAGGTAGCTGTGTTGATTACAGACTGGGGTTCATGAACACAGTTTGCTTCATACCAAGGAAAAGCCTGTTTCAGAACTTCAAAGTCTAAGCACCCCCAGCCAGCTAGTTCTCAAACGCGTGCTGGTTGTCAAGGGCAAGGATAACACGTGTGATGGTTCAGTGCAAGCCCTCCCCCTCCCCCATTCCTAAGAAACCAAGAGATTAGACTCCTCCTCTAATGACGGATGTTTTAGTGGGCAAGGGATGAGATTTTTCTTTTTTCAGAAAAAGGAAGAAATGGTCAAAATGTTAGTATCATCTGAATAAGTTTTGCCAGTCAAAGCCCCCGAAATACCCAGGTTAGAATGCCAGTTTCCAAATCCTCTTTCCTGCCACATGTACATGTACACACACACACACACACACACACACACACACACACACACACTCACAGACTTTCGTAAACCAGGTCAGATGGATTTCACCTAGTGTAAGGGAGTAGGTTTCAGTTTCACTCTGTGACTCCTTTATCATACTGTTTAACATCTCTAAGCATCCTCACTGGTACAATGAGGATACGTATAATTTTCTTGAGCAAACTATTCCCAAACTTTAAGTGAGGTGAAATGGGCTGTGGCATGACCTTTCAAAATCTTAATGAGGCACCAACCTGCCTACCTATGACTTACCTTGTTACCTTGGGAATGCACTTGTGTTTGACTTTCTGTTTTTTTACTTGATTAGAGTTCAGATGCTCTGAAGTTACATATTAATTCATAGACTTCTGTCCAATAGAAAAGACAACCCCAAAGGTTGTGGTTTTATTGCCCTGTAGGACAGTAATCAGCTTTGAATCTACCCTAGAAATCTTACTGCAACACCTTTTCCCCCCTCAAAATGCCTATAAATACCAAGTTTCTCATAATGCTCTTAGAATCAGCTTAACCCATTTACAGTTCTGATCATTAATGAGTTGAATAAATTCTTGACAGGTGTTCATTCTGTATTTGTACGAGACTATGTTTTTAGTTCTTTAAAAATTACACTTTTGACAGTACCTATCTTATGAAGTAGTGATGAGAATTAAATAAAATAAAGCAAATAAAGTAATTAATAAGGCCCTGACACATATTAAACAGTTAATGAGTTAGATATTATTATTAGCTATAATTAAATACAGCATGATCCACAGGAAATAGAAAATGTAACATATCCAAAACTTCACCCAGAGACACCCATTTGCCAAATCAAAAGAAATAAAATTAAGAGACTAGTCACACTGAGCTCTAGCTTGATTTCCCTGGAGATTTTTGAATTCTCCAGAATGCAGCCCAATGAACTAAGCTTTTGAATTAGTAGCCGTTTTCATGGATGATGCCAAATCTTGTAATTATTGGGATCTATAACAGTACACAGTGTAAGTATTGTGTCTCAGAAAGATATGTAATTTTTTCCACCACACATGGCCTATAACAGAAAATAAAATGGAAACTTGGTTTAGAGTAAAAAATAATATTTTTACCCTCCATCCTGCTTTGATATACCCAGTTGTAATCCCTCATTTTATTTCCTTCCATTTTAGTGGAAGGAAGTGTTATTCCCCGTTTTTTCCCCCAAAGTATATAATAGCTATGTCCTTCATCTCATCCTTTGTCTGATTCCAGTAACTGCCAAAAATAATGGTGTTTTCCCATGGAAAACTTGTCCCTTAAAAGAAACTAAAGGATAATAAAAGGACAAGCATGACCAATTTCTCTAACTTCACCAGGACTTTGGTTGCTGTTGATGTTCCAATAATTTTCTCAGATTATAAATCCTGAAAAAGAGAACTCAGTCAATTTTAGTTTTTGTTGTTTGGTTTGGTGGGGGGGCTAAATGTTGGGACACTTTAGAAGTAATTCATAACCTTTCCATACTGACATCTAAAGAAGAATGAGAAACCACCTACAGAAAGAAACACAGACACTGGGGCGTAATATTTCCACGCATAAGTACAAGGGAACCAGATGGAACTGGAGGTTACTCTGCACTATACACAAAACTGCAGAGAGGCTGGGTCATCAAATGCTTTTTAAATACCTTCAAATACTGAAATACAATGCAGGAACCTACTGCACTCAGTTAAAAAAAAAAAAAAGCAAACAAATACATAAAGGGACTTAAATCCAGGTTAAACAGTCAGCTATTGTTCAGTTCCAGTGACCAAGGAAGAGTAAGTTGAATTATAAAGAAAGTGAAGAAGGCAGGGCGCCTGGGTGGCTCAGTTGGTTAAAGCCTCTGCCTTCGGCTCAGGTCATGATCTCAGGGTCCTGGGATCGAGCCCCACATCGGGCTCTCTGCTCGGCAGGGAGCCTGCTTCCTCTCTGTCTCTGCCTGCCTCTCTGCCTAATTGTGATCTCTATCTGTCAAATAAAATAAATAAAATCTTTAAAAAAAATTAAAAAAAAAAAAGAAAGTGAAGAAGGCAAAAAACACATGTAAGAATGAACCGTTCTCTATATTTGCAGGCTAACTTAGGGGTCTACACCAAATTCAGATAAAACACAAGTTCAGCGTAATCAGCCACATAACATACATTTGCATGTATGTATGTACACACGTGTATTTTACATATATTCACAAGATCGCACGCACCTTTCCCAGCCTTTAAAATGAGAGAATACCCATGAGCAGGTAGAGAAATCAGAGTCGAGGCACCCTTCATTCAAGATAATTCTAATCTGTTGCCGCTCAGAATTTGGACCCTAGACCAGCAGCATCAGCATCACCTAGAAGCCTGTTCAAAATGCAGACTCTTGGGGCGCCTGGGTGGCTCAGTGGGTTAGGCCTCTGCCTTCTGCCCAGGTCTGGTCTCAGGGTCCTGGGATTGAGCCCCACATTGGGCTCTCTGCTCGGCGGGGAGCCTGTCCCCCCGCCCTGCCTACATGTGATCTCTCTCTGTCAAATAAATAAAATCTTAAAAAAAATTTTTTTTAAATGCAGACTCTGAAGCTTCACCCCAGATCTCCTAAATCAGAACGTAGCTTTTAACCAGACTGACTGCAGGTGATTCATCTGTGAAACACTGCCCTGGATCCATGGTAACCATCTCCAAAGCTACTAGCTGCCCGTGTCTATCGGGTAATTGAAATGTGATCAGTGAGACCAAGAAACTGCATTTTTCATTTTAATTAAAATTAAAATTTGGAAAATAATGCCTGATGCTGTGATTGGACTACTTCTAAGCTAAACACGTTTGGAACAACTGGGGTATGTATGAATCTAAATCCAGATCATATTTCTGATGAAAACTCAGCATCTGAACTGCAAAGTACTGTGAAGTATAAGTACTGTGAAGTAGATCTCAAAGACACAGGATGAAAAAAATGTACATAAAATGTGTAATTGATCATTTTTATAAAGATTAGAGGTTAAAAAGATAAAATTTCAGATATACTATGTTAAATTTAATATATTCTTAAAATTCACGTGCTGTTTTTACTTTCTGAAATGTGACTACTAGAAAAGGACAGCTCACGTATTATTTCTACCGGACAGGGCTGCTTTTGATCCACGTCAGGAAACTACCAGCGCCTGGCTCCCAGTTCCAGGGAGTCTGATGCAACTGGTCTGGGGTGAGCCTAGGCAGTAGCGTTTGTAAACTCTCCCCGCTGATTCTATTCATCTGCCAGGTAGGGAAACACTGCCCCAGCTTAACACAGAGTCATGGATCCCCACTGATAAATAACGGCCTCAGAAAGACCAGAAGGATATTTTGGGCGCTCCCATCATCCCTCGACAAAATTGTAGAGCTGGAAAAGTAGTGCCCATTTCTTACCTAAAGAGTGAAAAAGCATCCCCACTGATGTCATCTGGGCCGAATGCTGGGTGACAATGTTCTACCTCGACTTCAGGCAGAATCAAACCCAGGTGAAACTCATACTTTCTCGGCGTTTCCAGAAATCCACCACCGGTTCTTCCGGGAATTCATTCCCGTATCTGACGTAGGGGATCTCCTACTTGTGTGTGTTTAGAACAATCTCCTGGGTGGTTGGCTTACAAGGAGGTTGCTGGGCCCCAGCATCAATGGCAGCTCTGTGGTAGGCCGACCGAGCATCCTGGCTTGCCTGGGACCATCCCGGGTTTGGTTTTAGCCAGAAAATCCCACATCCTGGGAACTGCCCAGTTTCGGGCAAACTGGGCCAGCTGGTCATCCCACCCTAGGGAAGCGGGCGTTTAACAAGCAGTCCGGGTGATACTCATGTCTTCCAGCTGAGCACACTTTTAGAGCCACTTGGGAGAAACACAGACACCTGAATACTTCTTCGTGAAGTTCTTTATGGATTAATCAACTGTTCTGAGAAGACAGCCACTGAAGTTACACAAATAATCAGTTCAGCAAATAACCGATTGGGGAAATTGCTCTAAGTTAATTTAACATAGTAAATCATCTAAAACTATTTGGAAGGAACAATTACCAAAGAAATCACCCTGACAGCCTTGAAGGGACCTCTTCCATTGTCAGGAATTCAGCAGAGAGGGGCTGGGGAGGAAAAGTAAACGTATGGTATGAAGTCATATCAGTCTTGAGTTTGAATCATTGTTCCTGTCATTTGCTAGCTGTTCAACTTTAGGGAAACTCCTTAACTTCTCTGTGCCTCAGTGCTTTCATCTGTAAGGATGAAATGAGTAACTTATACTGACGCTGAAGGTTAGCCATGAGAATAAGAAACAATGCATTGCATCAGACAAATCCCAGTTGAGGAACATTACAACATACCTGACCAGTAGTCCTCAAAACTGTGAAGGTCATCAAAAATAGGGAAAGTCTGAGTAACTGTCACAGCCAAGAGGACACATGACCATCAACTGTACTGTGGCATCCTGTAAGAGATCCTGGAACGGAGAAAGGACATTAGGATAAAAATGGATGAAATTTAAGTAAAGAATGGATGTTAGTTAATATTAACGTATCAAAATTGGCTTAGAGCTTACAACAAATGTACCATACTCAGGTAAGATGTTCATAATAGGACAAACTGAGTGTGGGGTGTGCGGAAACTCTGCACGTCTGGAAAACTTCCCTCTAAAAATAAAACTATTCTAAAACTAAAAGTTTATTACCAAAAAGTGCCTAGCGGAGTAGTGCCCAGGCAATCACTGGGGCGCCTGGGTGGCTCAGTGGGTTAAGCCTCTGCCTTCAGCTCAGGTCATGATCTCAGGGTCCTGGGATCGAGTCCCACATTGGGCTCTCTGCTCAGCGGGGAGCCTGCTTCCTCCTCTCTCTCTGTCTGCCTCTCTGCCTACTTGTGATCTCTGTCTGTCAAATAAATAAATAAAATCTTTTAAAAAAATAGCTGTTACTATTACTGGGACCTGCATATGTAAATCATGTGAGGAATGATCCCAACAAGAAGACTGTCATCTTGATTCAACATTTTTGGGAGGAACTAGGAGCTGTTCTTGGAGATTGGGGTTGAGGGAAGAGAGGAGAAGAGAAGGACAAAGAGTAGCTGAAGAGACCACGGACACTGTGGGTTTTGTCTCCAGCAGACCCACCTCTGTAATGTCTGACACGGGACCCAGCTGGTTTTCTTCGGAGTCTGTCATTATTTCCTTCATTCAACTGTCCTCTGTTTTGAGCCCGACCTCCTCTCCCCTTCTGCCTGTGGGCACACACACTCCATGTCCGTGTAACTTCAGGTGGGGGCTGGGTGCGGGGGCCCCGACATTTGGGCCCAGGTCAGCTGTCCCGTGGGGTAGTTTCTGTCTGCAACGATAGGGGATGGAGCTTAAGCAGAAATACTGCAGTGACTGCCCATCCTATATGGTACCTCACGTCTTCTATTAATTTAAGCCTCACACAGATTTGGTTAGATAAGCAGGACAGGTGGTTTTTTAGCTCCTTTGGAGAGACGTAAACATTTTTGGAAAGGGAGGAAGAAAGGGAGGAAAGGAGGAAGACGGGAGGAGGGAGAGCGTAAGAGAAGGAAGACCCATAAGGTGCCACGCCCTCGTTCAGTTAATTAATGGGCAGACGCAGACGGGATGGCTTAAGTGACAGACATTTATTTTCCCACAGTTCCTAAGTCGGGGAGCCTGAGCTGCAGGTGTCACCCGGGGGTGCTGCCTTGCTGTGTCCTCATCTCGTGGAGAGAGGGCGCTGTGGTGTCTCTCCCTCTTACAAGGACAGCAGCCCTGCCAGGCTGACACCCCACTCTCAGGGCCTCATTGAACTTGAATTACCTCCTTAAAGGCCCGTCTCCAAAGACAGTCACATCTCAGGTGAAGGCTTCAACTCATGAACTTGGTGGGGGGCACGAGTGCGTCCACACAAAGACGTTCTCTGACAAGGGGCAAGAGGGTTAAGAGGACGAGCAGAGACGAAGAGGCGGGCGACGGGAGGACAGCAAACAAGGGCCTGCAGGCCTGCTCGGAAGGCCACCTGGATTTTGTAAATCAACTTCTGCTGCATGGCCACCGTCACCACGGACACACGGCCCAGGCTTCTGCAAGGAGGCAGAGCCGAGCGGCTGCCAGTCTGGCTCACTGAGCCCCCGACCACTCCTCTTCAGCCCTTCTGGGCCAACAGAGGACAGCCTGTTTCCTCCGCAGGAAGACTCCCGAGGTTGCATTCTTGCTTCCCACGCCACCCATGAGGCGGTGGAGGCTCTACAATGAGAAGTGACTGCCACATTCAGAGCCGGCAAGCCTGGAGAAGATCTCGAACATTCGAAAGGGAGCCCTTTCCAGGCCACTCCACCACAGGACCTAGGGCTTTTCTCCTAGACCTTGGAATCGCCTGTGGCCTGGGTAAATGGTCCCGCCAGCACCATGGCTTTCCCTCTCAGCCTCCCAGACTGTTGTCACTCAGGCCCGAATGTCCCGCTGTCCCCATCCACACCTGATGAGTTTTTGCTTACGGCTATTTTAGGTCCTCGGTTTCTTGAAATTTTATTTTCTTTCACTTTGTTTTGTGCCAGGGCATGTGTTTTGTATGATTAGCGTTTACATAGAAAGCAGATCGTGCGCATTAAGGGAGCCTTGCAAATAATTATGTAGACCTTAAGGGGTTTCCAGGGATAATTTTGGGACTGTTAGTCCTAAATGCAATCGCTGGTCCTCTTCATTACTAGCCAGTATGTTCCCTTTTCAGCATCCGACACTGAACTCGGGCTGCTTTCCTCGTTGTATCTATTGCAACTGGGGCTCCTGTTTATGGACGCATTTGTCAATGGGAAACAGTTCTCAGGTCCTCTTTGAATTCATGGAGGCGTTCCTCGCATGTGAATCCACAGCCTTTTCACTAGGCCTACGGTGGAATTTAAGGAAGCAAAACGGCAACTGGGCTGACTTTTACTGTTGGCTGAAGGACTCTTCCCAGGACTTGGCTTCTTGATCTTCCTGTGCGCACAGAAGAACGCTCTGCGGAGTACTGTGCTTTCGTGTATCCACATCGTTTCCTCCGAGCAGCGGCCTCGTGCCCACTTCATGGGGTCCTAGGTACAACATGCCAGGGCCCTGCAAATCATATCGCCCCGTTCTACCCTGAGACACAGCAGCTGACACAAGGGAAACTATGTGACCCGATGGGAGCCAAGTCTCCAGCATGTGAACAAGTTGGGAGAGAGGCCATCCAACAAAGGGACGCTGTGCTGAGGGAGGGAGGTGGAGCCCCCCGCATCAAGCCCTTCCTGAGCTCTTACCCAGCCCTGGCCTTCCTGGGCATGTAAACCAACACATTCATTTGTCTCCTTAACTAATCCAAGTCAGACTTCTCACTCAAAACCCAAGAGATCCTCACCAATATAACAAACTTCCAGATTTTCCCAGTGTTCTCAGAAATATGCATCAGCCACTCCCAGAGGGCACAGGGCACTGGGATCCACAGGGGCCCCCCTCCTAGTGGCACTCCTAGAACTCCTAGGCCAGCCCTCTGCCAGGCCAGAGGGTCTTAGAAATGGACAGCCTACGGGACACGGGACATAACATCATTTCTTGGATATGTATTCCTGAGTTCTGCATCTCCCTGTCCTTTGGCCCATCTTGGAGTAGAAGCAAGACAAAAACCTTAGGCTGGGACACTGATGGAATCGATCTGGGGAAAAAAAGAAGACCAAGTAAGATTTACGGCTGGGCCCACACATTGATAATGCTTGACAGAGCGAGATAGACACAGTCTGGTGCCAGGGTTGGACCCCAAACCTACCAGTGGGCCCAGCACGGCCGACACCTCTCTGAACCTGTCCAAACTCTGCCTTGCTGGATTCTACAGCTGTCACCTCTAGTGTTAGCTATGACTCAGAGTTTCCTGCGAGAAACTCTACGACGTCTCCCCGCTCTGCAGAGGAGAGGACCTGACTGAGGCCTGCCCACACCAGCCAGAACTCGGAGCCAAGCGACTGGGAGAGGCCTTAAGGCCATGTGAACGGCACGCTCAAGTGTGTTTGCAGGTACGGATAAATAAGCACGCTTCTGTGCTGTCTCAGGTCTTCGCAGTTTAACTTGGCTCCCTCCGTTTCACGCTGATGGGAGCCGAAGTCAATTCTTACGACCCACAAGGAAGGAAAGATCTTTGTGTTAAAGGCGGTCCGCCAAGGTGCTAATTCCATCTTTGGTAGGTTTTTCCCAGGACTGTGCTCCTCGTCCAGGAATTTCTCTGAGCTTGGTGGTTCGCACGTCCAAATTCCAGCTTTGAATAAATAAACCAGCTAAAGTGCTCGGTTGCCTCAGGGAATAGCAGGGCGGTTTCTGAACCTCCATCGCCCCCCAGTGGCAAAGTTTTTTTTTTTTTTTTTTTCGGTCAGGGATAGTCTTACTTCAAAAGGCTTAGGATTCATCCTTATGAAGCTATTTTTTTTTAAAAAATTTTTTTAAAATTCTCAAACTGAAGGTTATGAAAAGTTTGTGTGGACATGTATTAGTAACGTCATACTGCTGGGTCATGGGGTCACAGATTCATGTGACGGACAAGAAATATACAATTGGATGGATCTCACCAATTGGGGTGCCCCTTAAAAAAAATTCCTACCTACCATAGCTGCAAAGTCCAGTATTAAAGCAATTACCTCAAATGAGTTTTTTTTTTTTTATTTAGAGGATCCAGACCTGGGTTTCCATTGTTTCTGGTCCAATTAAACCGTTAGTAATTACTATGACTTTTGGGGACTTGTGCTATCTCTTTGTAAACTTTTCCACCATAAAATGTTCTGTAACATTGTCCAAGGAGGTGAGAAAATATTCAAACCAATAAAAGTGAAGGTTTATAAACCATATATGTGTAACTTTGCAAAAGCCGACATCAAACGCACACAAAGCACACAGAAATATCACTGTCAGGTTGGCAAAGCTTTGAGCGGATTATACATGAAGTGGCAGAACGAAATGAATAAAAGTTTTAGTGACTTCAAACTGCAAGCAGATGAGACCCGAAAACAGGTGACACAGGTGCCCTGAGTCCTCAAACATAGTTTAAGGGCACCAAGCAGTCTCAATAGTCAGTAGGGACTGACATACGAGATTTAATCCAGCGCCCACCCCTCCGCCCACCTACTACCCCATCCGCTCCTCACCCACCAATCAGCCCGTGCTCCCATCTACCCGCTTAGGCTGAGAAAGGCACCCTACAGAAAACGAAGGAGAAGGAGTGGGTCTTGGGTGCAGGGACGACTTCACAGGCTACTTAGTAGTATGCTGTGGGCTCCGTTTCTCTTCCCTGATGACCTGTCTCCGCCCATCCCTACGTTAGGCAGGTGCCAGACACTGTGTGAGGTGCCAAGGAGAAAGGATAGGTAAGATACAGTACTTGCTTTCATGGTTCCAGAAGCAAAAGAGAGTGATCAGACTTTTCAATCTGGTCTCTACTCTGAGGCTCCTTTCTCAGAGAAGGTGGAAATAGCCAGTACCAAATCCCTAAGCCCAGAAAAGACTCTCGGTGGGTGGCACCTAGATGGCCTAGAGACCTAGTTGGCCTTGGCTGCATAGAGTAGAGGAGAGAACTCATCTAGCGACAGCCACCAAATGTTTTCTCTGAAAAACAAGTGGTGGGCTCCTTGGGATTCCAAAAATACGAACTATTTTGTGGGAGAGAACAAACATTACACGTGAAAGAGCCAAGGAACACTTGTATAGCATAATAAGCTCACAAATTTGCATTACACACAGTCAGTGCTTTTTGTGGTTGGTATAAAGCATTTTACCTCATTTTCTAGAAAGGGAAGAACTAGAACTGAAGAAAGCCAGTCCAGACTGAAGAAGCTTACCTTCAGCTCAGAACAGGGAAGGCTCTTGCCTTGGAGTCCGTATTTCAACAGTTTTCAGATCACGGTGAATTCTTTTGCTTTGCCACCTGCTAGGCTTCGCCCCCACGCCCCTTCTGGCTTGGAGGCCAGGCTCATCGTCCTGCAAATAATACTAACCTGCTGCTAACCTCCTACATGCCAAGCATTCCTGCCACTCCGAAGTCCTGAGCGGAAGTGCACATCCCTCAGCTTCCTTTACTCGGATCTTATTTCCTTTCCAGACAGAACATTCTTCTCCTCTGGACAGGGATGACCCCCACTTTGAAGGGTAAAGTTCATCAAATCTCATTTTAAATCCCAGTGGTCTGGGGAGCCTCACTATTAGTGCCAAAGCACATCTTCTTGTGCATGCCTAGCATAATATCTTGCACATAGTAGGTCCTCAATAATTTGTTAAAAGCAAGGGAGGGACGCCTGAGTGGCTCGGTCGGTTAAGCATCTGCCTTTAGCTCAGGTCATGATCCCAGGGTCCTGGGATCGAGCCCCGCATCGGGCTCCTTGCTCAGCGGGGAGCCTGCTTCTCCCTCTGCCTGCCTCCCCCCCTGCTTGTGCTCTCTCTTTCTGACAAAGAAATAAATAAATAAATTTTTAAAAAATAAAAGCAAGGGAAAGGGGAGAGAAGGATGGAAGGAAGAAGGAAGGACGGAAGGAAAGAAGTGAGGGAAAAGAGGGAATAATATAGAAAGGAAAGGTAGAGAAAAAAAATTATTTTATAAAGACCCGACGTTCCCGCTAATAACCACCACCCAATAATGAAATACCCCCTTGTCCTCCTTAGCAAATGATCTAAGCATGCTGTTGAGGTTTCTTTTCAGGGACATAACTTTCACAACAAATTAATCTATTAGAGTTAATGGTTCAAAGTGATGGTTCTCAGAGTTTTCTCATACTTTGGGGACAAGACTGACCTGGTCACCATTATAATAAAATAATAGCCACATGCAAACACACACCCACACACACAGTAACACACACAGTAACACACACAATAATCTTCCTTAAAGATTTAAAGGAAATCTTTAAATGAACAGATAGAAGAACATTCTTAATTTTCACCCTTTCTCCAGCATACATGGAGGTGGAATTCTCATGTTGTGAGAACGAAGCAAATGAACACACAACAACGATAACAAAAAAGTCAAGCGGAGTTCCCAGAAATGGAATTTCTTGTAAATATCAAATGCAACCAATTGTTTCTATTTCACCTGACGCAGTAAATATGCATTGCATGACGTCCCCATTTTAGCAGCCATTCCTCAGTGTGAGGAATTCCAACCCCACGGCAGGCTCACCTGGGGATAAAGGGGTTCGGACAGGGGGGCTCTTGAAGGTGGGCCTCAAACCACATCAGCGCATGCGCTCCTCTCTCACCTCGCGTGGCTCAGTGCTCTGACCACTTGGAGCAATCATAAAGCAATTTTTAAAAATAAACCAAGTATATTATTATTATTAAAACTGTTACGTAAATAAAGGTGGGGCGAATTACGTTATTATTGTAAATAGTGGCACAGTCATACTCATCTCTGCTAGTCGCTAAATATATCACAAAGATGAATTCATTTGGGGTAACTGAAGACTTCAGAGAAATGCTCTTGCTTCCACGTGAGAAAACAGAAAGAAGCAGTTTTCTCCCACTACATGGTAGTTTAAAGTAGAGCTTCTTGAGCTACCTACAGTGAAGGACTAGGGTTTTTAAAAATTTCTAATTACAGACCAGTATTTTTGTAAAACAACAAGAAAAACAAAAAAATTGCGGATGGAATAAAAAGCAAACATACAAAACGCCAGCCTAAGTTCAGATTCGCCAGATATAAAATCACTTACACTGCTGCGAAACTCTCCAAATACTTGCTCTGGATCTCTGTATGTTTTTATACGAAAAACACACAGGCTACTCTAAAACCTTGCCATCCAGAGTATGGCCCTCAGAGCAGCAGCGTTCGCGTCACCGGGGCACTCGTGAGGACACAGACGCTCATCCTCCAGCTACACTCGCTGAATCAGACTCCACGTTTTAACACGCCCCTGGAGGGACATGTGTGCACGTTCAAGGATGAGAAGCATTGGCCCGAACTATAAAATCAAAAGCAACTGTACAGGCGCGCAGACATACGCATATAACTCGAAGACCACAGAATGTTTTATGATCAACTCACCACATTTTATGTAATAGGTATTTAATAAATTCACCCTTAAGCAAAGTTTAAGCCACTGTCAGCTGGGCCTGGTCTCCCTATCCCCTGGAGCTCACGATCTGCTTTACTCAAAACTCCAGATCTATGGGAGATCAAGTTTCCCTGAGTTACATGATACTTTCCAAGGACTCACATTCTCACGGTCACCTCTGCCTGTGGACTCCTCCTTCGGCCTGTGCTGGCTTAGTTTGTGTTAACTCAGACAGCAAACAACCCCTTTATCATCTTCTATGGAAGTCCATTCACCAAAGCGTTTGTTGATTTTGTTACAACTCATAATAAAACAGACACATACGGAGACTTTCTGAACATGATTTAAAAAAACTACATCTAGGGGCACCTGGGTGGCTCAATGGGTTAAGCCTCTGCCTTCAGCTCAGGTCATGGTCTCAGGGTCCTAGGATCGAGCCCCGCATTGGGCTCTCTGCTCAGCGGGGAGCCTGCATAGCCCCTCTCTCTCTGCCTGCCTCTCTGCCTACTTGTGATCTCTCTCTCTCTGTCAAATAAATAAATAAAATCTTTAAAAAAAAAAGAAAACTACATCTAAGCCAATCTAAAAGTTAATACAATGTTCCATGGATAAATAACACTAGAAACATTCCCCAAAATTTTGAAATGCCCACCACCACTTCTATTATTTAATATTTTGCTGGAAGTCCCTAGCCCATGCAATTAGCAGCACAAAGAAATTTTAGGCATCGGAATGAGAAACAAGGAAGTAAAGTTCTTATTAGTTGAGATGATATGGAAGAATCCCTGGAAAACCCAATATAAACAGAATATAAGACCAAAGACAATAAAAAAATTCAAAACATTGTAGAACATACAGTGAATGTGGCCAATAGCTTTCATAAATATGCCAACAGTAAGTTTGAAGACATAGGAAAAGAAAGGATTTCCCTTCCACTGCAACAACAAAGTTTAAATACCAATAAATAACTCATCAAAAAATATCTAAGATTTGAAGAAACACTTAAAAATGATATTGAGGAACACAAAAGAAGAACTAAACATTTGGGAGGGTCCTGCATATTGTTGTATAGGTTGACTAATTTTTCTAAAGAGTTTTAGTCTTCTTAAATTAACATATAATTTTTTTAATTTTATTTTTTCAGTGTTCCAAGACTCATTGTTGATGCACCACACCCAGTGCTCCATGCAATACGTGTCCTCCTTAATACCCACCACCAGGCTCACCCATTCCCCCATCCCCCTCCCCTCCAAAACCCTCAGTTTGTTTCTCAGAGTCCACAGTCTCTCATGGTTTGTCTCGCCCTCTGATTTCCCCCAATTCACTTCTCCTCTCCATCTCCCAGTGTCCTCCATGTTATTCCTTATGCTCCACAAGTAAGTAAAACCATATGATAATTGGCTCTCTCTGCTTGGCTTACTTCACTCAGCATAATCTCCTCCAGTCCTGTCCATGTTGATACAAAAGTTGGGTTTTCATCCTTTCTGATGGAGGCATAATACTCCATAGTGTATATAGACCACACCTTCTTTATCCATTTGTCTGTTGAAGGGCATCTTGGCTCCTTCCACAGTTTGGCAATTGTGGCCATTGCTGCTATGAACTTTGGGGTCCATATGGCCCTTCTTTTTAAACTAACATATAAATTTAACATAACCTCAATGAAATTGCCATCCAGGTTTAAAAAAAAAAACTTGACCAGCCAACTACAAATTTCATTCAGAAATATAAATAAGCAAAAGTACCAAGAAGAATTCTGAAAAAGAAGTGTAATGAGAGGTTAGTGATTTGCCAGATGGTCCCAATACTTCAGTGAATCTGGCGTTGGTGTGTTCTTGAATACGACAATGGCTCAGAGTAAAAAATCCAAAAATAGGCCCAAGAATACATGGGGACTTAATGTCTTAATAATGAGGAGATATCTCAAATCTAAGTATGGGTGAAGGAGTGTCTGGGCGGATAGAACATTGGATAAATCATCTTGGGACAATTGAGTAAAAATTTCAAAAATACAGAGGGGGGCTGGAGCTATAACTTATTCCTTACACCAGGAGAAATTTCAAATATATTAATGTTTTAAAAATAAAAAGTAAAAACTTTGAAAAACTTGAAAAAATAAGAATTTATTTAAAACTTAAAAAGAAAGTACTTCTGACTATGTTACTAATACCCAGAAACTGTTAAAAAAAAATACTGTGCAAATTAAGGTGCATAAAATTTACTTAAAGCAAAACTCACCATAAGAAAAAAAAAAAACACCCAAGAAAAACGATAAACAGAAAATATGTCTAACTTACTGTTATGGACTTACTATGTCCTACTCAAAATTCACATGTTGAAGCCTTAACCCCAAATATTACTTTAAGGCTAGTAATCTTCAGGGAGGTAATTAAAGTTAAAAGAAAATGGGCACCTGGGTGGCTCAGTGGGTTAAAGCCTCTGCCTTCGGCTCAGGTCATGATCTCAGGGTCCTGGGATCGAGCCCTACATCGGGCTCTCTGCTCAGCAGGGAGCCTGCTTCCCCCTCTCTCTCTGCCTGCCTCTCTGCCTGCTTATGATCTCTCTCTCTCTGTCAAATAAATAAATAAAATCTTAAAAATAAATAAATAAAGTTAAAAAAATCATAAGGAATTAGACAAAGATCGTATGAATTCACTTACATGTGAAATGTGAAAAACAAAACAAACAAAACTCATAGATACAGAGAACAGACTGGTGCTTATCGGGGGGAAAACGGGAATGGGGGTGGGCAAAAAAGGGTGAAGGAAGCCACCTGTATGATAATGGATGGGAACTACTTTTTGGGGTGATCACTCTGTAGTATATGCAAATACCAAACTCAGCAGAAGTTGCCAATGCAGTCCTGAGTTTGAAATCTGTAGGACAGGCTGTCAGGGAAACATTGCCTGAACACCTACCATATGTTGGACGTGGAGCCAGTCTCAGAGTCCATATAATGGGGGGGGGGACATGGTCCCCACCGACAGTCTCTCCAATACACTAGGGGGTAAGACAGACAGATGTTCAGACAATTTCATTGATTGTGGCTAATTTATAAAGTTACTGTGGGAATATAAGGAAAATATATTTAGCCATGGCCCTTACTCTGGAGGAGATGACCTCTGAATTGACCCCCCCCCCACTTTATTTTTAAATGTACAACTCAGTGGCATTAAGCACATTTACAGTATTGGGCAACCATCACCCAGAATTGATTTTAATGGCTAAGGAGGTCTTACTCCAGTTTAGCAGACACTGTCACATGCTACAGGAGAGCGCTTCTCTCCCCACCTCCATTTTTTCTTACACAAATGGCATCATACCTCATAGAGTGTTTTCACCTGTTTTTCTTTACCTAAAATATCTTGAAGGATTTCCATATAGTTACATAAAACATAGTATACAGTTGTATACTATTCCACTGTCTGGATTAATATAATTTATGTAGCTGGTCTTTCGTTAATTATAAAAATTTGGATGGTTTCTAATACATTTCTATTACAATCAACACTACAGAGAATAAAAATGTACTTACATCATTTCTCACGTTTTCAAGCATATCTGTGGTATATGAAAGAAAATGGAATTGTGGGGGACCAGAGGAATTGTGGGCAACAACAGGAATTGTGGGAAAGCATGGAGAATTATGGGAGACAAAGGGAACTATGGGAGATAATAGGGATTTGTGGGAAACAAGGGGACTTGTGGGAGAAAACACAGAATTGTG
This sequence comes from Enhydra lutris kenyoni, assembly GCF_002288905.1. Taxonomy (NCBI): domain Eukaryota; kingdom Metazoa; phylum Chordata; class Mammalia; order Carnivora; family Mustelidae; genus Enhydra; species Enhydra lutris. The sequence continues at coordinate 6,154,078 of NW_019154136.1, read as the reverse complement.
GAAGACAGGGGAATTGTGGGGGGGACCAGAGGTGGTATGGGTGAGAACAGGGAATTGTGGGAATGAACAGAATGAATAGAATTCTGGGACAGAACAGAGAATTATGGGAAAGCATGGAGAATCATGGGAGACAAAGGGAACTATGGGAGAGAACAAGGAATTCTGGGAGAGAACAGAATTGTGGGAAAGCATGGAGAATCATGGGAGACAAAGGGAACTACAGGAGAGAACAAGGAATTCTGGGAGAGAACAGAGAATTGTGGGAAGGCATTGAGAATCATGGGGGATCAAGGGAACTGTGGGAGAGAACAAGGAATTCTGGGAAATACAGGAACTGTTGGAAAGCATGGAGGATTGTGGGAGACAAAGTAAAGTGTACAAAAGAAGAATTGTGGGAAAGTACATAGAATTGTGGGAAACAAGGAAAATTTTGAAAGAAAGCAGAACCGTGGGGGACCAGAGGAACTGTCAGAATAGACAGTGGTATGGGAGTAGAGAAGTTGTGGGAAAGAACAGAACTAGTGGACTACAGGGAATGTGGGAGGGAACAGAGAATGTTGGGAAACAAGGAGACTTGTGGGAGAGAACAGGGAATTGTGGGGGACCAGTTGAATTGTGGGCAACAGGAATTATGAGAAACAAGCAGACTAGTGGGTGAGAACACAGAATTGTGGGAAACAATGGGAATTATGGGAGAGAATAGAGAAGTACAGAGGAGCTAAAGAATTATGGGAGAGAACAGAATTGGGGGAATGGAGGAATTTTAGGAGAGAACAGGGAATTCTAGGAAACAACAAGATTTGTGGGAAAGCATGGAGACTTATGGGAGTCAAAGGGAATTGTGGGAAAGAACAGAATTGTGGGGAAACAGCGGAATTGTGGGAAACAGCAGGAATTGTGGGAGAGAAGAGGACTGTGGGAGAGGACAGAGAATTGTGGGAAAGCATGGAGACTTAAGGGAGACGAAGGGAATTGTGGGAGATAATAGGGGTTTGTGGGAAATAAGGAGACTTGTGGGAGAGAACATACAATCCTGGTGAACCAGAGGAATTGTGGGAGAGTACAGAATTATGGGAGAGAACAGAGATTTGTGGGAAAGCATGGAGACTTATGGGAGAGAAAGGGAATTGTGGGAAAGAGTAGAGAATGGTGGGAAACAACGGGACTTGTGGGAGTGAACAGGGAGCTACAGGATATGAGAGGCATTGTGAAAGAAAAGAGTATTGTGGGGGACAAGAAAAGACAATGATAGGGAAGTGGAGAAATTGTGAGAGACAACCAGGAATTGTGAAAAAACAATGGGAATTATGGGAGAGAATAGAGAAGTGCAGGGGAGCTAAGGAGTTATGTGAGAGAACAGAATTGTGGGGGAGCAGAGGAATATTAGGAAAGAACAGGATTGTGGGAGAGAACAGGGAATGCTGGGAAACAACAGGAATTATGGAAAAGCATGGAGACTTACAGGAGACAAAAGGAATTATGGGAGAAAATGGGGAATTGTGGGAAATAAGTACACTTGTGGGAGAGAACAAGGGATTGTGGGTGACCAGTGGAATTGTGGGGGAGAAGAGGACTATGGGAGAGGACAGAGAATTGTGGGAAAGCCTGGAGACTTATGGGAGATGACAGGAATTGTGGGAAAGAACAGAATTGTGGGGGACCAGTGGAATTGTGGGAAACAACAGGAATTGTGGGAGCACATGGAGAATCATGGGAGACAAATGGAATTGTGGGAGAATATAGGGAATTGTGGGAAGTAAGTAGACTTGTGGGAGAGAACAAGGAATTATGGGTGACCAGTGGAACTGTGGGAGAGAAAAGGACTGTGGGAGAGGACAGAGAATGGTGGGAAAGCCTGGAGACTTATGGGAGACAAAGGGAATTGTAGGAAATAACAGAATTATGGGGGACCAGTGGAATTGTCGGAAACAGCAGGAATTGTGGGAGAGCATGGTGAATCATGGGAGACAAAAGGAATTGTTGGATAAAATAGGGAATTGTGGGAAACAAGAGGACTTGTGAGAGAGAACTAGGTATTGTGGGGGACCAGAGAAATCGTGGGGAAGCAGAGGAATTATAGGGAGACCAGAGGAACTTTAGGAGAAATTTAGGAGAACTATGGGGTAGAACAGAGAATTGTGGGAAAGCATGGAGACTTATGGGAAACAAAGGGCTTTATGGGAGAAAGCAGGAATTATGGCTGAGCAGAGGAATTGTGGGAGAGAACAGAATTATGAGGGACCAGTGGAATTGTGGGAAAGCATGGAGAATTGTGGGAAACAAAGCAAATTGTAGGAGATAATAGAGAATTGTGGGAAGCAAGAGAGCCTGTGGGAGAGAACAAGGAACTGTGGGAGAGAACAGAATTGTGCAGGACCAGAGGTGTTGTTGGAGAATATAGAGAATTGTGAGAAACAAAGGGAACTGTAGGAGAGAACAGAGTAGTGGGGGTCCAGAGTGAGTGTGGGAAAGAATAGAGAATGGTGGGGAACAAGGGAATTTTTCAGAAAGAACAGGGAATTGTGGGAAACAAGAATTGTGGGAGAGAACAAAGAGTTGTGGGAAACAATAAATTGTAGGAAGGAACAAAATTGTGGAGACTAGGAAATTGTGGAAAAAGGGAAGAATTGTGGGAGACAGGGAGTTGCGGGAGAGAATAGAAAATTGTAAGAAGAAAAAAAGACAATTGTGAGATAAAACAAGAATTGTCAGAGAAAAGAATATTATGGGAGAAGAGAGAATTGTGAGAGATAATGGTGTACTGGGTAAGAGAATAAAGAATTGTTAGAAATAAAGGGAACTGTGAGAGAAACAATTGTGGGAGATAAGGGGAAAAACTGTGGGAAAGAAGAGACAATTGTGGGAGTGAATACAGAATTGTGCTTAAAAGGGAACTGTGGGAGATGTGGAATTCTGAAAGAGGATAGAAAATGGTGGGAGAGAATAAAGAAATTGGAGAGAACAGAGAATTATACTTGAGAGAGGGAACTGTGGAAGAGAACAGGGAATGTGGGACAAAAGGGAATTGTTGAAGTGACAAGGAACTGTGGGAGTCATAGGGAAGTGAGAAAGGGAAGGGAGAATTGTGGCAGCAAGTAGAGAATGTGGGGGAAAATAGAATTGTAGGAGAAAAGAGGAATTCTGAGGAACAAAGAATTGTTGGAGAGAATAGGGAAGTATAGGAGACAAGGGAAATTCTGGAAAAGAATGGGGAATTCTGTAAAGCATCAGGGAATTGTGGGTGTGATAGAAAACTTTGGGAGGCACATGGAATTATGAGAGGGAGCAGAGAATTGTGGGAGACATGGAGAATTGTGGGAGAGGGTATCATTGTGGAGAAAAAACAGAAACGTGGAAGATAAGGGGAATTTTGGGAAATAACAGAATAGTTGGAGTGATGTAGAATTGTAGGAGAGAACAGGAAATCATGGAAAAAATAGAGAACTGTGCTTGAGACAGGAAATTGTGGGGAATCAGTTGCATTTCCATACACTAATATTGAACTATCAGTAAGAGAAAATAAGAAAATAATCCCATTTATGATTGCATCAAAGAGAACAAAATACCTAGAAATAAATTCCACCAAAAAGGTGTAAGGCCTACATATTGAAAACTGTAAGATGTTAACGAAAGACATAGAGGAGGACACAAATAAATGGAAAGACATTCCATACTCATGGATTGGAAGAATCCATATTGAAGAATCCATACTACCCAAAGCATTCTACAGACTCAGTGCAATCCCTAACAAAATTCCAAGGGCATTTTTGACAGAAATAGAACAATCCTAAAGTTTGTATGGATCCACATGAGAATTTGAAAAGCCAAAGCAATCCTGAGAAAGAATAAAGCTGGAGGCACTTCACTTTCTGATTTCAAACCACGTTGCAAAGCTTTAGCACTAAAAAACAGTATGGTACTGGCATAAATACAGACATAGAAAAAATGGAAAAGAATCGTGAACCCCTTAATAAACCTATGAATGCACGCCCAACTGACTTACAACAAAAGACCCAAGACTATACAATGGGGAAAAGACAATCTCTTGAATACATGGTGTTGGTAAAACTGGCCAGCCACGTGCAGAAGAATGAAACTGGACCCCATCTTACACCAGGCACAAAAATTAACTCAAAATGGATGGAAGACATGAACATGAGACCTGAAACTATAAAACTTCTAGGAGAAAACACCAGTAGTCCGCTCCTTGACATCAGTCTTGGAGAAAATTTTCTTGGATTTCACACCATAAGCAAAGGAAACAAAAGCAAAAATAAACAAGTAAACAAGTAAAAATGAACATCAACCTAAATGGCTGCTGCACGACAAAGGAAAGCACCAACAAAATACAAAGGCAACCTACAAAATGGGCAAAAACATTTACAAATCAGATATACGGTAAGGCATTAACAGCCAAAATATATAAATAGCTCATACAACTCAAAAGCAAAAAAAAAAAAGTCCAATGAAAAACTGAGTAGACATTTTCCCAAAGAAGACCTAGATGGCAAATAGCTACACAAAATGTGCAGAACAGGGACGCCTGGGTAGCTCAGTCAGCTAAGCTTCGACTCCTGGTTTCAACTCAGTTCATGGTCTCAGGGTCCTGGGATCCAGCCCCACATTAGGCCCTGCAGTCAGCGGGAAGCCTGCTAGAGGATACTTGCCCTTTCCCTCTACCCTTCTCCTTGCTCAGGTGCACTTGCGCATGCTCACTCTCTCTCTCAAAGCAATCGATAAATCTTTTTTAAAATGGTGCTGAACATTATTAATCATCAGGGAAATGCAAATCAACCCAACTGAGATTTTACTGCACAGTTGTTGGAATGACTACTCTCAAAAAGACAAGAAATAGCAAGTTGGCTATGGAGAAAAGGGAAACCTTGTGAACTATAGGTGTGAATGTAAATTGACGTAGCCAGTATGGAAAAATTATGGGGCTGCCTCAAAAAATTAAAAATAGGGGTGCCTGGGTGGCTCAGTCAGTTAAGCGGCTGCCTTTGGCTCAGGTCCTGATCCCAGGGCCCTGGATTCGAGCCCCACGTCAGGGTCCCTGCTCAGCATAGAGCTTGCTTCTCCCTCTCCCTCTGCCTGCTGCTCTGCCTACCTGTGCTCTCGATCTATCAAATAAATAAGTAAAATCCTTTTTAAAAATTCCCCAAAACCTTAAAAATAGAACTTCCCTATGATCCAGCAATTTCACTGGGTAATTATCCAAAGGAAACGACTAACTCAAAAAGACACATGCACCCCTGTGTTCTCTGCACCATTATTGACAATAGCCAAAACACGGAAGTAAACTAAATGTCCACTGATGGACAAATGGATAAAAAAAAGGTAACACACACAATGTAATATTATTTGGCCGTATAAAAGAAGGCAATCCTGTCCTTGGTGACATGGACAGACTTTGAGGGCATTTTGCTAAGCGAAATAAGTCAGACAGAGAAAGACACTGTATGATCTCACTTACATGTGGAATCTAAAAACAAAACAACAACAACAACAACAAACCAAACTCATAGATAGAACATACTGGTGGTTGTCAGAGGCTGGAGGTGGAGATGGGGTAAAATAGATGGAAGTGGTCAAAAGGTACAAACTTCCAGTTGTAAAATAAATTAAGTCCTGCGGATATAAAGCACAACATGGCGACAATTGTTAACAATGCTGTCTGAGTCATCTGAAGTTGCTAAGACAGCAGATCTTAAAAGTTCTCATTGGAAGGAAAAAAAAATTATTAACTGTGTGGTGACAGATGTTAATTAGACTTATTGGGGTGATCATTTCGCAGTATTTACATATATCCAATCATTATGTTGTACACCTAAAACTAATCGAAAATTATATGTCAATCAAAACTCGATTTAAAAAGTATTTCTAAAACCCACCACAAAAGTTATGGGAAAGACAGGGAGTTATGGAAGAAACAGAGAATCACAGGAAACAACAGAGAATTGTGTGAGACAGGGAACTGTGGGAGATCGTAAAAAATTGTGGGAGACATGGGGAATTCTGGGAAAGGACAGAGAATTGTTGGAAGGGGAATTGTGGGACAACTGGGGAACTATAAAGGGAGGAATATTATGAGAGAGCAGAGAATTGTGAAAGAGTGGAGAACTGGAGAGGGATGGGGAATTATAAAAGAAACAGGGAATTATGGGGGGGAAAGGAGAGTCAGGCACAAGACATGGAATTGTGGGAGCTCTAAGAAGTACAAAAGCAGCACTTTGTAAACATAAGTAACCAAAGGTTTGGAAAGGAGACTTATTTTACAAGAACCAGTCATAAATTCAGTTTGTAATTACAAAAGAGCTTCAGATTTTTCCTCTCTGCTAAACCCTTGGGTCTGACAGCAGGAGTTCATAGCACATTACCAAAGATTCGCAAACCCACACACACTGCCTTGTCTAGGCAGATAGACATATACGTAAACATACGCACATAGACTGACACACACACACACACATACAAATATATACGCACACATGTCTTGGAAATTTCAAACATGATCACAGAAATAAACTAATAAAATGGTTGGGAAATTTTTAAAATCTCAGAAAAAAATAAAACAAGATGAAAAGGTGACAGAATGATAGAAGAAAACGAGAGTGTCAGTCAAGAAATCCAACATTTGAGGAAGAGAGGTTCCTTAAAAGAGAAAGAGGGACTGGAGCAAGTTACCAAGAAAACTAATAATACAAGAAAATATCCCCAATGGGAAGGTTACAGGTTTCTAGAATGAATGGTCCCAACAGGTGCACAGCCAATGAAAGCAAAGAGGTCTGTATCAGGCATCTTTCCGAGCTACTAGAAGAAAGAGAAGTTAAAAATATTGTTGAGGGAAAAAAAGAAACAACGCTTGACTTTTCAATATCTGCAATGGAAACTAAAAGACAATGAAGCAACCGCTTAACAATTCTGAGAGAAATGTTTCTAAACCTGGAATTATATATCCCACCTACCAATCACATGGAAGGGTAAACCAAAAACAGTTTCTGATTTTCAAGACCTCGAAAACTGATGTGCTCCCAAAACAATGCAAAAAAGGATACAGGATATCCAAGAACCAGAGCTCCAACACAAGATGGGAAAAGGTCAAAAGGAAGTCCTAGAAGATGACGAGCAAAAGTCACTTCCAAACAGTTTAGAATTAGGCAGTGGCCGAAGTGAGGTGCGTATCTGAGTGAGGTCTCAAGGGAAAAAAGGGAAACATACACACTAGTTGACATATTTAAATGCATTGGGAGGAGTCTTACAATGCAGACAGAAAGCTTAGGGATAACCTAAAAATCTAGACAAAGGGGGAAAAGGCAAGTATTAAATTCTATTGAAAAAAAAATCCATCTTTGGTCATAACAAATATTTTCACAGTCACAATAATAGAAATACTAAACTGTGATGTATCCAAAACTGTGTAGCTATTGGCACAGGAGAGGGACACATGTGTTTGTGTTACCATGTTGTTTGGAACATGAAGGAAAAGTAGAAGAAACAGTTAAGGGGCAGTAAGTCTTTGGGTAGAGTGGGAATTGAGGGTGAAGTGTCCTCCCAGTCTCCCTAGCCATGTCCAGCTCTCCTTTAACACCCTGTTTGGTAGCTCTTTTATAAAGCACCCTTGTTACCTCCTTCCTTCCTATCCACTTTTGGCACATGACCCTCGAAACAGTCACTTCTTCCCTTTTGCCTCCAAGAGTCTGCACGTACATACCCTCGCATGTAAATACGGTTATTTGTTTGCATGCCTGTCTCTCCCATCACCAGAGGGTGTGGGGCCTTTCTGTGCCATGTGCCCCTGTGGATTGTGGTGAAATCTCTGAGTATCTTCTCAGAATAATATTTTTACGTGCATAAAACAAAATACAAGAAATCACTAAAAAAATTAATAGATTGAAAAGAAATTATCCACATATTTTAGAAGAACAGATTTTGATCATTAAAGGTCAGGTTCCCCAGGAGATATACACTGATATAACATAGATTTTAAAATGCTGTCTTGATCCAGTTTGAAGGCCCTGCCTAGTGGCTGGTCCGTTCCCTTTTTTTGAGCAGCTAAGTCCGCACTTGCCAACCACCTCCCATGTTGGGCTCTCATACTCTGAACCACTATACGCTGTGCACCTGCCCCAGAGCCTGCCTCTCCTGTTTCTTCCCCCTCTCCCGCTGGCCCATGGACTCCAGGGCCCCTGCGTGTGGCACCCCACCGTGTGATGTATACCCCTCTCTTGGGATCTGTGAGTATAATCAACTGTTTATTCAATGGCAGTTGTTTCCTGATTCGTTGACCTCACCAAATCTAAATAATAATTAATAATTAAACGCATTAAAATGGTTGAGACTCCAAGAAATGTGCAGCACAGTGCTCTCATACACAGCAACGAGAGTGACGGGAGGTCTAGGCAACGGGAGAAGTCGAACTGTGATGCAGTCACCGTGGAAGTCTCAGCCACTGACATTGGGAGGGCCCTTCTGAGGTGACCTCCTTGAATCGAGGGCCTGGGGGTTATGTGCCCTTGCAGAGGCCATTTGGAGCAGCCTGTGCTCAGGGAGGGGACTGATTTTGCCTGATGCAGTTCTCTTTGGCAGAGGACAATTCCTGGGGAGAGACTCCGCTCAGCGGTGTCAGCGGCTAACAGCCCCCAGCACCCTGGAGGTGGCGTGCAGGTCCTAAAGGGCCATCTGGGCATGCTTCACAGTTCCATCACAGTGTATCACAGATACAGAAAGGCATATGCTTCTTAGTAACACTTAACAAGATAAAATTATCTTAAGACAGAAACAACCATCATTTGTGACAATTTCTCTGTGATTTCTATTAGTACTGCATATTGCTAACACTACTAGGATTTGTTGCCTGCATTCCTGGTGGAAAAAATACTAGATTTCTGTTAGAGGTAAGTGAAAATACAGACCTTCAAGTCCGCACACCCAGTTAAGAAGGCCTTGGGAGCCGGAACCTTGATTTGTTCATTTTGGGATCTCCAGAGTCGGCCACAGTTCTGGACACCTACTGATAGTACTTGAGTCATTGCTATAATTAAAGCTGATGGGATACAGCTTAAAAGATAAAGACTTTTAAAACTAACACCTCCAAAGCGACCCTTCTACGGCTTAAAAGAGCTAGAGCGGACAGCCTCGTTCTGTGGAAGTCTCGGGCTCAGGCCAAACACTCCCTGCCCGCGCGGGCCTGGAGGGGCGGGGCCCGGGCCCGGCACTCGCACTTATAGGTAGAGGCGGGAGGGGGCGGGCCCGCTTCTTCGGGCTCGACGGAAGCCCTTCCTTTTCAGGCCGCGCCCCGCCTCCTGTGCGCCCGGAAGTCCCGCCTTCGGAAAAGGAAGTAGCGGTGCGCTAGGGCGCCGGGGGTGACCGCGACGATAACGGTGACCGAGAGAGGAGAAGGCGACCACGGTTTGGCGGTTAGAGGCGGGGCCGGCTCCTCGGAGCGGTTCGGGACAGGAGTCAGGTGCGGAGGAGGAGGCTGGCTGAGGCCGGTGGGTTTCGGGGTCTCGGGACTGGAACAGGTGGGACGCCGAGGGACCGTGTGAAGACAACTTTGGCCGCGTTTCCCCCTTGGAGGTCCTTTCCTTCCTTCCTCGAATTCGTTTTCGCGCGGTACCCTGCCCTGATTCCCAATTCTTTTCTAAGCCTGGGTCTGAGGGGTTAGTCTGGACTCTCCTCTGGGTCACCACGTTTAGGGCTCCCTGTTCCCCCAGACCCACGCTCTCTATCCGTGACGTAGTTTTTCAGGGACCCCCATCACCTCACCCCCAAAATCCGCGCATCTTAGAAACGTGACTCTAAAGAATGGTGTGGTTTAGATTTCACACTGATATTTCCCAAAGGGGTTATAATACATTAAAGCTATCTCTCGAAGTGGATACTCTGCCCTGTAGATTTACATCAGAATGACGAGGAAGGACGGCCGTTGGGTAGATTAAGGAGGATTGGACAGATTAAGAAGACCGAGGGAGTTGTCGGGGCCCAGGCATCAGCATTAACCTGTCTTTCTGCTTTGGCACGATTGAGTTTAGAATTATTTGGATTCAGCACGTTGGTTCCAGCCATGGGTTTGTCTGCATCTACCCCTGCTGTTGCCGTTCAGACCTCAAATGCTTCAGATCATCAGACAGCATCCCCACCTTCCGGATGTCCCATGCATGAAGGGGAAATGAAAGGTAATTGACCCTTTGTCTAGCAAATAAAAACAAAAAAGAATTCTCAAAAGGGTTTTAAGGAAGAGGCAGCACAGCACGCTAGTGGGACAGAGTGAGTTCTGTCCTTATGGTGCTACTTTCAAGGTATGTGACTATAAACAAGTTACTTTTCTAAGTCATAACCTGTCATCTGAAAGGTGAGGATATAATAATATTTCACAGGGCTGTTGTGACAATTAAGACAGTGCACGAGAGTGGACTGGTGGCTTCATACATTAGCCCTTACCCCTTAAAGTTTGCAATCAGAGGTTCTCAACGTGGGTGGCCACGCCCATCCCCCCCAGGGGGGGACATTCGGAAATGTCTGGAAACATTTTTGTTGGTCAAAACTGAGAGGAGCTGGTGCATCCAGCAAGTAGAAACCAGGAGTTCTGGTAAACATCCTGTAGTGCACAATGTACCTCTGCAACAAAGATCTCCTGGCCCCAAATATCAGCAGTGCCAAGGTTGAGAAACCTTGGTCTAGATCTGTCTTTATCTGTTAAGGCAACTTTACACCCGTTGCATTATTCATCTTTATAAAAGTAAGTCATCGCTTATGGCCTTCCTGCTGTTTCCTTAGCTGCAGAGGTGAGAATGGAAAAGCTGTCTTTTATTCCTCACTGGTCCACATTTGCTTTAGATGCTTTATATAAAAGTATGACCTGAAAAACACTTTCTTGCATTGTAGTCTTTGATTCCCTTGGTCATTCAGCAAGAATTTACCCACTGCCCACTCTGTGCCAAGCACCAGCTGGTTTTGTTTCTGCACCGAGAGACAGCAGTGCATAGAACACAGAAATCCTTTGCCTGGTGGAGTACGCATTCTCATCCTCGTACTCCAGTGTGGTTAGGTTTTCTATTTTATATTCACGAAACTTAAAAACCACACAGTTAGTAAGTGGCAAAGCCAGCAAAAACTGTGACCTTGGACAAGGACAGACCCAGTGCTCTTCCAGGGTTCCCTCTGTACAGGAAGAATGAAGACAGAGTTGGACAGAGCTGTTGTGTATCTGTGCTGAGTGTCTCCGGGTGGATCATAGAGCCCTGAATGTGGTTTGATTTCATTTACTATGTATCCAGAAGCGCTGTCAGTCAGATTTGTTTGCAAAAGTAAAGAATATGGATATTTGTAGGTGACTAATGGGGCTCCTGGTTATATGGAAAATGTAACAGTATTTTCTCACACCCAGCTGGGATCACTGACCCTGGAGAGATGGGTATTTTGAATGGTGGAGTGGAAAGCTGATAGAAAAGTCTCCCTTCACCCCTCAAGCAGACAGCCGTACAGGGTCCTAGGGAATGAGGGTCAGCGAGGAGGAACAGAGGAATGGAAGTGAATAGAAATTTGTCTTTGGTGTGTATGGGCATCTAGCACATTCTTGGTGTCACTGCTGCTGCCTAACGCAAGGATCCCTTACTTGGGCAGCTGTCTTCTGGGTCATGGCTCTCCTGGTGCCTGCCCCCTCTCAATAGCGGAAGACCTGTTTCTCAGTCCCCACACTTGCTTCCAGGAGCACCCTAGATTCTTGGGTGTCAGCTGCCCCTCGTGCTGGGCCCTTGTAGCTTCACACCTTCCCTCTTAAGTGGCAGCTGGGTCCCACATGGACGACGGACCATTTACTTTAATATGTGCCTTTCCTTGCTAAATGCTTGCTATTCACTGATGGGGAATAGAACGGAATCAAGGGGTAGTTTTCTGTGCCTTGTTTCTGTCGTGGAGCAAAGCACAAGCAGGGCGCCATCCAGACTTCTCTCCGGGAGCCTTTTTGAAGGCTCCTCTGCTCAATTCCATCTCCCGTCTCCAGTTCCTGGGGGAGGGTGTTGGTAAGCGCGGCGTCCTGTGTCGTGGTCAGGCCGGGCCTTGTCTGGACTCTGAATTGAAAGTCAGGGAGACCCAGTAAAGCATGGCTGGGCCTCTGCTTAGTCTGTTCGGCGACCGCTCACTGCCAGGGGCCCACGCGGGTACCTTCTCGCCCATCGCTAAAACCGTGCAATGAACAGTACATTTCTCTTGCAAATATTGAGGTTTTTTTGTTTGTTTGGTTTTGGTTTAGTTTTGCTACAGGCATGACACGATAAGGGAATGCGTACCCATTTCTCTTTCAAGGGGAAAGTAAATTTATAGAACCTTCTCCTGGTCTATAGGATATTAGAATGTTAGCTGGTTTAGCCCTCGGCAGCGTGGAACAGGAGGAAGCTGGCTTTGCCTTTGACGGTGACCACTGGTCAGAAAGCCGGCTCTTTAGGGCCGGGACTGAGAGTGCCAGATGTCCTGCCTTTGTGGTGACACTGTTTTTGACTTGATTTATTTCAGGCTGTCCAGTGAGCGCAGAGCCATCTAAACCAGCTTGTGAGAACAAAACGGATGCCGTGCCTGCCCACCAGGATCGTGCGTACGAGTATGTGGAATGTCCTGTGACGGGCGCTGTGGCTAAGAATAAGGAGAACCTAGATCCTTCTAATCTGGTAATTCGCACTCAGCCCCTCTTCTGGAACTTTTTCTGCAGAGATGTTTTTATGGCCTCCCAAGGCAGACTGCTGACTGCTAGGATTCATTCTTCTTTCCTTTCAAAATAAAGAAGTCTGATATTCCATCCACGTTGAAACTCCTGAACGCATCAGTAATCGGAGCTTCAGAGAGCACCTCGTGAAGGAAACACTGATCACGAAGCGCCAGAATAGGTTGACTGGAGAGAAGCCACAGCCAAGGGATTTTCCTTTAGGGATAATAGAAGGCGGGGAAGTGCCGTTAGGGGTTCCGCTACACTGGGTAAAGGTATTTCTGGTCCTGGGAAACCTCACAGGCACAATGCCTGGTTAGGGCTCTGTTTTCTGGCACAGCCAGGTGCCAGTCTGTGTGAGAGTCACTGCTGTGGCACAGCGTCAAGTGGCGGCCACCAGTGGAATGCCACCGAGAAAGCAAAGACGAGACAAGCATGACCTCAGCATATTTTGTGATAGCGGAGGGAATGGAGGTTTCCTGTTTGAAATCACATTTTAATGGAGAGACAGACACGTTCCAGTCTGTACCCTGGAAGGCCAGAACAGGGTGCTTTGAAGGCCAGAGTTGGGGCGCCTGGGTGGCTCAGTCGTTAAGCGTCTGCCTTTGGCTCAGTTCATGATCCCAGGGTCCTGGGATCGAGCCCTGCGTCAGGCTCTCTGCTCAGCTGGAAGCGTACTTCTCCCTCTGTCACTCCCCATGCTTGTGTTCCCTCTCTCACTGTCTCTTTCTGTCAAATAAATAAATAGAATCTTTAAAAAAAAAAAAAAAAAGGCCAGGTTATCTGAAGTATTTAGAATCCTTGGCTAACATTTGAAGGAACCAGATATACTTAGTCTGGAAGAGAAGGGTGGTGGGATTGTGTGTGTGTGTATGACAACATACATGTTATATATATACATACACGCATGCACACACACATACAACAGTACCATCAGCTGGGTGGTTGGTAAACAACAGACATGCCATTCTCAAAGTTCCAGAGGCCGAGAAGTCCTATTGGAAGGTGTTGGCAGTTTCAGTAAATTTGGAGGGACACAGACATTCAGCCGCAACAGTCAGTAATGACCTTGCCAAGCTATAAGGAAACTGTTGTGTTGACGGACAAGATCAGGGTCTCCCCACCTTTAGCACTGTTGAGATTTGAGGCTGGGCAGTTCCGTGAGGCGGGGCACTGTCCTGTGCTCTGAGGATATTAGCAGCATCCGTGGTCGTCACCCGCAAATGCCATGATTCCCTCTTTTCTCAGTCCCAACCACCTAATGTGTCTCCAGACATTGCCGGAAGTGCCACCGTAGGACTACTGTTCTAGATAATCTCTCATACCCTAGTGGGTCAGAACATGGGCCTTTTGGAATCCCACAGACCTAGACTCTTACTCATGGGATTGTTACCTGTAGCAAGAATATTAATGAATACTAGCCAGCATTGCTTCTGGAGATATCTGTAGCCCTTGCGCTGGGCACCACACACTCTCCAGTAATCCTCATGCCCGTCGGCAGCCAGGGGTATTAATGTCCCCATGTTCAGAGCTGAAGCCACTGAGAATGAGCGAGGGTGCAGTTCGCCCCACATCGCTCAGCCGGGAAGCGGCGGCCCCCAGTGAATCCCAGCTGCCTCTGACCTGTCCTTCAGCCCCCTGTGGTGATGATGCAGGTCACGTGCTCGCTGTGGCGCCTGGCATACCCAGTTCTCCCGCTGCCACCATTCGAGCTGGGGCCATAGCGTGACTTAATAGTAAACGGGCATCTGCTAGATCTTCAACCTGGAAACACAGAAGAAGTTCTAGGCCCGGGGTTCTCAGCCAGGGATGATTTTGCCCCTGGGAGGACATGGGTTGTCACAGCCTGGGAGGAGGGATACTATATGGTAGCGACCCGGGGAGGTTGCTGAAAATCCTACAGTGCTCAGAACACACCCCCATCACCGAAAGTTGTCCATCCCCAAATGGCATCGAGGCCTGGGGTGAGAACCCTGGTCCAGGGAAGGTGTTCGCATAACAGTGTTGCTGCCCCTGGTGTCTGGGAGGAAGGGTTCTTGCCCCCCTTCCAGTCCGCCGGTGCGGTGTCGCTGCTTGTCTGTTTTGTATTCAGCCCAGAGACTGAAAGCATCGGCCAGATCCTAAAAAGTAAAGAATATCTAAAAAGAAAGCAGGGGCGCACCTATACTTTATGATGCTTTCCCTCAGAGTGAACAGTCATTTTTGAAAAGCTCATCGTAGAAATGTTTACAGAAACGTCGGCAGTCACGGTATTAGTTTTTACTTCTTAATCCTTGGGGAGAAAGACAGAAAACTTAAGCACAGTGTGAATTTACCATCTGTGAGAACTTCAACAAGAAGGAGAAACTTTGGAACTCTGGCTCTTCAAAGCGGCCAGGTTATCTGGGAGAGCTGAACTTTTGCCGTCACTGGCCTCATCGGGACCTGTACCCTGTGTGTGATGCACCGCTTTCCAGAAAGTCGTTGATTAGTATTGTTTGTTTCTACTTTATGTCCTGTTTCCAACATTTTAAAAAATCCGCTTAATTTCTTTAGATGCCACCGCCCAATCAGATGCCAGCCCCCGATCAGCCGTTTGCACTGTCTACTGTGAGAGAGGAGTCATCCATTCCGAGAGCAGATTCGGAGAAAAACTGGGTGTATCCTTCCGAACAGATGTTCTGGAATGCCATGTTACGGAAAGGGTGAGCGAACGTCTTACTGAGGGTATAAATTTGCTCATCAAATTCATCTAAGAATTAAATGTTAAAGACGTTTTCATCCCCAAACGCCCATCAGTATATAATATTCAACTGATTTTTCAGACTTAAAACAATTTAAATGCAAGGCCAGTGTATCAGCTGGGATTCTCCAGAGAAACAGAACTAAGAGGATGTGTGTGTCCTTATACATAGAAAGAGATTTATTTTAAGGAATTGACTCACGTAATTATGGAGGCTGAGAAGTCCCACGGTCTGCAGTCAGCAGCCTGGCGACCCAGGAGGAACTGATTTCATTCCCGTCCAGAGGCAGGAGAAACCGGGGCCCCGATTGGAAGGCAGTCAGGCAGGCAGAGTTCTCTCGTGCGGGAGGTTCATTCCTGTTTTGTTTAGAGCTTCGGCTGATCAGATGAGGCCGCCCACGCTACGGAGAGCCCTCTCTTTTACCCGTTTCAGTGTTACTCTCATCCACAACACCCTCAGACACACCCAGAATAACGTTTGACTAAATACCTACCCCTCTACGGCCTAGTCAAGTTGACACAGAAGATTAACCCATCATAGCCAGTAGCCGTTTTTAAAAATACAGTTACATAAAATACTTAGAAAAAGTTGAGGAATCACTAATCAGTGGTTCTGACTGAAAAAGTGTCATCTTATGGTTCCTTGATACATGGGTGAGTGGTTTTTGGTCACTTAGTGAAATGAATATGTGGGTTGGTTTTATGGCATTCTCAGTAAGGTTTTATTAGGTTTTACCAGACGTTCTTTCCTAGGTGGAAGTGGAAGGATGATGATATTAGTCAGAAAGATATGTATAACATCATCAGAATTCACAATCAGAATAACGAGCAAGCTTGGAAGGAGATTTTGAAGTGGGAAGCCCTTCATGCTGCGTAAGTATGTTTGAGATCTTTAAAAAAAAAAAAAACCATCCTTCCAGCATCTTTCTTACTTCATCTCTGCTTTCTAGAGTTTAAACCTTTTATTCAAACAACGTGTTACTCTAATACATTTTATTTAGTTAGTTAGTTATTTTTAAAAGATTTTATTCATTTGTCAGAGCACACGAGCAGGCAGAGTGGCAGGCACAGGCAGAGAGAGCAGCAGGCTCCCCGCTGAGCAGGGAGCCCGATGTGGGGCTCGATCCCAGGATCCTGATCATGACCCGAGCCGAAGGCAGCGGCGTAACTGACGGAGCCCCCGGCATCCCTCTTATACAGCGTTTTGGGCAGCAGGCCCGCTTCAGTGACTGGTGGGGTAGACCGCTCCCACACATCTGTGTGAGAGGCAAGCATTTCATCGTGCTCGTGGATTCGGTGGGTCCCAAGTGCAGAAGGTACAGAGCAGGGATGGCTTGTCTCTGCTTCCAACGGCTCGGGCCTCATCCAGCTTCTGATCAGGGACGGCTTGGCAGCGGAGGGCTGGAATCCTCTGAAGGCTGGACGGTTCGCTCGTCTGCTGATTGGTGCCGGCTGTCAGCCAGGACGCCTTCCCCCAGCCTCTCACTGTGGCTGCTTCGGCTTCCTCACACCATGGCGGCTGGGTTGCCAGAGCTAGAATTCCAGAAAGCTCCAGGGAAGCTGCTTCTCTCTTGATGACCTGGCTTCAGCTGTCCCGCAAGCCTGCCCAGGTTCGAGGGGAGGGACCGTGGACTGCCCCTCTCAGTGGGAGGAATCCTGCGGTGCATCGAAGGCGCCGCACGTGGGGTGGGAGATGGCACAGTGCTCTCCGCCCCAGGGCTGAGGAGAAAACCAGTTCTGTTCCCTTAGCCGTACTGACTCCCCAGTAGGATTAAGCATTGAGAGTAGTCTTAGCCCGCGGGCCTTCTTCTCAGAGGGCCTCGGTGAATGCAGCACAGTGTGTTGGCAGCGACGGGCCGTCAGTCTGTTCGAGCGGTGGTCCTCGCACGTGAGCTGCGTCGGCCTCGCCTGCGGGTTTACTGAAACACTGAGTGCCGGGCCCCCACCCCAGGGTTTCTGATTCAGTAGATCTGGGCTGAGGCCCAGACTTGACATTTCCAGAACAACATAGATGCTCCTGGTTTGAGGAGGCCACTTTGAGAAGGGGTGGGGAATGTCAGCACAAATAGCCAGATTATATTATCACAGGGGGATTACATTTTAACCTCCTGATAGGAGGCGCCTGGGTAGCTCAGTTGGTTAAACGTCGGCCTTCGGCTCAGGTCATGATGGTGGGGGTCCCGGGATGGAGCTCCACATCCGGCTCCCTGCTCAGCAGGGAGTCTGCTCCCTCTCCCTCGGCTCCTCCCCCTGGTGGTACTTGCTCTCTCAGGTAAATGAATAAAATCTTTAAAAATAAAAATAGGAGCACCTCAGTGACTCGGTGGGTTAAGCCTCTGCCTTCAGCTCAGGTCATGATCCCAGGGTCTTGGGTTTGAGCCCCGCATCAGGCTCCCTGCTCGGCAGGAAGCCTGCTTTTCCCTCTCCCACTCCCCCTGCTTGTGTTCCCTCTTTTGCTGTGTCTTTCTCTGTCAAATAAATAAAATCTTTAAAAAAATAAATTCATGATAAAATGTGGTTAACTTCTTGGCAAAAGTCCACGGAACGATTTGGTGTAGATGTCCTGTTGTTTTTTTTAAACACTTGGACTCTGAGTTTCATTAGTAGCACTTGCTGGGTGTCGGCGGCCAGGCACCAAGCCCAAGAGGGGTCCTTGTGAGGAGGGGACGCCGCGGCAAGCACGACTCCCTTCTCCGTAACCCGGGAGCAGCCCGGCTCCGATCTGTCCTCCCTCCAGCTCGCTAGTGATGTGAGCTGCCAGGGTGGGAGCGTGTGCCCGAGCGACAGCCCCTGCCAACCACTTGTAGCGGGACAGAGCAGAGCAGACAGACGAGGACATGCCACTTTGACAGTTTCAGCCCCCCTTCTAGTCGTTTTCCAGGGTCCCTCAAAATTAGGTCAGCCTTTTAAAGACACCTGCTGCAGCTTCCAGGGACCCTCTTGAGAAGAGATGCTAGTGAGTCGTTGATAAAGCAGGAAGCAGAGTGACTCTGATGGGCCTCACGTAGGGCTCGGGCACCCTCGGGCCTGTTCTCTCCCGCCCACGTCCTGAGGCCCGGCAAGGCGGAAGTCTGTCCTAACAGTGATGGCAGCTGACGAGATCGGCCCCTGTCCCGTATTTACTTACTACAAGAGCCGGTGCGGCACGAATTTCATTTGTTCTTAGGGATTCTTGCAGCATTTTTCGTCATGAAGCCTTGTTCATTGGTTTCAAATGAAAGAAAAGTAGAAGATTTTCATTTATTTGTTTTAAAAAATCCAGCTGCAGGGTGTGAAAGTCAAGTGTAATGCTCAGTACTTCACATTTCTTTCCTTTTTTTCCCCTGAGAATATGCCTCTATCCCCCCAGCAGACGCGAAGTGCACTTCTGCCTCCTGGGAAGACCGCAGGTGCTTGGAATGCCTGGGAGGGGAGGAATGCACTCGATCCAGAAGCAAAGAGCAGCATTTTTACCAAATAGGGATCTTTCTTTGAGCTGTCCTGAAAGTTCCCTCACTCTGTCAACGTGAAATTATGTAAAATGCATGCAGAAAACTGTGTGTTGTTAAGAGACGGCAGTGCCACCTTTCTCAACGGAGAGGAAGTATTTTAATAGGCTTTTCTTGTTTGGGACTTTCTAGGGAGTGTCCTTGTGGTCCATCATTGATCCGGTTCGGAGGTAAAGCGAAAGAGTATTCACCGAGGGCGAGAATTCGGTCCTGGATGGGGTGAGTGGCGCTGCAGAAATGTCCCCGGCCCGTCCTCCACTCGTGACACCCAGGCCAAGCAGTCTCAGGACTGCGGGGCCACCTTCCAGAACGTTACCGGCGCTCTCCCTCAAGTTTGCCGTCGGTGGGCGGGCTTCTCTGGGTGTCGTGCATCGTTCCTGTCTGATTGTCGTAGCCCTGAGTTGAGTTGCCTTCTTTGTTCTCCGAACTGCCCTCTCCCTCCTCCCGTGGTCTCTCTGCGTCCGGGCACTTAGTGGCCCCCTTTCCTTCCCGCCTAGGCCGGTTCTCAGCTCGCACTTGGAGCTCTGCAGCGTCTCCGTGACCTCCCCGGCCTGGGGCTCTTCCCCACTGACCGCGTTGCCTTTCCAGACAGATGAGCCGTCGCCTAACCTGGGCTCCGCACAGTTCCGCGGCCCCGTCTTCCCCCGAGCCTCACCTGCCGGTGGGGGGGTCCGGCGCCTGGGAGCAGGCGTCTCACGCTCGAAAACGTGTTTCATTTCAGGTACGAGTTGCCTTTCGACAGGCACGACTGGATCATCAACCGCTGCGGGACGGAAGTGCGGTACGTCATCGACTACTATGACGGCGGGGAGGTCAACCAGGACTACCAGTTCACCGTCCTGGACGTGCGGCCCGCCTTGGACTCGCTGTCGGCCGTGTGGGACAGGATGAAGGTCGCGTGGTGGCGCTGGACGTCCTAGCCGCTGCTCCGCCAGAGATGGGGAAATAGAAACTATTTTTTTCCGAGCAATACATTAAACTATTTCCCCAAACTGAATCGCTCTCGAGATGTAAGGGGGGCGGCAAGCGAGCGAGGCCGCCCCGCGCCGTGTTCTTTGGTTTTTAGTTTGCCCAGCTTCTAGCGGGTCATTGCAGGGTTCCTTCCCACTTGGCCTAAGTGGGAAGCAGTCCCTTGGTTTCTCCTTCGGCCGTGGTATTGCCTGTGTATTTAATCTAGAAAAGTGAACGACGTCTGAGAACGTTTGTCGTGTGAAGAGAGCTGCTTTTCCCTTCCCGTCTCTCTGGGGTACGTGAGACGCACACCTGGAAGCCCGTGTTCTGCGGAGGAGCTCAGCCGGCCGGGTGTTCGCACCACCACTGTGCGTCACAGATAAGTGGTTCTGCTTCGGGAAAAGTCAACAGCGTCTCGCTGTCCCTGCAGGAGTAGCGCGCCCTTAAGAAAACGCAGAGCTACCCGCCGGCAACGGACTCCGCAAACGGAGGCGCATCTTGGCTCCAAGTTCTCAGCGGTGAGAATTTCTCAGGCTGGACTTTGTTCTAGAATAGTTCAACTCCCCCTTGGTTTGAGGATGCATGTGCATTGAGATCTGTGTTTTCACTTTTTAAAGACTTTAATTCCCACTATCCTGCTACGAACCGCAGCTCCCAGCAAGCACGTCTCGTTGCCCACGGCCCCTGACCCGTTTCCCCCACGCCTGAGCCCGTTTCTCCTCCTGCCCAAAGCCCGCCCCCCGCCACCCCTACCGGCCTCACCGGAGCCTTGAAGGCTGGGTGCGCATCACAGCACCAGGACGGTCCCTCTCGAAAATGGGATTCCGTTCTGTTGAATGTTAGGGTTCAGAAGAAGAGTATTTTTCCCAGATACACGGTGTTTGCATCAACTCGCTCTCTCGGTGCAGATTTTCTTTTTTAAAAGAGCTCTAAGTTTGCCGTTGAAATTCTCTACCAGTGATTCATACGCTGGTTATTCTCCTTACAGCAGCATGTTCCCGACGACTGTTGGGGTTTTTCTTAAGTGTCAATAATATTTGGATTTCCTTGGAGTCTAGCGTTAGGTTAGCAGAAGGAACTGGCAGTCTGGAGTGATTTGGTTGGTACTGATTTCTTTGTTGTGTCAGTTTTGTGTGCTGGTTTCAAAATCCAACAACTTGAAGCTCTTCTACATGTCAAAATATTTGTATATTTTAAAATAAAATAAAGCTGATAGTTGACAGGTTTGGACTTTAAGAGTTACTTTGCGTGTCGCAGTCATTTCTACAGAGATGATCTTTGCAGAAGTCAGGCTGTAGTCTCCCTTCTGGCGGCCATTCTCTCCTCATCACGGTTCAAACGGCTGAGAAAAGGAATTACTGTTGCCATATGGGGGGGGGGCTCAGTGCTGCTGGATAAGTATAGGATGAGGCACCATAATGGGAAAGTGGTGTAACTGGAAGCTGGAAATTGAGCCATGGGCGGGTCACCGCAGTTCTAAAGAGCCGGACTAGTTAGTTCCTGAGAAGAACCACGCCCGCGGGAAACTGTCAAGCAAAGCCGAGGACAAGGTCAACGGTCAAGGTCAACGGTCGCTCCACCTTCCAGCACTCCTGGAGAAGACAGCCCACTGGGTTTCGGAGCTTCTGGGGGGCCAGATCATGCTTGCTCATGTCCGGGGGTCAGTACTTCCCTGCTCTGACAGGAAGTCTCATTTAGAACTTGGAATTCATTTCAGATGTCTGGGGATTTTAGGCTAAGTCTTCTCCCTGTGGCGTTAGCCCCATTCAGAATCAGAACAAACTCCTGTCATGAGGCCAGGTATCGGTGGACAAGGTGGGGTTGGAACTGGGCTCATGTATTAAACTGGACCATTCCTGGCAGTTCCCTGTTGTCTAGGGAGCTATGCCCTCTGCCGCGTCCCGGGGATATGAAATGCGAAAGGGGCAGCCCTGACCAGAGAGGTACCCAGTCTTT
The DNA here is from genome assembly GCF_002288905.1 of Enhydra lutris kenyoni. Taxonomy (NCBI): domain Eukaryota; kingdom Metazoa; phylum Chordata; class Mammalia; order Carnivora; family Mustelidae; genus Enhydra; species Enhydra lutris. The sequence goes on along the minus strand of NW_019154136.1, from coordinate 6,132,264 downwards.
TGAGGGATGCTCTGTAAATGAAATGGTGGTAAGTTCTGGAATTCCAACTTAAAGACAGCCTCCAGTAGTCCAGGGGGTGCAAGTTCAGAGCCCTTGCTGGGACTCCTCACTACAAGTGCGAGGTTGGGTGTACGCCTGGTCAATTCCAGCTCTCTCATGCTGTTCCCTTCATGCCTGATTTGAGCTTGGTCCCGAGAGGGTGGATTCCTTCCAGCATCCTCAGACGGCTCCTACCCGCTGCCCGAGCCTCACAATGCTTGTTGATGGCCGCTAGGTGTGATGTGGGGCAGGAGGGCGGCTCCCACAGCCATGGACAGTAAGCTTCCGCCTCTGCAAGCTCACTGGGCCAGTTCAGCATCAGGTCTGTGTCCTGCCATCCCCTTCCCTTGTCCGTTCCCAGGAGAGAGTCTCGTGCTTAGCCTTATCCGATGAATCATTTAGAATAAACTGTGCTGCCCACCGGAGGATTATCTCACTATGGATTTTTAAATCCCACACTTAATCATCATTTCATTACGGTATTTTTCCTTCATTGGGGCCCCTTTCTGATGCCAGGGTTTCAAATCTGGAGCAGGTGGCTAGCGTGACAGCGGAAGGCGGAAGAGAATCTTCGTTGTGTGCTCGTTCTTGGCGTTTGCCGGGTGGGTTATGCAGACAGTCGCTTTAGATCTGGAAAACTCACCTTCCTCAGATGATCTTCCACACCAAATTGCTAGGGTTCATGCGTCCTGCTTCTCTCACATTCACACAGGCTGGGTCGTGCCATGGGGCTGAGGATGCACAAGCGAAGGAAAATAATGTGGTTCGAAAGCCTGCTCCGAACTAGTTTTCACAGAAAGAACATCAGTAGACTCGCTTGGCCTACACTTGGGCTAATTCCTAGCCGGCCGCCGCTTCCCTTCTGTCAAATGTGCCGGCTTAGAAATAACCCAAATATTCATCAACCGACGAACCAACAGATAAGTGGTAGTCCGGCCGCACTAGACTAGAGCCCTACCCACCCAGCACTGGACTAGACTAGAGTCCTACCCACCCGTAGAAAGGAAAGACGCACCAAGGCCCGCTACAACCCGGAGGAATCTTGAAAACATCACGCTAAGCAAAGGAAGCCAAAGACCGAGGGCCACACGCCGTATGATTCCATTTATAGAGATGCCCAGAACAGGAAAAGCTATAGAGGCAGAGCGTAGGTTAGCGGCGGCCGCTGCCGGGGCGAGGGGGTAATGGGGAGCGACTGCCAAGGGTGCAGGGCTTTCTCTCAGGGGTGACGAAATGTTCTGAAATTGCTCCTTGGAGCCCTCGGTGACTCGACCGGCAACTGCAAATGGGCGACCCCACGGTATGTAGTGACAGCTCCCTGAAGCTATTTTTAAGAAAGAAGAACTTGTGCTGGCTGATCCCTACAGCGACTGAGCCCCGCGCGAGTACTCGAATGTCAGCTTTCCACGAGCCACTAACTTCATTTTAATGAAGCGAAAGCCAAGACAAGGCCGTGTAAATGCAGAAACCAAGTCTATACATGCCGACAAGTGGCGAAGAAGGGTTTGAAGGAGAATCACAAAAAATATTTCCCTGAACCTGGAAAGGGTCGGGAAAACATTTGTAAAACTCCAGAACATGCTCCGTTCGTGGCCTCGCAGCATTCTTTTTGAGTTGCGCTGGAGAAACTGGAAGTGGACCGATAGATGGATGAGGTCCACCCCTTCACCCCCACCCCACACACGGAGAGGCGGCCGCAACTGTGGCCGATGAACAAATGATAGACGTTTACGTGTTTTTCGATTAAAATGTAGCAGGTAATCATTTTATGATTTCCTGTTTCAGCTGACTCTAAAAAATATATATATGATCCAATATCGGTCGGGCAAAGTGTTGCATTAGAGCCGCATCTTGGCTCTTGCCGCCTGTCCTGCCGCCCTCCACTTCTCTCCCTTTTGTGGTTTCCCCAGCTCGATGCTTCTCCAATTTTTGTGTAGAGCAGAATGCCCTGGAAGGCTTGTTAGAACACAGATGGTGGGGGCACCCCCAGGGTCCCTGATTGGGCAGGTCAGAGAGGACTTGGTTTCCTAACAGAGCTCCCAGGAGACACGGCTGGGGTGGGGGGCGGGTGCTGTGATGTGAGTGGCACTTCCTTGCGCATCCTTGAACCTGCGCGTGTCCTTGAACCTGGTCACAGTGTCAGTTCGCTAGGGCACAATGAAGCACCACCAGCGGAGTGGTTTAAACAACAGAAAGTGATTCTCTTGCAGTTCTGGTAGCTCTGAGTAAGATCAGAGTGTACATAGAACCAGGCCGCTGAAGGTGCTAGGGGAACTCTGTGCCAGGTCTCCCTTCTAGCTTCTGGTAGTTCCTTGACTTGGGGTAGCAGAACTCCAGTCCTCACATGAATGTGTGTCTGTGTCTACATCCCAATTTCCCCTTTTTATTAGGACACGAGCCACATGGGATTAGCGCCCACCCTAATGACCTCATCTGAAGTCGATCATTTGCAAAGAATCTTTTTCCAAATAAGATCACATCCACAAGTACTGTGACTTCAACATCTTTTCGGCAGACACAATTCCACACAAAACATGGCCGTTTGCAGGATGGCTATGAAAAACCTCACCCAGGGCTGGTCCAGCTTGTCCCTCTGGCTTCCCAGCTCTGTCACCGCTGAAGTGCTCCACTGCCTTTGTTTGCACACTTGGCTCAGCAGTGACCTTGAGAGCCAGCACTGGCTTGGTCTCTCGAAAGTATATGCCCTTCTGCCAAGCTTGGATGTGCTCACGGCCACAGTGGCACCCAGCCTTCCCCAGCCGGCTAAGCAGCTGATGGAAATCTCTTGGGGTGGGGGGGAGGGCAAGACGACCAGATGCAAAGAGTCCGGCAACGCAGGAGGAAGGACAAGAGCCAGGTGGCTCATCTGCCCTGGTGTTCCTCTCAAGACTGACTTTCCCAAACAGATTCTGGACCCGGATCCTTGATCTTGGACCAAGCAAAGTAACTGACAAGGCTCCTGAACACTGACTTGCCTCGTTTCCCTCCTGAAGGAAGAAGCATGTTTCTAATTCCTTCTCTCATTCATTTTACCCTTGCTGAGACCCACTCAGAACCCCAGAGCTGGCATCAAGACGACTTTAAGCTGAACACATTTGAGATTCAACTGTTGTTGATAAAGACCTTCTCAGAGTTTCCCGTATCTAAGAGCAGCAACTTCCCGGGAAATGAAGCCACCACAAATCCCTTCTCTGGGGGAGTTTTATGGTCCTGAAGGAGATAGGGAAATCACACCCACCTGTACAATCACTCTCACAAACTTCCTTTTCTCCCCTCTGCTCTCCTAAAAACCTATTTGTTTTTCTCATGGAAGCTGTTTCTCCCAAGACGCAGCTAGAGAGGGAGACAAACCGTAAGAGACCCTTAATCATAGGAAACAAAGTGAGCGTTGCCGGAGGGGAGGGAGAGGGGGGGGGGGGTAAGGGGGGGGTGGGCATTGGGGAGGGTATGTATTGTAATGAGCACTGGGTATTATATAAGACTGACGAATCATAGACCTGTACCCTGAAACTAATAATACATTATATGTTAATCTTATATTTAAAACAATAAAATGCATATCAACCAAATATAAAAAAAAAAAAGAAGCTGTTTCTCCCAGCTCCCTTTCCTCTCCTAAGTTAGATATCCAAACCTTTAACTTGAACCGTTTAAGGAACCAGCAACTCTTTTGTTGGCTCCTATTATGCATATGAAACAAACCCTTTTCTCCTGTCAAGCTATCTTTTGCTGGTTTAATTCACAGGCCCTGGTTAAGACACTTAAAAGGGTAGGAGGAAAGGCTTTGGAGTTTTTCCCTCCTCCACAGCCTCTGAGCAAATGCGGGCAGCTTATTTGTAGGGAAACAATTAACAGCCTCCTCCCAGCACCCCCAGGGGACACTGGAAGGTCTGTCCTCCTTTGGACTCAGTTGTCATTCCAGAGGCAGGAGCTCCTCCCGCGGGGTTCCGGGTGAGCCCCTCCCCTTCCTGAAAGAGACCAGGGCCCTGGGACCCACAGAGCTTTGTGCACGTCACTCTGAATTATCCAGATGGCAGGCTGGCCCACCTGGACGGCTGCTTCTGCCACCCTGTAGTTGTGTGACCCGGGGCAACCCATTTGATTGTCACTCTGAGTCCTCTCTGCCCTCTGGCAAGAGAGGAAGGTTGGGGCTCCTGTCTTTTGCTTGTGGGGGTTAAATGAGTGTCAGAGTAAAACACCTGGGTTTGAGCAGATGCTGTTAGCGTGAGTTAACAGTACAGGCCTTTGGCAGCGGACGGCCCCAATTTGTTTCTTCAAAGTGACCGCACGTGGAACCCCACTTCGCTGCTGGTTGTTGACTCCTCATTCAGCACTGCTCTAGCTTGTTTCTGCCTTAACCCTCAGAACAATCCTGAAGGCGAGGTGTTGTTATGCCCTGACTACCGGAGCAGATGGAGAGTCAGCGAGGAGAACGGGCCTGGGCGGGGTCGCGCAGCTCATGAATGACAAAGCCAGGACTCAAACTCCCACCGTCTTTCACCCTGAAGCACAGACTTGGAAAGGTCATTGCTCCTGCAATCTGAAGTGAGCACCGACCAGGAAGCGTGCAAATATGCATTTACTTGCCATGCTTACTAGTAAATTTTTCCTCTTAAGAATGAAAAGGTACGGGCACCTGGGTGGCTCAGTTGGTTAAGCAACTGCCTTCGGCTCAGGTCATGATCCTGGAGTCCTGGGATCAAGTCCCACATCAGGCTCCCTGCTTAGCAGGGAGTCTGCCTCTCCCGCTGACCTCTCTCCTCTTATGCTCTCTCTCTCTCTCTCATCCTCTCTCTCTGTCTCTCTCAAATAAATAAATAAAATCTTTAAAAAAAAAAAAAAAAAGAATGGAAAGGTACCACATCCAAGCCACCTGCCCTCTCTGTCCCAGATATTACAGAGCTGGGCAACGCGTGTTTGTGTGGCCTGGCTGGTTAGGAGACAGGGTCTCCGCGCTTGCCTTCAGCTTCTCCCCAGACTGTGTCCCCATTTCCTCAAAAGCCTTTTTATTTGGCAAACATACCTCGAGCTCTGCATTGCATGGAGCAGTGGGTTTTATACGCAAAGCTCTGGCGGGAGGTCAACGGTCTTGTGTATTTTTTTTCTCCATTACACGGGAAACCACCAGATTGTGTCCATATGCATCCGTTCGGCCAGCATTCATCAAATGCCGGCCATATGCTGGGTCTCTGCCCAGTCCCGAGCACACAGTCCCCGCCATCAAGGACAGGGTGGGAATGACCTCGAGATAAGACTCGCAGCCTTCCCGATAATGCCCAGCAACGCTCCTCACCACCGCCACGTGAGCCAAGTGTCTGAATAAGTTATGAACCCGCACGTTTATGGGAGGGGAAGAATCAAGCTAACTTGACAAGGAAGATAGCTTTTGCAAGACTAGGAAAAATAGGGAGGAGCACTCGAGGCCCTTGGGACGGAAGTGTGAAAGTGCCTCCCACGTGTGGGAAAGGGGTGTTTCCCGGATAGGCCAGAGTAGGGGGGACGGTGTTGGGGAGAGACGAAGGAGGAAGGTCAGTGGAGGCTGGATTGTGGAGTGTTCTGAGGTTACCACGAGGAGTGTGGATTTCGTCTTGTGGGCCAGAGGGGGAGGAGGGCATCAGTGGCTTGGCGGCAGGGACGTGCCTGGGACGAGGTGTGTGTAAGGGGCTCTGGTGTGCAGGAGCGGGGAGGAAGGAGACAGAAGGGAACCCAAGAACCAGAGGCTAAGAGGATGAGGGCAGACACACGGAAGACACATGCGAGAGAGGTGGCAAGGCTGGGACCCCAGGGAGGCTGGGGTACGATGCCTGGGCGGGGGCGGGGGGCAGGTGGCTGGAGGCAGCAGGGAATGTGGCTCCACATGGAAGTCGAGGCGTGCAGCTGGACCTTCAGGACTGAGGGGCTCTGTGCGACACTCAGTGAAGATATCATGCCACTGGGGACCGAGTGGGCTATCTAGGCTGGAGACTGGGGATGTCAGACTTAGCCAACAGACACTTGCTAACCAGTGAATGACTTTTAAATACTTTTGATGGTAAGCATGTCCTGTGCCATATCTGGGGCAAGAAATCTTTTTTTTTTTAATAGAATTATACCCCAAAACCAAATAACCAAGTCAAAAAATGGGCAGAAGACATGAACAGACAGTTCTGCAATGAAGACATACAAATGGCTAACAGACACATGAAAAAATGTTCATCATCACGAGCCATCGGGGAGATGCACATCACAACCACACTGAGACACCACCTCACACCAGTCAGAATGGCCAAAATTAACAAGGCAGGAAACAACAAGTGTTGGAGAGGATGTGGAGAAAGGGGAACCTTCCTACGCTGTTGGTGGGAATAGAAGCTGGGGCAGCTACTTTGGAAAATAGTGTGGAGGTTCCTAAAAAAGTTGAAAATAGAGCTTCCCTATGACCCAGCAATCGCACTACTGGGTATTTACCCCAAAGGTACAGATGCAGTGAAAAGAAGGGCCATCTGTACTCCAATGTTCATAGCAGCAATGGCCACAGTCGCCAAATTGTGGAAAGAACTGAGATGCCCTTCAACAGATGAATGGATAAAGAAGACGTGGTCCATATATACAATGGAGTATTACTCAGCCATCAGAAAGGACGAATACCCAACTTTTGCATCAACATGGATGGAACCGGAGGAGATTATGCCGGGTGAAATAAGTCAAGCAGAGAAAGCCAATTATCATATGGTTTCACTTATTTGTGGAGCATAAGGGATAGCATGGAGGACATTAGGAGAAGGAAGGGAAAAATGAAGGGGGAGAAATCAGAGGGGGAGATGAGCCATGAGAGACTGTGGATTCTGGAAATCAAACTGAAGGTTTCAGAGGGGAGGGGAGTGGAGGGATGGGTGAGCCTGGTGATGGGTATTAAGGAGGGCACGGATTGCATGGAGCACCGGTTGTTATACGCAAACAATGAATCATGGAACATGACATCAAAAACTAATGATGTACTGTATGGTGACTAACATAACATAATAAAATAGTAGAATTACATCTCAGATATAGCACGGGACATACTCATACTAAAACACGGACATTCATTTATCTGACTGTTGGACTGGGTGTCCTCTATCTGCTCTGGTGACTCTACCTGAGAGGTGCCAAGGTAGAGGGCTCCACACCCCCGACCCACCTTCCCCTGCCTGCCGGCTCATAGCATGGCTGTGCCCCCGGACATGGAGTTTTGATTACTAAACCTGGGATGTTGCAGGCAAATTGGGGTGACCGGGTCACTCTAGGCTGAACAGATGTCGCCTGAACTGTACTTGGGGAATCTTCTGACCTTCGGCCATCTCCCGGGGTGGGGGGCAGGGGGCCCTCAGTTGCGGCCGGATGCCCTGGGGGCCTCAGTGGGCCAGGGGTGCCCACCCCAGCCAGCCCTCTCGGCAGCCTCCCCTCTGCACCACGCTGTCTGTTGCTTCGGCTGTGCCGAAGATTCTCAACCCTTACTAGAATTTTCCTTTGCTTTGCATTTGTTTTTTTGGATTTTTTGTTTGCTTTTCTTGCTGCTGATTTAGTCCTGTTTTAAAATTCGGTTTGGTCGAGCTGTGGTCCTGTCTTCATCTCCGTGTGCCCCTTTTCCTGTCGCTGTCCTTCCTTCCTCTCTGCTCTGTGGAGTCCGCCCGCCACGGCCAGCTTATCAGCCAACACGCCAAGGGCCTGGACTTTGTCCCCGTGGCTCCTGACAATGACTCCCCATGCCCTTCCTCTGCCCCTCTGCCGAGCCCAGGGGTGGTAAAATGCACCCGAGCAAAGCAGTAAGCTGGGCTTTAAATTTAAAAGCTTCCTTCGTTTGCACCAACTCCACTGGCACAGCGTGAGCTCTCTTCTCACTCGGAGTTGCTCTCTGCTCACAGGATCCACGGGCTTGAACAATCTCTCAAATGGTTTTGTCCAACTTGAAAAAGCTTGCATTTCATTTTTCTTCTTGTCAGCTATTGTATCATTGTCCAGGTGTTATAAATTTTTTCCATTTCCGCTCAGGTCCGTGAGTCTTGCGTGTGTGTTCACTTTTTTTTTTTTTTTTTAAAGATTTTATTTGACAGAGAGAGACACAGCGAGAGAGAGAACACAAGCAGAGGGAGTGGGAGAGGGAGAAGCAGGCTTCCCGCTGAGCAGGGAGCCCGATGTGGGGCTTGATCCCAGGATCCCGGGATCATGACCTGAACTGAAGACAGATGCTTAACAACTGAGCCACCCTGGTGCCCCGTGTGTGTGTTTTAAAACAGCTTATTTTCAATGTGATAAGGCATCTAAATACCTAGCTTTCACTCATTCAGCTAAAAGATATGGCCACTGGGCTTAAGCCACACAAAGAGAAAGGGAAAGTGATGCTGTGAATATCGTTCATCACAGACACACACACACACACACACACACACACACACACACAGTTTAATTATTTAAAACACATCCAAGCCCTGTTTTTTGGACCGGCTATTCTAGACCCGACTGTCAACAGACGGATGGACCTTTGTGTCACAGACATCAACCTCAGAGTTTGATGAAATAGAACTGTTAGAGCAGGAGCTGGGCGGACAGAGGGTCCCAGACATGGGGCGGATCAGTCCAGAACGGCAGCTCCCAATCGGACTCGAAGCCCAGAGGACACACGGTGAGCACGAATGGGGGTGGGTGACCCAGAAGAGCAACTGGGGAGTCACAGTCAAGTAGCATTTGCTCCGAGTCTTGGGTGCAACTTCTGGCTGCGTGTGGGCAGCCAGGGAGACCCGGAGACCTGTGGGCAAATCCTTCCCGAGTCCCAGCAGAGGAGCCCGAAGATAGCCCGATCCTTTGCCCAGTACGAAACGGCAGACACCACGTCTAGAAGCATCCAAGGCTTTTAGGACAGATGTAATGTACAGGGACTGCGTTGCACCAAACCCTTCCTCACCAACAACCGAGTTTCAACTGAGCGACCCTCAGCCTTCACTTGCAACACGTAATTAGTACGACGTCCTAAGTGTGTCAGTGTCCCCAAACCACCGGGTAGCCTTCGCTAGCCTTGAGCTGTGCACGCATAGCGTCGCTGCTATTGATGGCGCCGGACTCGGGGCAAGCGAAGCGGATGTCTGGACCGGGAGTGGCGACTTCATTCATCACACTGAATGCCAGAGAGCAAAGCCTTTGTTTACCTTTTTATTCATCATGGCACAAGATAGAACTTTACGAAACACCACGGAAAATGTCACTGCTGACATGAAAACTAAGAGTAGCACGTTTCAAAAAAAATACCGTAGAAAACATGTCCTCAGCCTTTGGCACGATGTAACTACAAGGCTGAGGATTTTGTCCAAACACGACTTACTTTACAAAGCTTTGCATATAATTGGGTTAATACTGATTAGGGGGCAAAAGGAAAAACTTTGTCCTGTGATTTGAATACTCTGGGTGTTTAAACGCTTTATAGTTGGATTCCAGTTTGTACTTTTGAAAAATACATAAAAAGTATACATTATAAATATATATTATATAGGGTCTATATAAAATTGAATTTGATCTGAAATGGGAAAGACAACTTCTTAGTTATTCTCTCTTTGTTAGGCACGGCCTTTCTCTTGTTTGAGTAACTGAATCCTTTCTAAACAGATTCTAAAAATATATTCCATAATGTATCAAATTTAATATCTTCCTTAAAACACATTCAATACGAAAAAGCATTCAGTGACTACGTTTTCTTTTGTATCTCACTACTATATAAAAATATGGCTTGGCATAATCTGTTTTGTTAGTGTTTCTCCTCGGCGTTGAAGGAAGGGCTGTCCCCAGCTAAAAAGCTATGGCAAAAGCACAGAAACCTGCTTGTGCATATTCTAGAACATTCTATAGAATCTCCTTACTTAGTTTAAGTGAAGTGATTTTTTAAAATTGTTCCGTTTCTGTGAATATATCATATATGATTATCATACATAATCTGTTACAGAATATACAACAGTTAAAACTAAGTTACATAAATACAATTAAGCTATACCAAAGCAAGGGATTTTATCTTCTACAAAGCCAGTGGGAGTAGTTTTTTAGGTTGGGTATCACCATCTATTTTTGTTTTCGTTTTCTCCTAAGGCTGGCTATGCAACAGAAGTTTATTATAAATGGCAAGGGTACTAGTGCTCTATATCTTTAAGTGAACCGGGTTTCTCTCGTGTTATTTTTTTTTTAAGTGTTAAAGAAGAAAAATCAGTCCGTGTCCAACTGTCCAACACCAACTTTTCCCCTGCGGAGTGAAAGGAGGGTGTTTGGGCCATGGGGGCGTGAGCTTGGGCGGGCTCATACCAGCGTCTCCGGGAGGGCATCGGGGTTGTCGGGTGATAAGAGCTCCCAGATCTGCCACCGCTCCCTCTGCCACTCGAGCCACGTGGCATCCCCCAAAGTCACTGTTCTGATCACTGGCGGAGGTGGAGTAGGCGCTGCTCCGTGTTTGCTCAGCGGCCTGCTGCTCTCGCTCTCGCTCTCGCTCGGCTGTTTGACCTCCCTCTTCCAAAGCTGTTCTGGAACCTTCTTCTGGCCTCTGAGGCCTCCACAGCAGCGGCTCTGCTGGCTGATGGGATGACGCCCCAGCTTGCTTCCCTGGACCAGGGTAAGGAGGAGGAGGCCTCTTGTCATGCTTCTCACTCTCCCGAGTTCTCTGGTGCAAAGGCTTGGCTCGCCGGCCCGGCCGCCAGGCCACATCGAGCTCGCTCTCTGTGAGGTCTTCGGCGCTGTTCAGAGTCAAATATCGCTCTGACTTCGCTGTGGCCTGCTCAGACCTTCTGCCGCCGCCCTGGATGTGGGGCGTGCTGCAGACACGGGACACGGGAGGGCAGGCCCTGCACTCCACGATGGTGGCCGTGGTCTGAGTCCTCCGAATGACCTGTGGGCCACTTTCCAGTTCTGTGGGGCTCCCCTGCCACCGGGGCCAATTCGGGGACAGGTTCCCTTGCGAAAGGGAGCAGGGCCCCGGTCGTAGGGAGCTGCTTTCAAAAATGTCTCCATAGGAACCTGGAAGCCGGAGAGAAGGGCAAGAAATGGAATTAGTTTGTAGAATCCCTGTTGGGATGTGTCCTGCTACTTTCCTTCCCACGGCCGACTTCAAAAATCGCGGAAGCACAGGGCACTCCTGCTACTGGCTAAAGTAAGAGGCATCCTGGGAAAGGAAGTAAGTAACACTTTGGTTATTGGCACAACCCAGGGATCAGCTCCAGCTGCAGATGTCACACGAGATCCCATGGTCCTTGGCACTGACTTGTTTCGAGAAAGGCCCCTTCCACATGGCTTCTGAACCTGGAAGGGAAAGAAAGTGTTCTCTTCTCATTCGGTGCGAGTCGCAGTCCTGAGGAGAAACCAAGGACAATGCTCTGATGTTCCCACCGTGTCAGGAAAAGGTGTTGGAATGAATGACTTGAAGCTAAATGCCCCATCTCGGGCCAGAAGGTAATAAAGACAGCAGCTGCTGTGTGGACGTCACGACCACCACTGTGGGCAAGACCGGCCTAGGCCTCTCGCTTATTCAAAAGCAGGCAGGGAAAGAAAGATCATTTTGAGCAAGAGGCATGAGCATTTGCACGGGGACTGATCAGAGTTGAAATAGCAGAAGGAAATGGAGCGCAGCATCTTGGAAGTCTTTCTCCTTGGGGGAAAAGGCAGTAAATCACTTCATAGGGTACAACGCGATGTGGTTAGATAATGGATCGGTACTAAACTCAGCTGGCTTACATGCCACTAGATTAAAGAGGCACTGAGCTTTAAAAATGGAATATGGGAGGGGGCGCCTAGGTGGCTCAGTCAGTTAAGCTGCCGACCCCTGATTTCGGCTTCGGTCACGATCCCAGGGCTGTGAGATTGAGCCCGGCACCAGGTTCTGAGCTCCGCCTGGAGTCCGCTTGGGATTCTCTCTCTCTCCCCCTCTTCCCTCTGCCCCTCCCCCTGCTTGCTCTCTCTCCCCCCCCCAAATATAAATAAATAAAAACTTTTAAAAATAAAAATTAAAAATTAAAAAATATAAAACATCAGCTTGGGGAGGTTCAGCTGATTAAGAGAAAAACTGGAAAATAATGGTGAGAAGGAAATGCAAATGAAAATGATAAATACAATTTTGCTTTATTTTTTATAAGATTTTATTTATTTATTTGAGAGAGAGAGAGAGAGCACAAGCAGGGGGAGGGGCAGAGGGAGAGAGAGAAGCAGGATCCCTGCTGAGCAGGGAGAGCCCGATGCGGGACTCGTTCCCAGGACCCTGGGACCATGACCTGAGCTGAAGGCAGATGCTTAACCCACTGAGCCACCCAGGTGCCCCCAGTCTGGTTTTCAAATTGGCAAAAATGCAACCCAATGATGTGCAATGCTGACAGGACTACTTGGAAAGCTGCGTAATTTCCACTGTCCTATTCTGGATGTATAACTTGCTTTCCAAAATTTTGTGAATCTATTAATCATTGAAAATACAAAACAAAAAGTACATGAAAGAGGTTCCTGACAGCATAACTTACTACAACAATGACCAAAAATATGGGTTGTAAAATATGACTACGTCCTCTGGAATACTTTGTGGCCCTTAACAATAAAAATGATAAGTAAGTGGGAAATGGAAGTTAAACAGATAATATCAAGTTGCATGGACAGAATGATGGTAGCCGTGTTTAAAAACTCTTGCAAAGGAAGTAAAATGAAATATAGTGAAAGACTGATGTATTTTGGCGGAAAGGCTAAGTACAGCTTGATCTGTCTTCCCCCCTATTTTCAGCATTTTCCAAATAATGCCTGACGAGTTTGTAATACGAGAGTAAGGCAAAAATCAAAGAAAATTAATTTAAAAAGTAAGTGCAATAAACGGTCTTTAAAAGATAATATGTCACCTGTCATTCCTGGGTCTTTGGAACCACTTTTTAATGTTGAATGCCAAGTTCCCCAGATATTGAAAGGCTCCTTTGACACATCTAGGAGAAAGTGTATAGAGAAAGGCACGTCACTCACAATGAAAAGCGAAGGGCAAAAACCAAGAAACAAATATTCTGGTAACATAGCACCACATTCAAGGCTGTGGTGGATACAAGAGAATATGATGGATGCTTGCCCTGCGGGGGCTTAGCCCATTTGCGATTTACAGAAAGGTTCTCTCTATGATGGTTGTGGTACCCAGAATCAGGCCCCCCAAAGATGTCTGCGCCATGATCCTCGGAACCTGTAAAGGTGTTATATACCAAAGGGACTTTACAGATGTGATGAAATGATGGGTCTTGAGCCGAGAAGATGATCCTGGCTTATCTGGGTGGGTCCGAGGCAATCACAAGGGTCCTTACAAGGGGGAGGCAGAAGAGAAGATGGTACAGTGCTGGCTTTAATGGCGGAGGAAGGGCCAAGAGCCAAAGAACACAAGCAGCCTCTAGAAGCTGGAAAAGGCAAGGAAAGAGATTGGTCCTTAGAGTGTCCTCAAGGAATGCAGCCCTGTGGGGCCATTTTGGATTCCTGAGGTCCCGAACTGTAGGATAATAAATGCCTGGGTTGTTTTATCTTTTTTTTTTTTTTAGAATTTTATTTATTTGTTTCAGAGAAAGAGGGAGAGCGTGTGAGAGCCTGGGATGTGATTTTAAGTATTTCTCGAAGCAAACGTCTACCAGGCGTTGCAAATGCAGCCTCTCCTTGAATTCCCAGGCAATGGCCTGAGTCTGCTTTAGAGGTGAGGCTGGCAGCAGAAGGAGCAGCTAAGAACAGGCCGCGGGCACGGGGCGGGGACTGTCGAGCGCTTCCTACATGCCACGGTCTGTGTTGAGGACTTTACATGGATTAGCTGGTTAAACTCTATGAATTAATACGGCTGTCTTTCCTAGTTCTCATGCAAGGAAGAATGGGGACTCTGAAGAACTCAGCCTTTCACACGAGATCCTGCAGATCCAAAGTACCAGGACAGTTACTGAATCCAGATCGAGGGCTCTTACCCCCATAGGGTTCTAACATGACTGCTTTCTTTCTTTCTTTCTTTCTTTTTTTTAAGATTTTATTTATTTGACAGAGAGAGAGTGAGCAAGCATGAGAGAGCACAAGCAGGGGGAGCGGCAGGCAGAGGGAGAAGCAGGCTCCCTGCTGAGCAGGGACCCCCCCCACCAAAGTAGGGCTCCATCCCAGGACCCCAGGATCGTGACCTTAGTGACTGAGCCACCCAGGCGTCCCTAACGCGACTTGTTTCTTTTTGTTTTGTTTTGTTTTTTAAGATTTTATGTATTTATTAGAGAGAGAGAGAAAAAGCACAAGCAGAGGGCAAGGGGAGGAAGAAGGAGAGGAAGAAGCAGGCTCTCCTCTGAGCAGGGAGACTGACTCGGGGCTCGATCCCAGGACCCCGAGATCATGACCTCAGCCAAAGGCAAATGATTAACCGACTGAGCCACCCAGGTGCCCGCGACTTGTTTCGAGTTCCCTCAGGGTGCAGTTATTTCCAGGGAGAAAGTTGCAGTTAGGCAGGATGGCTAAGCCCCGCTGCAGTGATATTTGGGGCCAGAACTTTCCCTGTGTGAGGCCGTTCTCTGTGAGGTGGAATGCTGAGCAGCAGCCCTGGGCTTCACCATCTACACAGCAGCAGCACCCGGTCCTAGGCTGTGTCAACCCCAAATACCTCCCGACATTGTCAGATGTCTCTGGGGACACAGAATTGAGGACGGCAGTGTTAGAGCTGGCTGAGACGAATGCACAGAAAGCATGGACACGCGCTTTAGTCCACCTGTGAATCGGAGCGAATGTGTATCTTAGCCAACGTGCTAAGAAACTACAAAGCAAACACACGGATCCTGGGAAGAAAGAATCAAGCTTTCTTGGTGGTAAGTTGTCTATTAATCTCCCCTTGAATTTGTATTTAGAAACCCGAATACACCATGCCTTTCATAAGAGCAAAAATCTCTTTTTGTCATTATAGAGAATACCACATATAGAAAATTTGTCACTAATTGGAAAGAGCAAAAATGAGAGCTCATCTATATGCATTAGAAAGGGAATAGTTAGAAATCTACAATACACCGACTTAATGGGAATATATAGTGGGCATGAGGAATATTAGCAAAATCGAAAATGTTAATGATACGATTTTAAGTAGAATAAAGTTTAATTCAAAAGTAGCTATGCTTTGAAAACAAATATATCAAATTAGAGATGCATCTGGACAAGGACTAGAAAAAAATGAAGTTTCACATTTTAAAAACAAATTTTATGCTTGAAGGGGACATGGGTTACTGTTTTCATTACAATTTTTAAAAATTATTTTTGACATGACTATTTGTAAAATAAAAATAAATGTGCTATGATTTAAACCACCAAAAAAAAAAAAAAACCATCAAAAACCAGAGCCCTTTCAGGGAGTCTCTTTGGATTAAGTGATACATGTAGGATAAGAGAGCAAGAATTTGTGTCTTCCACTTATTTCTCAGACTGCCCTGCTGAGTCCTGGCACTGAGGAATTATTCTGTGGAGGGAAAGAACAGAGCCACACATTCGGTGGTCAAAGAAATTTGGGAAAAACTGCAAACCACACTCTCCCTTCCATTGTGTGAATTAATGGTGCCCATTAGCACTTTACAGAGTTTGAGAAATTGTACGATAGAGAAACGATTAGCTTGGTTAGCCCAGCATTCCCCAAATGTATTTGACCATGGAACCCTTACTCTGCTATAAAAAAAGAAAGAAAGGAAGAAAGAAAGAGAAAGAAAGAGACGAAGAGGAGGTCTGAGGGTCCTTACCACGCCACCTGTAATGAGAGTCACTGATCTGGCCAGCGCCAGCCAGGTTCCAGTTACCTTTGCCAAGCCTTGGTCCAGGAGAACTCTCTCTTGATTTCGACGATGGCAAGTGGCTCACCAGCACATACTGCTCCGGCCCTTTGTAAAGCTTCTCCGAGCCCCCCGGGGCCGCATCCTCTTGCATAGCCAGCAACGAGCGTGCAGACAGCACTGGGGAGTTGTTGTCATAAGGGGAGAGGTCTCCGCTGGAGGCCTTGTTGGAGTCGGTGGACGAGTGCCTTCCTCCCACAGAAAAGGAAACTTCCGATCGTAACATGTCAGGGCTTCTGGTGTAAGGAGACAATGGCAAGTGTGTGAGTGTGTTAACCCTTAGCGACCAGATGCAAACAATATGACCGTTACACAAATGACAGGCGGAGAATGCATGGGCACAGGGGCCGAAACAAGAAGACCTTGGGAGCAAGGTTCCAAGACTTGTACAGCAAGAATGTGAAAGCGTTTCCACGACATGGCCGGCAGAGGGCAGTGAAACCCCACAGTTGGCAGGGGAACTGGGGGGCGGGGGTGCGGGATGATGGGACAGACATGGATCCCTGTGTTCTCCACTGTGTAGCGCTGAAATGCCTGGTGTGTTACTCCCACTGCCGTTGGGAAATGAGAGTCTGATGCTCCTTATCTGTTAAGGAAGGCGAAACTGGCAGATAACCCTCTTACGTTCCTCCATATCCTGAATTTAAAAATAATTCGAATAAAATTATGATTGAAACTGTACAAGAAGTTCATGATGGCTTTATAGATAATGTCTCCTCCCCCGCCCAAATACTTCATGTGTGTGAACCCATCTTTCCTGTGATGATGACGCCGGCAATGATGATGGTGGTGATGGTGGTGGTGATGCTTCAGGTGGGAGTAACAGTTTCATGTACAGGCCAACGAGATAAATATATGACCATCATCACCAGAGTTCACTGTATTTTAATACTCCTGAAATGATTCTACCAGGCTCTAGTGCTTTCCTAAACTAATATAAAACAGGCTAATTAGCATGTCCATGATGTTTTCTAGGTGCATGGGTTGTCACACCAACAGAAACAACAGTGAAAATGCGAGAGGAACAGGAAAATGAGAACGTCAGGAATGTGAAACGAGTGTTGGAAGTCTTACCTGGGAACATCTGTATTTTCTACCTTCCTCAAAACAAGTGGCCCTGACATCTTAAAGGGAAATGATCACAGAATGATTAAAAGTTCCACAACCTCCTTCCATCTCTCCCTGCCAACCCTGCTTCACTCCTCTTTACTAGTCTTTGCTTTCTCCTGGTTTAATTCCTCAAAACAAATCCTCTGGGATCTTAAAGGTAAACACATGCCTGAGTAATCTTTTCCTAACGAGCTGGCCGTGTGCACGCAGCCCGGACGATGGAGGACCCGCACTCACAGGGGACCTAGCTTTGTCTCGGGTTTCCAGCGGGGGTTGGCGTCCAGGAGAAAAGCATTTCAGCATCTGTGACATGCCTCGCCTGTCACTGACGCAGCCAGGGCCCGAGCACTTTTTGCTGAGGCAATTTCTTACCCACATGGAATAAATAAGTCCTTTCCTTGCCTCCTCTTTAAACCGGTGACAGACAATCTTATGGGAAAGAGCCAGAGAACCACCATGAGGATGTTTTTCCAGAAACTAGTTAGGCCTCCAGCGAATGAAGGAGAACTCAAAAGAACTTACTATTTTCTGCTGGAAGGGGGTGTGTGTGTGGGGGAACTACTTAACCTCCACTTCTAATTCAAGGGGGGGGGTCCTCCCTAATTCTAGTGGGGGAAACACAGAGCAAAACAAATGGACGCTTGTCTGTCATGAATTTGACTCTGCTTGAGGAAACTGTACTATGAAAATAAGAAAAGCTGCATGTGTCGATCAGGTTGCTCGGCTTAGAATCAGGGTTCGGACCAGGGCTAGAAATTCTATGACTGGGCCCCTTTCTGTTTGTTCTCCCCGTTTAGTTGACGGGTTTTCCCCAGTCATTAATGAAAATGTCTTCCGTCTACTCCGCGAGAGTAAGCCACGGTACTCTATCAGTGCCGGCGGGGCCAGAAAGCCTTCCTTTACGGGATGTTTTAAAGAGAGCCAAGTCAATTCATTAGCCAACACAGAATACCCATCAGGGCGAGGAAGGCTTTCTTGGTCCCTCCCCCTGGGAGGAAAAATGTCAGAAAGGTGGTATTTTCACTCACGGAGACCCCAATTATTCTGTGTCATGTCTCGTTCATCTGTCTTAAAAAACAGAGAATACAGTCAGCAAAATGTGACAAGTTGCAGATTCTGCTAACAGTGACATGCATAAAGAAAGGTCCCCTAACTGTATCGAGTCTCGGTACCAGGAACATCTATCTGGGTTCCTGCCGAGCAAGTAGGTGACGCCCCCCCACCCCCAGGGAAGCGTGCGTGACGTCATAAGTCACGCACGTCTCTTGGCAAAGGCTGCGAAGGGCTCCCAGGCGCCGGGCTCCGCTCGGGGGTCGGGACACAGGAAGCCTATGGGTGCCGCGGGGCTCTCCCGCCCCAACCTCATCTTCCCTTATCGCTCGCTCTCCCCCTTTCCTTTCCCTCGGCTCTCAAATTCTTCACTACGACATTGTTCCACTTACATACTTCGGCAAGCTGCTTCCACAAACTTTTTGTGGACTGGTGTACAGACAAGGAAATCGCACGCACATGAATTATTGCGGGTACCGAAAAGGCTTCATGAGAACATTGAGTGTGCTTAACCCAAACAGAATAAAACAAAGAACAATCACAACGGTAACAAAAATAATCGAAGCTGCCACACGATTTCCCTTCCACGCTCATGCCTGTGACTGGCTCTGGTGGAGGAGAGGCGGGAGAGGAGGAGGTGGAAGGCCAGGGTCCCTCTCCTCTGCTCTTTGGGGAACACCACCTGGGAACTTGCTGGAAAAGCCAATTCTCCAGCTCCATTCCGAGCCTGCTGAAGGGACTGGCTGTAACAGCTGGGACCCCCCGGCGGGGGGGGGGTAACTATTAAGAATTTCAAGGTGGTGACCACAGATCATCAAGCCAAATGCGGGCTTCTGGTCCGTGGAGGTCCCGTGCACCTGCCCGGGTCACAGACTGCGAAGCCGGCTTTGCCTGTTGAAAGGGCATCTGGGCACCAGGCTGGCAAACTGTGCTTCAGAAACCCCTCCGGGGAAGTGTGCTACCTGGGCAAGTTTGAGAACGTCCATGCGGAACCTGCCTTCCCTCCCTCATCTATAGAGAGGACAGCGGGCTAAGGCTCCACTGAGTCAAATCGGGAAGGAAACTGCAGATAGTGGCCCAAACCTCAGCACCGGCTGACGGTGGGGGTGCGGGGATATGAAGAAAGGGTGTGTGTGTCCATCCTACCCGCTCCAGTCCGCCGGACCCAGCTCACTGAATGTAGCTTGGTTGTGGGTCCGAACGAGTTAAGGCGAGAGGGAGCAGGAGAGGCCAACCTGCCTTACTCTGCTCTTCTGGTTCATTCTCTGAAGTCAAGCCACCAAAGTGACGACATCTGGGGCGCCAATCAGGGGACAAACCAGAGGACACGCCCCCTGCTGGGGTGGCTGGGCTTGCAGCCAGGGACAGGAACAGAGGGACGGGGGAGAGGGGATGCCTTCCTCTCCCAGCCACCCGGCACAGCTCAGTGACGGACGAGGCTATGGTTTGCGAGCACATGGTAAGCGGCTCGTGAAATGCACGAATGTGAGACAGCCCTGTGGCCTGTAAGAAGGGTGAGGGCTGGTGTTGACCCCGACCTCAGGCGGCATGGCCGGCCAACAACTCTCCTGGCCCTTGATCACGGTCCAGAGGTGAGCGGAAGACACGAGGCGATCGCGTGTCTTTCTAGCAGCCGGGACGGCAGGGCTTGAGACACTCCTCAAACTTATGTGAAAAACGGCAGTCAGTCATATTAAATATCGCTAGGAAAATGCCATGTGTTACACCTTGAGTCAATGGCCCTCTTAAATGCTGGAGCTATTTCCTATCTGTCGTTCCATTTTCTCAGCCCAGGTCCGTCAGGCTGTGGCCACATTTGGCTAAGAACCCACATCCCAGAACCGCCTTTCCGCATGGGAGCCCGCCAGTTGGTCAACGAAACCAAACTATTTTATTCACTTCTCGGGACTTTCACTGACAACGTAGGCAGTTCCGAGGTTAAAAACAAAATGGGTGGCATTCCATGAGTTTATCATTAAATCTACTAGAAACAAAACCAGAACCCCTATTTCGGGTATCGCTGAAAGACGGGACAAGCGGCCACCACTGCCTTCATTCACATTCGCCTCGAGGATGATTCAACTCTGTGAAGACAATTTTCAGTTCAGTGCTGCAAGTCAACGTAATAAAAGATCTGTGTTTCTCTACCGAAAATTGTGATTCACTAGATGAGGGCTAGTCTGGAGGCAGGTAGTGGGCTCTCTATGTCTTGGAATTTAGCAGAGGGAGGTCGGGAATGGTGAGTGGGTAGGTAACCAGTCGGCAAGGGTTTGCCTCCGCAAATGGAGGGCTTTGCTCCATGAGACCTGAAAACCCCAGGACCATCCACACAGGCGTGGCCAATCTCAGCTAACAAAACAAGCATGAGATGGACATGGAGAGCGAATCACTTTCTCACCCTTCGCTGGTCCTTCCAGGTCAGGGGGTTAGGACGCTGCCGGCAGGGTACTGTGGGCAAGCCTGCCCTGCCGCCGGCTGCACAGAACTTGTTCTGTGGATAAATGGAAAACTGGGGTTCAACCACCGGGTGTGGCGGCCCAGCCCCTTGCTGAGCCACCCCAGTGAGAAACATCCTCGGAGACTACAAGCTTGTGTTGGCTTCATCCTTGCCTTTATCGTTCAACTGATAAACCTCCGTCTGTTGGAACGCAAAGCACATAACCGTCTCAGACACGATTCGGTGTACAGGGAACGGAATCCACGGACATGACAGCACTGGATTTATGGAGGATTCTCACATGAGTCATGCTCGGCTCTGCAAAGCAGCCCTTATGCAGACAAAGGCACCCCCTTCCAAGAAGAAGCTGACGATGGAGCCAAACTCCCCACAGGAGATGAGGTCAGCACCCTGGACATTAGGACTTACTCATGGCTTTGGTGAAATGTCTCCCCTCCCTTTCAGCGCTTATGAATTCCCTCCTAATAGCCATGGCCCGTGAAGGCATTTAGGACAGGGAAGAGAAAACGATGCTGACCTTATTCTCTTTTTGTACACTATGCCTGATAAAACATGTTCAAGTTAATATTTTCCAAGTTTATAAAGAAGCTGTGAACCACAAAGACTTTGGAAGAAAGAGATGATGTGATAAATTCTCCCTCCATTTTGAATCGGCTTTTCCTAGAAGGCACATTCAAGACTTTTTGGAATTTTTCATTACGGATTCCCTATTCTACATACATTTTTCCTAAAACTGGCTGGGAAAAAAAAAAGGCTTTCTTGAACAGCGTGTGTGTTGGGGGTGGGGGACACAGGTGTTAATGCTTCATTAATTTCCAAGATGCCAGAGCAGAATGACAGTTGAGGCCATAGTTACTGCCAGTCAATGGATTCATAGCTGTCATACTACACCAATGAAGTCTGATTTCTTACCTCTTAAAATTTCCCGAGAACTTTTTGATTTTACAAATCCTAGTGAAAGGAAAATCAAAATTACAATTCGTCTTGTAACGCTCCATGGTTTTGTGGAAGAAGACATTTTCCATGACAGTTTTTGAAAGGTTAAAATAAATTATCTACATGATATTTATGGGATAATTTAAATATGGTGCCTTGAAATTATGAGAAAGCCTTACACTCCTCCATCAATGAGAAGGTGGACTTTTTTAATTCACTGGGAGGAGAATCCAGTTCAATAAAACAATACTTTTCAGTTCTGAAATGTTATCCTTCGAGACAGCTATGAGTCTTCTTCCATGGTTTTGATCACCTGGTCACCAGTTTTGCTATGCTGGGGGGCAAGTTCAGTAAAAACCGTGTGAAGGCCACAAACAGAATTAAATACAATGAAATTCACAAATGTACACCTATAGGTTTGGTTCATCCATATTGACTTTCTCCCCAAGTGCAGTTTAATGTACTTTGATTGTATTTCCAGAATACAGGAAGGAAAATGCTCTACCAAGCCTTGTATACCACGTGGGGATACTGTATAGGTAGACCTGGCTTTATGTAATTTTGAACGGTTAGGCTTTTCCCCAGAACATTAAAGCAGTTGAAAACTACTGAAAATCCCAAAGCTGGCACATTGGAACTTACAACAGTTATATTCGGTTTAAGATGCTTCCTTCGTGCCCAAACAGAATTGTATCATTTAGTTCAGGTTAACTTAGTTAAGGGTTGTTACTTGGTCAGGAGAAATTGTCAAACACAGCAGTTCTCTTGGTTGAAAAATAAGATAAGCAAAGCGGTACATTTTCAAAGCATCACTGTTGGGTTTGTTTCCGTGGAGGGCAGAGTATACATTTTGCTTTAGGACAGGGGGAGACATACAGGACGTACAGGAAGGCTCCAGAATGGCTGGGCATGATACTAGTCTTTTAAATTTTTAGAACTATTTTGTTCAGCATAGATTTTTGGTGCTAACTTTGATTTTTAAAAATATGACATGTCGACGTTAATTTTGATCCCTTCCCTCTGGCACCTACATGAGCGCCTCACTCTCCTCGACCTACTCCCCGCCCTGCCACAGGGTCTTGCTTTTGTTGGAAATACCCGGGCTCAACATGCCTTGTCCTTTTTGATTTGCCTTGTGCTCTCATCCCCTATCTCCTTCCATCTCTAAATCAAGGGAGGGGGATCTATTTTGAGTGTGTGTGAAGAAAGGAGCATAGACTCTAATAAATATTCCAGACAAGCAATGAAAAAACTGGAAGTCTTGCATTGTCAGGAATATAAATCTCTTCTAATCTCCCTTTGGTATTGCGTTTTGGTTGAAGCCAAAAATGTCAGTGGACAAACACAAGAAAAAATAACGAATCCTCCTCTCACCGTCGCCCTGATTCTGTTGTCGCATAAGAGAAAAAGTCAAATGAAAACAAAACATTAAATTCCCAAATATCACGAATTGTTTGCTCTTTCAAGACAGAAATTATCATAAATATGTTCTTGCTCTTGGTTCTCACCCTTCTGAAAACTCATGTTTCCACTCCCGATTCAGTCTTGTGCCGTTGCCACGTGCGACACAGGAATCGAATGCTTTATCTAGGTATGTAAACTGATGGCAAAGAACAGAAGCTTCAGGAAAAAACCCGAAGGGTCGGAGGAGAATCACAAAGAAAACCAACCATGCATCACTGCACTCAGGTAGGTGTTTTAGGAGATGACCTGAACCGCTAATGATGGCCTTTAGCAGACGACTGCTGCTTCCCGCTCAGCGGTCATCCCGCCAATCCCCATGGTCTTTACTTCTCTTAGCCCTACTCTCCGCCTTGTAGCTGAGTCTTCACTCAAGACTTCAAAACAAGAACTCTGTCCATGACCGCAGTGGCATGGCTTGTCCAGGCCTCTCCCTCACTTCCTGCAAACACACGATGGCCTCCCATCCTCCCCAGTTCTTCCCAGCCTCGCGTGAGCAGGTCGCCTTCCCACATCTGTGTCTTTTTGTCCTGACCCTCTCTCTGTTCTAGAATCAATGCCACCCTCCTGCTGCTAGTGGGACCAGGCCCATACAGGTGGGCTTTGCCTTCAGACACTGCCACAGTTTAAGGTGGACAGGTTATCTTTGTGTCATATTGCCTTCATAGAAAGGTAGAAAGTAGTGACTCCAAAGCCTTTGCTAAGTGGTTGTAAATGAACAAAATGGTGAGGTTTGAAATAACATGATAGTAAGTAAATCACTGACCTCCGTTAAGCAGTTATTAGAGACTGGATACTCTTCTCACAGCACAACTACTCTGTAAAGTTGGTGCTGCTTTTTAATCTCTGGTTTGAGGTGAGGGAACTGAGACAGAGAGGGATGAATCTATTTACCCAAGATCACAGCTCGAAGAGCTGTGGAAAAGGAATTCCGACACAGGGGATCTGGCTCTGGATCCCAACATCAGAACCCGCGTGCTCAGCTCTGCAGGAGCGTGCTACTGACAGGCAACTGACGTGCAACTGACGTAACGATGCAGCCCGCAAGGTCCTGCAGTTTGTGATTCGTCATCCCTGTCATCTGTCAGGACCAGGGACCACTGCTTCTCAATACAAGTGCCACCCCGAAGCCTGCCATTTAAGGGCTTCTGCCCTCTGTGCTGGCCGACCCCTTCATCGTGCCCATGGCCAGCCGACACAGTTGTTACTCTGTCTAGGCCCTGCTTCAATCTTCCCAAACGTCCAGGCCTGTGGACCCCTCTCCAGTCTTCAAAATCCACTGCAGATCCTTGCTCTTCTCACAAGCCATCCCTGAGACTACAGGTCACATCTCTTTCTCTTCTCCAATTTCTGGTCTGGAGTGCTGGTTTCCTCCCTTTGTCAACATGAAGACTCCTTTTTAATGTCAAGAATCACCCACCTCAAATAGAGTGATTGGTGATGGCAAATCTGTGATATCTAACATGGCGGATCTAAGCTGGAGGTTCTTTCCTGGGGCTGCTCGGTACACTCATGGTGGGGAGATTTAACAATTCCTACTGTCCACACTGTGCCCTAAAACAAATGAATCACAATCTCTAGGGGAGGCACTCAGGCATGGTCATTCTTCAAGCTCCCCAGGGGATTCACGTCTGAGAACCAATGGCCCAGCACAAACCACTCTGCCCTCTGCGACACACTTAATAACAGGCTTCGTATTATTTTTATCCTTGAAGGCCTCCTTCAACAAGTCTGCAAGCTCTGGGAGTCGAGAACATGCCTTCAGATTTTAAACTTCCACTACTCAAAGTGTGAATCACGGACCAGCAGCATCACAGCAATACCTAGGAGCTTGCTAGAAATGCAGATTTTCAGACTCTCTGCCGCAGACCTCCTGATTGACAGAGGGTTTTTGTTTTTAACAAGATCTCCTGGTGATCTGTAGACATAGCAAGCTTTGAGAAGCATGGGCTTAAGGTATGAAGGCACTATCTACAGCTCAACGGGTAGGACTCTCAAGCCTCAAAAGCAACTCAAATTAAATATGCATTTATTTATGTATTTTTACTTCGCGGCATCATTATCAACCCTTCTTGGCTGCTCCTTGGCCTGTACCTAGAGGAAAACAGATAAAGTCTTCTCCAAATGTTTTCTGTCCAATGATGCTAGCCTCTGACATCCACAGAGCACCTGGGAGCTCACTTCCCTTCCCCTGAGGTCCTGACACTCACCTATGACCCTGGTCTAGGGCCAGCTTGCTTTGACCTTACAATTCTTAATCTTACAGGGATAGAGAATGGGAGAGGCTAGACAACTGTATAGCTTCGGATGATCTTAGTTTGTAAGCTCCTTCTTTTTCCTAAGAGTAGCAAAAAAAAGGTTCCCTTCTTGGTATTTATATGCAAAGAGCATACCTGAAAACCACATAAAAATAACTTCTATCAACTATTCTTCAAAGCACACTATTTCTGTATTTCAACATGCCATATCAAAGTGGAAATTTGGCAAGTCAACACCAGTGTTTTTTTCAGGTGTGTGTTTTCCAGCTTTTCCACAGAATACCCACAAAATGTCATAAATGCAGCTTAACAAGGGATTCACAAACAGAAATGCCACTGTGTCTGTTTTCTTGCACGGGGAGGGAAAGAAGCGAGTTCATTAAGATTCTGGTGATATAAGGTCTGCTGTGAAGAGAAGCCATTTGCATTAGTTTAAACTAGAATTTATACCTTGACGACAGTTAGAAATCTTGGGAAAATTTAAGGGAGCCCAATTATCTGAAATGAAAAGCGAGACCATGAAATGTCAGCCCATTTAGACAATTTGATCATATTCTTATTCACTTGTGGCTCTTAGGGCCAGAATCCAGGCGAAACGCCTTACTTGAGCCAGAATCTGGTCTGATGATAATTGGCACAAAGATGAACTTTTGAAAAAGTGCATTTGAAAAGATGAACCACTTAAAAATTCTTTCCTGCTCTGCGGGAAATGGACTGAAGCTAGGTCTTGCGGTGCTACTCATGCAATGGTGCAGGAAAGAAGGAGGTCTGAGCAACGTGAATTCCTTTCACTACATTTCTCTAAAGAATATAAGATTTTTATATCTGAAATAGTTTCAAATGAACATCAGTCTCTCAAGTTCCACATCGATATAAAGGAACAATTCAACACGCATCAATATTTCTGAGACACCGTGGAATAAGAAATACCATTATCCTACGTACAGCTAAGAAAGACAAAAAAATGCCGTGATGTATATTAGGACATGTCATTGATTACAAAGATGACTCTCAATTTCAGAGATGATAAAATATGGGGCAAAATGTGTCTTAGAGTTGTTGACATTCAGTAAATTAAAAGCATGACATAAACGATGCTTTCGTGAGAGAAGGACAACAACTCTTTGGCCAAATTTAAGGTTTGGCTTCACGGTGGCAACATCGCTCCTGGTTAATAACACAATAATACCCTCGTTGCTGGCTTTGCCAAGTGCTCAGCGCCCCCATACACGCTGCCTGTGTACCAAATGTTTGAGATTAATCCTAAAATCTGGATATAAAGCAAAATCCAGTGGTCTTCCTTTCAGGGCAAAATGGCGGCTAAGCACAGCCCACAGCCCGGCTTGCATTTTATTCATTGCAAACGTGGCTGTGTGAGGAGCCCAGCGTGCATTTTTACCAAAAGGATGCTAATTATAAAGAGCAGAAGAGTCAGGAGGGCGCGCCCCTCCAATTTCAAATGGGCACCTAGGCTTTGGTAGAGGCTAGTCTTGTGGTTTTGGTGATGTGTCACTTGGGCTAGTAAGTTACACAAGTCAGATGCAACCAGGTGCAGCCTAAGGGACCCGGAAGTACAGCTAATCAGGACTCTAGAAGAAGGATCACTGGTGTGCATCAAACTCCTTTGTGCTTCTTGCCAGGGATTTAGTCTCCCCCGCCCCGTAAACACAGTCAAAGCGACCTCAAGGGGCTAGAAAAAGCCAAAAATGAAACAACAAACCTCCATAAAGCACTTTCTAATTCAATAAGTGGATTAGGAAACGTGAAGCATTTTCCAGGCAGGTGGACTGATAAGATTTGCCAGAAAGTTGCCACATGTCCACTTCTAGTCACCCTGTGTGGAATTATGTAAACTTCCCTAATTCTTTAGAAATGAAAGGAGGAATCCCCATGGCAGCTTTAGAAGACGAGCAACTGGTCTACTCACGAGGACTGGGAGGCCTTTCTTCTGAGTAGATAGTCCACCACGTCGGGGTCGGTCTCCAACAGGCTGATCAGGACTTCGTTCTGGAGATCTGGCGAAACCTGGAGGGACCAAATGTTGAGGCATAAATCAAACCATTCCGGGATGAGGAAAAATACGGTCATGGGCAACTCTACGGTAACATAAAACAGAGCGTTAAAAGTCGTAACAGGACAGAGTGATTTGCCAGTTAAAATCAAACATACACCAACTCATTCAGCCATTTTAATTCTCAGGAAAAAGTGGATGATGACCGAAACGTCATATTCAGTCCGAACTGTCACCCCTCTTATGACCGGAGAGGTAGCCTCATCACTTGATTCTTCTATTGCTCAGATGAGGTTTTCCTGGCTTTGGATAAGCAAAATATCACGGTTACGAGGGGCAGTGCTCATCATTTACTGTCCAAATGGGGACACTTTCTAGAGTTCCTATTTCTAATTCAGCCAAGACGACAGGCATAAATTGTAACTGTCTTGGGCAGTTCTGGAACATAAGATTAGTTTATTAAGAGGACGGGCCCTTGGGATGCCTGGATGGCTCATTCGGTTAAGTGTTCAACTCTTAAATTTGGCTCAGGTCATGCTCTCAGGGTCGTGAGATTGAGGCCTATGTCAGGCTCCGCACTGGGGGTGGAGCCTGCTTAAGATTCTCTCTCACCCTCCCCCTCGGCACCACGCACCCCCCTCTCTGTCTCTTAAAAAAGAAAAAAAAGAGAACAGGCCCTTGAGCCAGACTGTGTTTGAGTCCCCATTCCATTTATTAGCTGTAGGACCTTCGGCAAGGCATGTGACCTTTTCCGGTCTCAGTTTCCTCATCTGTAAAGTGGAGAGAATGATAGGCCTCACCATAAGGGGTTGCTGTGGTGATCAAATGACTTAGTACCCATTGCAAACTTAGAACAGTAGCCGGCAGATAGTCAATGCTTGAAAAAACTTGCTGACTACTGCATTTGCCCATGTCAGTTTATCACTGGGTGCTCGCCCTCACTCTGTCCTCGCGTCCTGCTCCAATGACAGTGAAAAAGGTTTCTCGCTTCAGCATTTGACAAGGCATTTGCTTGAGTTTTGGAGCTGAGTGTCACATTTCCCTAGGCTCACCGGCAGCGTATTAGAAGATGGCCTCATAATCCTGAGCCACAATATTGTGTGAAAATGTTCTATGAGAAAAGAATGACCTCAGCTCCAACAGGCTTTCTACTCTACAGATGCTGGTAGCTCAAGTAAAGGAAATTCCAATTATTGAGAGGAAACAACATTTGTGTCTGATTCTCTCACAGAAGGGCTCGGAGACCAGGCTCTTAAAACATGCAGGGACAAGTCTTCGGAGAATAAGCGGCAGGTAGAAGAATCTGCCTCCTGCCTCTTGCAGAACTCAGTTCTTCTTGAGCTCTGAGAAGCTGGAAACAATTTTATTAATAAAAACAGGGATGAGAAAGCAACAACAAAACTTTCCTTCCCCAATAAATCTGCTCCTCCCACTTAATCCTGTGTCTTCATTAATGACATCGCCAAACCCTACTCACACAAACTCAAAGTCTGGGTTGCATTCAAGTCCTCTCCCCTCCCTGTTCAGAACCAGGAGACCTACTTGACTTCAGCTCTGTGAAGCTTGTTCCTTCTTTCCTCTATCTTCCACTCTGACCACACTGATCCAAGTTCAAGCCCTTGTTACCCCTTTGTAGTGGCATCGTTGGCCATTACCAGCTTCCATTTCCCTCTTGTTGTAACAGTTCTGCCCCACGTTCCCTCTGAAGAATCAAGTGCTCCCCACCCCTTAGCTCAAGGGTGATATGTAAGCTGGTCGAAGGCTGCCATCATGCCCCTCCCAGATTCCCGGGGCTGCCTGTGCCACGGGCATGGGACACCATTCAAGGTCATGAATAGCCGGGGGAGTATCCCCGAGGCATCTGAGAAGAGACAACACAGGGCCAGAAGCCACATGGGGCCTGAGGATTGTGCTGACGCTGGAAGAACCTACAGCAAGAAAAGGAAAGGATCTCTGGATAGCATGAGTCCTAGGTAAACCTATGCCCGAGGCCGTGTTTGCCTGTGGATCTCAAATTCCTTAAACTACTTTGATATTTTGGTTGAAAAGAAAGATACATCCTTCATGGGCCTTTGATGCAACTGCTTGCTAACTTAGACACTGGCTATTTCCTTCACCACCGGTGTCTAATTTCTTCTCTCCGTGGTTGTTCGAGTGCCCTGATCAAGATGTTTTCTCAGAAACCTTTTTATCCCTACAGTGGAGGCCCCCCACTGGCCAGCGTGTGTTTGCCATCTTGTCCCCTGGTGGCCACCCTCTCCTGCTCTCTACTTCAGCAACCACTGTGCTTCTCACTCTAGCCTTTTCCCACCTCATTCCTTTCATTCATTACATAAATATTTGGTGACTGCTTATCGGCTGCCAGGCACTGGATGTGGGGATTCAGCTATAAACCAAACAGATGAGAACTCTTGTGTCCTTGAAACTGACAATCGCTATGGGAAGACTGGCATTAAACAAATAAAGCAAACATAGCGGGGATCACACGGAGATGGAGATGAACAAAACAGAGAAGGGACAAAGGACTACGATTTGGGGGGGAAGGGGCAGGGCAGGGAAGTGCCATTCAAGTAGGATGGCAGGTCACAGAGAAACTGCCACTTGAACAGGGAACTGAAGTTGATGAAGGAACTGGAGAAAATAATTCCAAGCAGAAGGAAGCAAAAATCGGCAAGATCATGAGTCAGGAGCAGAGAGGAGGCCAGTGAGGCTAGAAGGAATGAGGAAGGAGGCGAGCAGTAGGAAGTGGGTCGGGTAGACAAAGCCAGATGTTGTGGAGTCTTACGGGTCAGGATAAGGACATCTGCTCTCAATCTAGGTGGCTGGGGAGCCACTGGGCTAACATGAATTGGCATCGCTGGCTGCCGCACTGAGAGCAGATCACAGGGAAGCAAGGGGCGATGCAAGGAGTGCCAAGAGGGGCTGCTGCTATGTCCAGAAGACAGATGGCAGAGGGCCGGACCAGGCTGGTGAGCCAATGAGGTATCTGTGGATCCCGGAGACAGTGAAGATAGACATGATCGAGTTAGCTAATCTGCTGGCTGGAGAGAGAAAGAAAGAGGGAGAGGGAGGAGGAGAAGAGGAAAGACGCCTTCAACGTTTGGAGCCGGCAGGCACCTGGAAGCACGGGGTTGCCCCTAACACTGGCCTGTACAGAGAAGTTGCAGGTGGAGGAGGTGGAAAGTCACAGCTGGGAGGGTGGCTTCCCTAGGGTAAGGGGGGTGGGGAGCCTGTGGGACATCCAAATGAAAGAGAGATGTAGGAGGCAACTGAGAATAAGGCTCTGGGGTTCAAGAGAGAGGACTGGGCTGGACAGAGAAATTTGGGAGATGCATATAGATGGCATTTAAAACTCTGTGCCCAAATCCAGTGGCCCCGGGAATGAGAATGGGAAGGAGGAGAGAAAGGGCAGGGTTTTTAGGTCAAGGCTAAGGGGTTCGATTCTCTACTTTATTGACTAAATTAAACATCAAAAGACTGATAATTTTTATTTTTTTGAGCGATTTTTTTTGAGCAACACGACCCAACAGATACACACTATTGTACCAATCTGTAAAAAAAGAAAAAAAAAAGTAATGCCTGAAGGGTAAAAATGAGGAGAGAACTCATTTGTGAAAAATGAACAGAAAGCAAAAAACAATATAAGCCAAAAACGTATATCCTGAACACTTTGTAAAAGAAACTTCCATGAGCAAATGAGGAAAAATATTTGTTTTTCATCCGGTTAGTTTAATTTAAAATTTTCTATGCTTAGACACGTAATAAAAAATTTTGTTCCAAGCACTAATCCATTCCCACTGAAGAATAAACAACCCTCATGCGTATCCTTTGGGGTGGGGTATCATGGTATTAATTCTGTGAGAGTAGACAGTGTGTCTAACAATAAATTATTAACTTGGGTACACTATTAGAATAGGTTACAGGAAGTATCATTATTTAAAACATAACATTCCATAATGTTCTGTTAAATTATTCCATAATTCAGAGTTTTTACTCTCTCAACTCGGCTCGGTTCCCAACCAATTATAATCATTGAGGTTTATTTTATGTAGCATACATGACTTTTATTTGCTAACAAATGCAAACAGAAAGGGTCAGTGCTATAAATCTATCTATAGTTTCTTTTTAAAAGACCCATGATGCCATTCTGACTTGGAAACGCTCTTTAAAAATAAGTATAAAGCTATAGCTTCAAAATGTGGATTCATGTACTACAGGAAGGGTAGGTAATATTTTCCTCTGTATTAGCTAAGACTGACTCCAGTGTACATAATCCATTTATTCTAATTAGTTTATTTATATCCCATCTTATTACAAAATGACTTAAAGCAGCTTTAAAAATTCATATGATAAAGCCACATTTGTTTGTTTATTGTTAAGGAATGGTACAGAAAATTGGGGCCAGTGGGAAAATGAGAGTAGAGAATTTGAAATGATGCCTAGAACTGACTTGTAATATTCGTATAACGGCCTCCAGTGCTGTCTCCCCAACAATCCCTCCAATCTTTGTCCCTATTTGCATGTTTCATTTCCTATTACTTAATACAAATTTCAAACTACTGGCTCAGTTCAATTGGATGAGCATTCATTTTCTGTGAAGTTAGGTATGTAACAGAGAAAACACAAGTCAAGGGAATGAACTGATAGGAAACGAGCTTAGGGTAAGTCAGAAATATCCAGACAGATCATTCCTATATATGCTCCTCTGTGGGAATCAGGATGCTGTCAAAAGAATTTCTGATTAAGAGTCGATAGCCCCCGAGGTCCAGGTTTTATCAGCTTTGCTGCAAATAATTCCTTAATGTAAACTTGGATACATCAACAGTCTTCTTTAGGATTCTGTTCCTGCATCTGAAAATCCAGGCATATCCTATCTGTCCCATTTACCTTTATTTAAGTGTGATGAGGATCAAAAGGACCAACAGTTTTGAAAGTACCTTACCAATTGCAAAGAGGTTCAGAATAAGAAATTTTGTTAGAAATAGACAAAATAATTAATAAATCAAATACTTAAAAGAACCAAATAAAAGCAGATAACATGGAGATGGCCAATATTTATTCCACGACTTTTTTCTTGACTCAGTCATCCATCTCTGCCTCTTATCCTGTGCGCTCCTAGAGAAGCATCACTCTCTTCTCCTTTGCTTAACACTTTGGGTGGGTAACTAAGCTGTGGGATGTCCTCTTGATAGGTCTCTGCTCCTGACCTCTGCCTGAATTTCTAGAGTTGAAGTTTGTGATCTCTTGGCCCCTCAGCTGCAACGGTCTTGACCAACCCCATGTAGCTTCCCACTTCTGGTTCCTTCTCTTCCGCCAGACCCCAAGTCTTCCGTTGGTCACATCCGTGGTAGGTAAATTGCCAGAGGGCAGGGACGATCTGACTTGTCTGCCCAGAAGTGGCAGGGGCTCCTAAGGTTGTAGTTCTCCGTCAGCTAGCCTCTTTTGCAGCACGGGCAAGCTCATGAGTGCCAATCCTGGCCCGGGTGCCCCTCGTGGGGTTCCTGAAACCTCTCTTCTCATCAGTGGATGTGATGATGGCCGCAAGAGATGCTGGAGATAACTGGAGTGTCCTGAAGTTGAAGTGCAGGTGAGCCACTAAAGCCCCGCCCCTTAGGCTGTTTCTGCGACGCAACAATCCTGCTGCTTGCAGCCATGAGCAGTTGAGTTTCCTCCTCCCAGCAGTCAGTCAAATGCTTTCGCCATTATGCCTCTTCTTCCTCTTTGCTCCCTGCTCTTTTCTCTCCGGAAGCTCCTACCTGCACACCAATGACCCTTCACCCACTTACTCTCGCAGGTCAAAACTGTATTCTTCTAGAACACAAGATAGGGGCCCTTTCCAACCCAATGGGTGCTCAAAAAAAATGTTGTCAGAATGGTGACAAATAAGAATCAAGAAGAACCCAGAATTACTGGTCTTCATGGCATATGTACACTGGTTCTGCTACCTTTATGTAGATGCTTCTCTCTGCTTATAAATAGTACCAGTGTCATGCTCTAGCAAAATCTCCTTCCTATTAATTTTTAGAGTTGGAAAATAAATTTCCTTTCCCAACTGAGGATCATCAGAAATTTTCTGACATGTTCATAAACTATTATCTCCTTAATAGAAAAATGAAAAATGAGGGGTACCTGGGTGGCTCAGTGGGTTAACCATCTCTTGGTTTCAGCTCAGGTCATGATCTCAGGGTTGTGAGATCAAGCCCTGCATTGGGGTCCTAGCTCAGTGTGGAGTCTGCTTTGAGATTTTTTCCCCAACCTCTCCCTCCCTTTCCCTCCGCCTCTGCCCCATCCCCCACAACTCACGTGTGCATCCTCTCTCTGTCAAATAAATACATACATACATACATAAATACATAAAATCTTTTTTAAAAAATGAGAAATGAGGGGAGCTTGGCTGGCTCAGTCAGTGGAGCATGTGATTCTCGATCTCAGGGTCATGAGTTTGAGCCCCACGTTGGGCATAGAGATTACTTAAAAAAAGAGAAAAAACCGAAAAGTATGACTCCATAACCAAACACATTTTATTATCATTTTTCTTCTGGGATTCTGTACATAGCAAAATAGAAACTAAGGAGGACTGTGAAAAACACACTAGTTTAAAAAAAAATCAACCAATTCTGCACATCGGAGTGAAGAAACAAAACCCAGCCCCAGCGCCTTCTTCACTTACAATTTATTGTCTCACATCAAAATCTCTACTGGGTTTTGGTCAACTATGTAGTAAGTTTAGATATTTTCCAAGGGTACCATTTATGGCTGTGTTTATCTGGAGACTCAACTCCTTAGATTTTCATGTGTTCCTTCAAAGCAGAATGCTATTTCAAAAATCAAAAGAACTTTGGACGCTCCTGCTTCAGAGAAAAAATGTAAACACTGCACATATGAAGGAATAAAACTGTCACAATAAAAATCCACCCTATCAAATTAAAAATGAAACCTTGAACGGTCACCTAGGGTATAACACTTAACGGTGTAGCTTATTCTATAACCCACAGAGAGGGCAAAATGGCTCAAGTTTTCTCCATTTACAAACGTTAGTTACTCCAAGTGTTCCATACCAACCCATCCCCTTGCAGAGGACCAGGAAGGAGGCTTCAGCATTGCAAACTCTACCACTTTCCAGCCAAAGCAAGTGGCGCCGGAAGTCATGATGACATTTCTGTAACTCAACACATGCGCTGACAGAAATCACTAATTTCTTGGGTTGTTTACCAGAGTATAAGCTCAAACACGAGGAGGCCCAGCCTAGAACCTTCCATGTGACTGTTGCCGAGGATGGCTTCACATTATGGGAAGGGGCTCTGGGTGTATCCGGAGGGTTGGTACGCATGAAATTCAACACATTTTTCTCAAGTGCCTGATACATGCCAGGTAGCATGTTTGGCAACTGGGGCACGTGAGGGAACAGATACAGTCAAGGAGCCCAGGACTCGTGGAGCTGTGGTTGGAGGAAAACGGGACGAAGGAAGACAAAATAAAAACGAGCAGTCCTCGCTCCACCGTGTCAGGCTGAAGGCGACAGACACTGCGCAGGCGCCTGCTTCTGCCCCTCTCTGCCTGTGTCACCAGCACACCTGTGTTCTGTCGCCGCAGGCAGGGACAAGGTGAGCAGGCTCCAGCAG
The DNA here is from genome assembly GCF_002288905.1 of Enhydra lutris kenyoni. Classification (NCBI taxonomy): domain Eukaryota; kingdom Metazoa; phylum Chordata; class Mammalia; order Carnivora; family Mustelidae; genus Enhydra; species Enhydra lutris. The sequence goes on along the minus strand of NW_019154136.1, from coordinate 6,097,507 downwards.
GAACACGTACCCGCCTCTGCAGCCACCCGCTGGCCTGAACATCAAGCGGGTCGGTGTTAGGATTAGTCCAGAGAGATGAATGCTGGTTAACGTCTTCTTTGCTGCCCATTTTCAAACTGGCTAACACAGTCTCTTTCTCCCCCGCAAATGGACTCCATAGTCGAGACACCACATTAAAGCACCTTGTCTTCCGGGCGGGGAGGCATCATGCTGTAGAAATAATTCATTCAGTTGCTGCATCACTTGGGCAAACTACCTTTGTTTGCTCTCACGACACGGTGGTGACATTTAGATGAGCTCGTGCTGTTCATCACGACCGGCCCGACCCCTGGTCCGTAAATAGTGGTCCTTTTAAAAAACAGTGATTATATAAGCAAAGGAAAGGGACATGATATATAATGATCTGGCTATGTTGGTAGCGGCTGGTTCCTTGTGCCAGGACCTGGATCACAGCTTGACTCCCTTTGATTTGGCGTGCAAAAGCCGTTTTAAGAACCTGCAGTTTGTGTCAGGGAATGAAGGGAACATGGAACGAAGCTTGGCTTCCGAGCTTGGAATCCTCACGTCGGCCTCTGACCCCTGCTCCCAGTGGTTCTCATGAAAATTCCCATGTGCGCGGCGGTGCTGGTCCCCAGCTCGGGCTGACGACCCGGCGGGCTGGGAGCTCGCCGGCGTTCCCACGTCTCCAATGCTCCCTGGGCTGTTCATCAGCCTGGAAGGGTAGCGCCTTCTCCTCTTTCCCTCTCTCCAAAAAAGGAACCCTGGTAGGGATCATTTAGAATCGGCCCTCAGAACGAGCTGACAGTTTTCCCCACTCTGCTCTGAAGCTCTTATTAATTCCAGGAGCAATGATGAGCTTTCTCTGGGATTGCCGACAGCAGTTATGGAAGCAACAGCTCGTGGGACAACGCGCGCTAACGATTTCGTCAGGGAATGTTTTCTACCTTACAATGATACCGGGGAGGGTTTCTAGATAGGCATGAGCCTTCTCTTTTATTTCCAGTGTTCCCCGCACATATCATTTTATGTTATCTGGTTTTGAAACTGTTGATAGCACAAATGCAGGGTCAGGATTTAAAGGTGAGGGAGTGAGGGGCATGGGCACGGAAGCAAGCACAAACAAAGAGGAACGCATATCAACAAATCATTACCGGGCACCCATTTGCTTTATGGGACATCGACGAACCGTATAAACCAGGTGAAATTCCGTGTCTTCAAGAAGTTTACATTCTATTAGGTTTCAATATGCATCCTAAGTAAATATATTTATTATACAGTGAGCTGAAGGGTGAGAGGAAACCGAAGAGTGGGGAAGGAAGGAGGTGTGTGGGCGCGTGGGACAGAGCGGGCACGGTGGGCATCCCCACACAGCTGACAAGTTTGGAAGTGCGTGATAGCGGAGCTTCTTATCAATTTCACGCAGTAATACCAGCGATCTTTTCTGTGTGCTTAGTATATGTCACTTTTTGTCCCAAGGACCTTAAAATGTTACTTCTTATTCTCAATAATCCTAAAGAGGAGATAACTTCATCTCATTTTGGTACAACAGGAAACTCAAGGCTCATGGAAGCTGAGCATGGGCCCAAGGTCACATAGCAAATACACGGCCGAACAAGGATGTGAACTCTGCAAGCGTGTTCCAAAGCTCATGGTCTTTCCTGCACCTTGGGGGTTTCCCAAAATGTGGTTTCCTTGCTCCTCTGCTGCAAGCTCAGGCTTGAGAGTGACTCTTACAATCTGCTGCCTCGGTTTTCCACAGAGGGATCACAAGGGCTGTTATCAGGACCTGTCTCCAGCTCTAGGATTTCCAACCCAGTGGCTGAAAAGCAAACAACCAGTGTGAAAGCCTACCCTAGCCAGCCTCTCAAAGCCTGCGCCAGCCTCTGAATGTAGGCCCCTCTCCTGATGATGGGACAAAGTCAGGCTCTTGTCGGGCCTCTCTCACTAACTCAGATGCCTCTCCTGCACGGGAGAGGCAGTCTCTACACTAGGACATGGAGGACATTATTAACACTCAGAACAAACGTCTGAGTGGTCGCCGGGCCTCTGGGGGTGTGCGTGACCACTCCATCCATTCTGCCACCTTTCCTGACAAGTCTGCCTTTCTAATGCCAGTGGGGAGCAAGGCCTCCCTTTCGGAGCTCATCAACTCCGCCTCCCCGCAAATCCATGAAATGGCACAATGGCTAACAACCTTTCACCATTGGGCTTCGGCCATCCTTGCTTGGGATTATTGTGCTCACTCTGAAAGCTTCTTTAAGAAACAAAACGAAACAGCGACATACACCACTGAAGTTTTGTCCACCCACGTGGACCGGCTTTGCCAACCACCCAGCAGCTTGAGGATAACCAACTAGATTCTGAGATGCCAAATATGCCAAGAGAAGCCACCAGTGATAAGGTTCGTTTTCTTTTGTGCTTTCTAGAAATAAAAGAGGTAAAGTCGGGGCGAGGGCACAGGACCGTGTAGATTTTAGAACTAGAAGGGATCTTGGTTTTCATTCATTCTAACCTTGTCCTCTGATACCTAAAGAAGCAGACGTCTCAGAAAGTTGATGTGGAGCAAAGAAAGGACTAGAGCAAAGCTTCCTGATTCCAGAGCTGGTTTGCTTTTTACTGACCTTGGCTTGGGATCTTCATCTCACCTCTCCTCCCTTTTTCCCCCTCCATACGTAATTCCCATTATCTGTCTAGGAAATCAAGAATGCTTGTATTAATTTTAACTTACTCTGGAAAGGCATCCTTAATTCCTCCACGTCTAAACTTTTTCATATGTATACAGAGTAAAAATTAACAATACGGAAATCGTATGTTCCAGAACTACCACCAAATCATTCATTAATTCAACCAATATTGCTTGTGTTTCTACCGTGTGCCAGGCACAGGGGGGATGCAGTAAAGAAAGTAGGTGGAAACGGGCACAAATTCATCCTGTCGCAGAGCTCGCGTTCCAGTGGGGAAACACACAATAAACGAGAGAACTTAGTAAAATCCTATATTCGTAGTGATGAGTGCCATGGGGAAAAAGCAGGGAGAGGGAATAGGAAGTGAGGGGGTGCGCACAGGGGGGTGGCGGTGGGGGTGTATTTTAGACCAGGTGGCCAGGAAAGGCCTCACTGAGAAGTAAAGACCACAATTGGGTTGTGGAGCACAAATGTAAGCTACTACCCCAGAGACCCCAGGCATCGACATCTCCCAAGAACAGCAAGCGAAGAAAATGCTGGAAAAGGTGGAACCGATGGACTGATGTTCTTCTGCTGTTTTCCATAGTCCGGGCAGCAGGATACAGCGGCCAGGAAAGGTTGTGTTGGTATACGCATGGAAAAGAAATGCCTGACGATTTGTGGTCTCATCTAAAGAACTTTGCTTAGAATATGGAATTTAGAGAACAGAATTCAGATTGGTGAGAGGTATTATTTTGTTAAAAAAAAAAATCCAGAGAGCATGAAATCATGCCAAGACTACTTGGCAAGATGACATGGGACTTAAACCTTGAAGAAAATGGTGAAAAGTTCAGTTATTTGATTCATCCTAATATGTAGTTAATTATGAGCGTTTTGGCTGAAGTGTGAAACTTACACGCAGGCAATGACTAATTCCATATTTTTTGAGAGTTCGTTGTTTGCAAACAGAACAGCGCTTCAGAGACTCAGAGGGGAGCAAGACACCATTCTACCTCAGTGAACTTTCCCACTGTGTGTAAATCCATTTTGTCTTCTTCCTGGGCATCCAGCAGGAATCCGTTTTCCCAGCTTCCCTTGTTGTTAAGCATGGCCTGTGTAATGGGATTTGAGTGGACGTGATGGATGGCCCTTCTAGGTACAGCCCATAACATCCTAGGGGATTGCAGCGTCTTAAGATGCCAGGAGTTCAAGACCCTAAATCATTAGCTGCAAAGCTGTCTGACACGCATCTGCTTACACTTCACATCAACAAGATCTTGACGTCTGTTTGCGCCGAAGTCCTGAGATTTGGACCAGCTCATGTTGCCCAACCAACGAGATTCTTAATGAACATTTACATAGACCCTTAGAGCCTGCAGAAAGCTTTCACGTATCAAATGATTCTGGGAAGCACCCTGGGAAATAGGGTGTACTTTTAACCTTTCCATTTCAGAAAAGCCGAAATCGATGTTTGTTGAGCGCTGAAGTCCTTGGTCATGATCACACAGGTAAGACGCAGAGGGCAGAGTGTAAAGCGCCGGCTCTCAAACTGACAAAAATACCACAGGCGTGGAAGTAAATCTCACGCAGGGCATTTGATCAATGCAGACACAATACTAAGGGGTTGCAAAAGAGGGAACTGACACGCTCGGCTGAAGCGGCCACACGAGGCTCTAGCGGAATAGGGGAAGATTTATGGTGAGTGTTTGCAAATTGACAGGAGAAATGGGAGAGGAAACATCGAGAAAGTTCCTGTAAATTCTGACATGCGATATGAGCGGTGAACAGAAACAGAAGAGGCTTGGCATCTGTTCTAATGTTTCAAGGGAAGTTGGAGCAAGCAGTGCAGTGTTTTGAAGGAAAACAGGAACTGGTAATTCAATACAAATACAAAAAATATTTATTGAGTGCCTGCCAGATGGAGGGCCTTCCAAAAGTGTACAGAGGATACAGGGAGAAGATAACAAGGGCACAGCCCATGTTTCAGATGCATTTAGAAGCCACTAAGGGAACTAGTCATAAACGACTGTAACACAATGTTGAGTAAGATAAACATCAATAAGAACAGTGATGGCTTTTAAGGGACAAAGAAGTGACATGACAAGGACATGGGAGAGAGAGGTGAGGCTTCATGGAGGAGGTAAGACGTCAGCGTTGACCTTGGAGGAGATGCCGTCGACAGGGGGTGGTTATGGATTACGTGAATTCAGGAGGGCCACAGATAACTCCCAAAAGAAGGATGTTAACAATATTTTGAGCAAGGACCTCTCTATCTGGATAATTAAATCACTCCGAAATGTGGCCATGGTCTAGGGGACAACAAAATACGCTTCTAACTTGGGTATGTTTGTTTAAACGTGGGATCACAAACTTCCAGTGACACCACAGCTCTGTACATTTCTAGTTCTATTGAAACTGCCTGGCTTCTAGTGATTCGGGCAACGACTGGCCCTGCAGACCAGAGATGGTGTGCGTGAGTTTTGGTCTGCAGCCCAGCAACCCCACGAGGCAGCTTACCAAGGTGTCCTGCCTAAGGAGAGCCACTTACCATGAACAGGGCTTCGTAATTTTCAATCATTTTCTGCACCACAGCGATGATGGCTGTGCTCTCCTCAGCCCGGGCTGAGCTCTGGACAGAGAATTCTTTGTCCGATGATTTCTGCTTGTGCAGCAGGTTGGGTCCAAATATGGTGGCCAAGTTCAGAGAGGTCATTTTGTTCCCAGTGACCTGTAAGAGTGGACAACACAAGGATTGGTGTTATTTTTGCTTTTCAAACTGCTGGGTGGGTCGGTAATCAAAGGGACCTTTTTCCTTTCCTTTTTTTTTTTCCCCCTGCAAGGACTATATCACCTTTGGTAGAATCCATGAGGAGCACCATCACTTCCCTTTTGTTTCATATCTTGGATTGACTCTCATAGCTCAGTGGTCATTTCAATAGCATATTAAGTACAATTTTACATCTCTAAGTTATCCGTTGTGAAACTGGTACTATATAAAATGTCTTCCCTGTCTGCATCCTCACACCCATCCATCCAACCAACCACTCATCCCTCCATCCGAGCCAGCCAGCCTTCCGCCTATCCTGGCATCTATCAGCCCATCACCCCTCTATTAAATCACCCACTCAGGGCCTACCACAGACTATACCATTTTCATGGATTTGAATTATTTAAAATTTTCCCAACAATGACCACAGTACAGTCCTTATTTTAAAGAGGTCACTTTCTAGAGGGGAAGTAAACATATCAGTTACAGGGATTGGGTACAAAGTATGAAGCTATCAACTCTGGTGGCCCCAGGGACACTTCAAAGACGCGGTGATATTTGCACAAAACCATGAAAGAGGAATGGAGTTGGTTAGGCCAAAAAGCAGGGGAGATGAGGCGAGGGACTATTTCACAGTAGGAGGAACACCGTATGCAAAAACAGAAACATGTAAACTACATCCAGGCACCCCCACCCCCCCCCCCACAGCGTCACAGGGGGTTCTGCGGGAAAGGCAGGCAAGGGCCATGGCGACGTGGCCCCTGTGGGCAAAACTGCCCCTGGTTGAGAACCACTAGGCTAGGCAAATTTTTCTTTCTCTTGTCGATATTAGTTGCAAATCTAGGAACACAGGGATACATGTGGGGACTGTGGCTGCTCGGTGGGTCTCCTTGGTCTGGGAAGACGTGCAGAGCCTTTGAGAGGCACCTGGGTGCCCAGCATAGAATTCAAGAGTCCTGATTCTGAGCCACAAGAAAGACTCCTGGTTCCACCCTTGTCCTGGGGAGCCCTGAGCTGGAGCTGGTGGCCGCCCAGGCCTGCGATCCTGGCATGGCACACGGCAGGTGCTATTTTTAGAAGGTGAGCCTGTTTTTCAGGCCTCCTGCCAAGTGAAATGCTTTCACATGTAAACACTGGGCATTTTCACGGAAATACTCTTTATCCGTAGGACTGTTTGATTATTTTTCTTCTGCATTTTACTTCATGGATATAAAAGTTGCCATTTTTTTCATTTGCTTTTTCCTTTCTCTTCCTGGAAATTTACGGCTGAGGATAAAATCAACTATGTGTCATGTTCAAATTCATCCCTTTGGAACTTAGGCTTTTGGAGCGCTTCCCTCTACCCCCTTAAAGTCGTATCAGGGTTTTCCTATTTTTTTTTTCAACATTAACAAATAGGAGATTTTGTTTTCCTTTAAAAGAATGTTTAGCACAAGGACAGTCCAAAACTCTGTTTCCGTTCCCTCCTTCTCCTGTTGCTATTCTGGGAACGCAATCCAATCCGTCCGTAAAATGGCACAGAGATTCCAGCTGTAGACCATGCTGCTGTGGCTTGTTAATGCTTTATTTGTTGGTTTGTGATTTGTTTTTGTTTCATTGTGCTTGAGACTGGAAAGGGGACTCGCTCGAAGACAGCCTCCAGCCTTGCAGCCCGTGGTAAGCATCTACCTCTACGGGGGTCTAGGTTACAACATGTGCCCTTGGGGGGCAGCTCATGAGCTAATTATGAGCCAGCCAATTAAACGACCGATTTTATCTTCACTAAATAAGCATCCCAGAGCCTTTCTAAACCTAACAGGAATCGCTCGCATTGATTATCAGTCTGGCATGCACGGTCACCGGACTAGGAACTTTCCACAGGCTGTTTCAGTTCTTTTGTGCTATAAGCTGGGGAAGCAGCTGGGCTGTTGTCCTTTTTTTTTTTTTTTTTTTTTTTTTTTTTACACCCAGGGAAGTGATGCCCAGAGTGGGGAGCCAGGAGCGGGAAGGAGCGGAGGAGCCAGCCCCAGTCTTCCTCATGATCCGGCACCTCCCCCTGGTCACAGCATGGGGCAATGGGAAAACTAAACTTTAAAGCAAGGGCTGGGATTGGGGTGGGGAGGGCGAGACACTGGTCCTGCTCCAGTTCCAAAGCCAACCTCCCACTTCCTGAAGGTCTACACCTCCTCAGAGATCAGTAATCCTGGTTTTATGCCGGTGGCTCGTAAGGTCTTTTCTGCCTCGCAGACTTTGTGAAGAACTGAAGGCCAGCTACGGACTCTCCCACCAAAAATGAGCATATCCACACCACATTTTCTGCAATACCAGAGCAATCTTAGACAACCTGAAAAACCACTAGGTTTTGGGTTTTTTTTTTTTTTTTTTTCCAGGCTCAAGAGGTTTCAGTGATGTTCCTGCAGTATTCTTTCTTAAAGAAAGGAAATCGTTCTTCCCTTTGGGAATTTCTCTTTTCCCCAAGGAGCAAAGCAAATAAAATGGAATCAGACAAAGTGAACATAGATAGCGAAATGCCATTATCATCTGCCCCCAATTTCCCAGCCAACAAATGTTCTCACGTCCTTCTTGTCAAAATCATTAAGGTCCTATTAGTTAATGATGCAGGACACTGTAAGTGCCGATTAGAAAGGGAATATTATGCTCATCTCATAGAGGAGGAAGCTGAGACCTTCCCCCCTGCCCAACTCTGTTCTCTTCCCTCTTCCTCTAGGTCACAGAAACCAGGTTGTGCAGCAAGGCACTGGTAGAGCATGGGAACCTCCAAGCTCCTCGATGCTCTCTGACCGCAGCGCTGCACGTTGCAAGCCACAATCACTACCCAGCAGAGACAGAACCTGTCTAAGCCCGAGCACCGAACGGCCGAGAGGAAAAGCTGAAGGCTGCTCTGTTTCTGGACCATATTTGACAGCTGGAGTCCTGCCTCGCCGCAGTGCGCCCATCCCGTAGCCTCTACGTACTCGTGCCAAACCACCACCAACAAAATATTCACAAACAACCGCCAGTTCCTCTCCCTCCACTCTGAACTCCGACCGGAGGGGCTCTCGGCTAACCCCCATCCCCGCGCAGGGCTTACATGGTCCGTTCACTTGAGCCCCTCGAGACGTCTCCTCCAGGAAGCCACTCCTAACTTTCCTGGCCCGTGTTCGCCACCTTTCTCCCGAGACTCTGGGCTGGCTCTGCACTGCCTCCCCTAATTCCACGCTTGCCTCGTGTCCTCACCTCCTCCACCTCCTAGGGGCCGCAGCATCCCAGGAACAGCAACCGGACAATTTTGGAACAACACTCAGATCGGGGCCCAGGATGTCCGTGATTCGAACACCAAGGCCACTGTTCCATGGAGACAGTGACAACGCGGACTGCTGTTTTCCACATCGCTAGTCACACAGAGGCTTCCCAATGCTCTCTCTCCCCGCCGCTACCAATCTACAGCATGGGTCATACAGCCTTAGCAGAATCCTTCCAAACGTTCAGGGCTGAAAGGAATGCAGCACCTACCCCCTTACAAAGGCATTCGCTCCATGAACACAGCCCAATTCCCCTCATACGTCCTCGGGACCTTCCCACTCCAAGAGCCTCTACTCCAACCGAGATGGCTGCGTGGGCTGCCCGTTCGCCTGGGACATCTCACCATTCCACAGAAGCAAACCTCTCCTCCTCTTTCCCCGGCCGCTTTAACATTTGGTTGCTAGTGCTTCATTTTGACTCAAGGTTCAGGTGGAGAGTGCGTAGAAGCACTTGCAAACTCGTGCTTCCCCGTACAGCTTTGCTGTTCCCGGGACACTGTCACATTAGAGTAAAGCAGTCTTCCCAACCACCGGGCCGTGCCGGGTGGAGACTCTGTATCCCCAAACTTCAGATAAGGAAACTCAGGTTTAGGGAGGTTAATAGATTTCTCCAAGAACACCTGGTCAGTTAGTTATAAAGCTACCCAGAGCTCTCAACCAGGGGTAACTCTGCCCCCTCCCCACCCCTCACAGGGTACTAGGCAATTAGAGATGCTTTTGGTTGTTACAACGGGGGCACGGTAGGGAGCTGCTACCGACATCAAGCATTTAGGATAAAGGCCCAGGATGCTGCTAAAATATCAGAATGCACAGGGCAGCCCTGCAATTACTTGGTCCCAAATATCAATCATACGGAGGGTGGAAAACCCCCAGCTACACCCATGGGTTTTTTCCCCCTAATTCCTAGTCTAGATTCCTGTCTTCTTAGTAAGCTAGACCAGTTTGAGCCACAGCTGCAACTTTACTGGTCACTGGATGGCTCCGACCACTCTTCCATACGAGAAGGTTGTGTGAATGAGAATGATGAGCCCCTCCCTCCACATTTTCTCCTGCCATCTTCTAGGGTCCTGTCATGCTCTGCAAATCTACCGTGTCTATGGGGTGCAGGGTGCTTCCCCCAGAGTCGTGCCCCTGTGGGATCCTGGCGGAGTTACTTAACCCCTCTAGGTCTCGGTTTCCACCTCTGACATGCGGAGGCAGTGACAGCGGCCTTGTGCAGTGGGGGACTGACTGTAACGTATAAAGCGTCAGGCACGCAGCTGGCATGAGGTCAGAGAGAGGGCCATGACAGCTTCAGTGCCAACAGGCCAAGGGGTGTCGGTCCCAAGTCCGGAATCTTTTCTTGCTTTGGGCCTAGGTGATGGGGTTTCGTTCCGCATTTGGGCTGAGAGAGTGTCTGCAAAGGATTCGAGAAAAGCAAGAGTCGCTTCGATCGGACTTCCTGCTTTCACCGATGCCTTCCTCTTCGTCACCTAAGACCCGACCGTCGGCTCCCACGCTGCTGCAGGAGCACCGGAGAAGGGGCTGGGCGCCTAGGAACGCAGACAGGGCCCTGCCTCCACCCAGTGATTTGGCAGGTGATCCCACAGTTTGCGTGGCATCCGTAGCTGATAAGCGATGACACCCAGGCGGGGAGTCCAACTACCACTTAACAATTATGAGAATTACAGTATATCCCGGGGAGAGCTGTGTGTGCTAAAATAAGGTGTCGGTACCATATTATGAAGCCTGAAGCCAGCAGAGGGTTCACTAATTATAACTACGCTAGAGAGACATGGCTAAGTCAGGAAAGTTCCATCCTCGCACCAACAGTGAGGACGACCTCAAGAAATGCAGAACTCCCTTTCCAGATTAAAGTGGGAAAAAAAATAGGACCAGGATTTTTAGGAAAGAAATGTGATAAATACAGAACCAAATCTACCATAGGGCTGAGTTCTGCTTAACAAGGATTGAAAAAAAAAAAAGGTTCTGCAGTGGAATAAGTTTGGAATGCCTTTGGCATCTTCGTGTTTGATTTGTAATGAGTGTTATTAGCACAGGAAAGGGTCTGACATCACCTGGGGTGTCCAAGGTCAAGGAGAAGTATGACTGGGTCGTACCAAAAAGGGAAACAGATCTCTTGTTACGGTGAAGACTGAATAGGCTTGTTAACTGGTCACCTAAAATTGAAGCCAGCATCTCCTTTGTCCGAGGGTGAAACCAAAACCACCTTGAAGCATATGGCTGCATATGAACCAAAGAGAACCGGACCCCAGGACCTCAGATGGGCAGGGGGTGGAGTCACCCTAGGGCCCGAGTGGGGACTAGGTTCAACAAGAACATCCCACGAGGGCCCAGGGGACTGTGCAGAATCTGTTCAGTAGCTGACACGCTGTGGCATCGAGATGCATGGCGATGGTAGATCAGGCCTTCTAGATCCTTCTACTTCCTTCTGTACCAGGTTTGGAAGCAGGACCGACTCTCCATGGCTTTAAGCCAGTCGATTTGGGGGGAAGGGTTTAAGGAGAGAAAGAACCTCTTAAAAGGAGGATAACACACCTTTAGCCATAGGGCACATGGGAGCTTGAGGGACAATCTGGAAGAATCACAAGGTGACGACATAGTGGGGCCCCGAGTTAAAGAAGCGGATCAAATTAATGACAATGACAGCAATCTCCCCCTGCCCCCGTTACTCCATTTTTTCACAGCTGTAAACACCTCCACAGCTCATCGCTCATCTTCTTCACACAAATGGAGATTCAAGGTCTTGCATAAAGCATCATCAGGGAAAATGGCAGCCTCGTTTAGAAGCATTCTGGAAACACGGGACGTCAGTGGCCTGTGTGCTCCTAGGAACTGTCCCTCCTGAAAAAAGCCTGCACTAGTTCTCCTCCTACAGCAACAGCTGGGTCAGGAAAGGGCAGGTGCCATTTCCACCAGGTGAAACAGATCATCACATTGATGGCCCGCTCTTCTGCAACTGGAAAAAGGAAGAGTCACAGCATCTAGGGCCGCTGGGGGCACGTCATACCTCTTGCCCGTCTTTGCTGACGTTGTCACTGGCATGCATGGCCACCATGGAGAGGAACTGGAGGAGGCGGTGCAGGGTGTCACAGTTGCAGGGAGGTAGAAGATAGATGAGGAGCTGCAAGGTGCCCAGCTGTTCCTCTGGTTCCAACACTAAGCAAGGCAAAGGGAGGCATTCTGAGTAAGTTAAAGGGGGAACTCCCACTATTCAGGCCCCTCTCAACCCCTTTCAGAAGGGGATGAGCCAGGCCAGTCACGTTCCACCGCACCCATTCTCCCGCTGGCCTAGCAATTTAGCACAAGGTCCTATGAAGGGCGTAAAGATAAAGCAGACCTGGGGAAATAACCAGCGGGAGTGAGCATTACCATCCCGGGGAAGAAAGGTAGCTTCAATTCCCTTACTTTCTTCTCTCTCCCTTCCCTGCCATTCTCATCATTTACTTTGTAGACTGCGGTCTTTCATTTTCAGTAAATATTTACTAACAGTGACTGGGAGTTGGTGAACTTTCTAAAAGTTGAGTTTATAGCAGATCTGAGGCCCTTTTCTGTTGAGGAATCCACAAGGAATTGACTTTCTGTCGGCAATAACCAAAGCCAGGGCACAATGGCAGTGTCTTCACGCTCTTCCGTGATCCTGTTTTAATTGTGGCATCGGAGGAAGAAAAATATGGAGGCTGTCACAGTTCTGGCCTGTTTCTCCCCTCCCCTCCTCCTTTTCTCCTCCATGTGATCTGGGCCGACAGCCCTCAAGCAGCCATACTGAAAGCCCTGCCACTGGGCTACGCCATTCCGCTTTCCCCGGAATGTTGCCTGCCCCCTTTCCTCACTCTGGGTTTCTATGGCTCCCTCCTTCCTCATACCAGAAACACAAACTCATTTTTAAGGCACAGACTCACTGTGAGCACTTTCTGTTCCTCCAAAGCATCAGTTTATAGCACTTTCTACTGGGCTGGGGTCATCTGAAAGCATCCCAAATTCCTCTTTGTTTTATGGTAACTTTCTTCTTGCTAATGCTCCCCAGGGTAAATCTCAGAAAATTTCCCTAATAGGCCACTCATTAGAAACCAATAAATAAGAAGCAAAAAAAGTCACTGGGAAATACATGTACAAGGTCCAATGAGTGAGTCGGCCATCCCAGTAAATCCCTGGACACGTTCCTGCAAATGGCCGTGTTACGCACAGAGAGTATTGATGAAGGCTGTGTACAGCTCCCTGGTGAGAAGGGGGTCCGGCATGTCCCTCAGAAACTCCTTCAGCAAGGCAGCCACATCGTGAACGCTGTGCTCTTCCTCCAGAGAGACATCAACCCCACGGTCGAATTCCTCACGTAACTGGAAAAATAATGGTTCAAATGGCAGTCTCACAACACCATACCTCAATGATCAGAGCCCAGCAAACGAAGTGCGGGGACACGCAGTATCTGGTCTTAAGCTTACACAGACACCAGAAAGGAGAAGAAAACAACGTGTTGCCTTGATCTACAGAGTCTAACCATGAATATATTTTCACATGCATATATATATATATATATATATATATATATATGTTTTTATATTCTATATGAAATACATGCATTATTAAATGAATGTATCTGTAGGTTTACAGTTAATGATGCAAGCAGAAGGGCTGGAGAATGCCATCCAGAAGGTTGGGAGGAAAGAGCTGAGGGGGTTAGGTCAAGGGTGAATGTGGGAGGGAGGAATTCATCTATCACACAGCAGTTCTGCATGTCAGCGATCCTACCAGGTTGGAATTTTGACATTTTACAGAAATACTCAACAAGAAAGCAAGGTTTTTTGCTGCGCACGATGAAATTAAAAACCCTGATAAGCCATTTGTGACTAAGCCTCAAAAGATGACAATTACTAAATAAAAGCTGCCTTAGATTAGTCAAAGGAGCCTTATTAACAATTCCCAAAGGGAGTCCCTGCCTTATTCGTTATCCTGGGTTCATTAGCGTTTATGACAACATGAAAGCAAAATAGCAAGAGGAAGGGAGTCATAACTCTGCAGCCATCTTCCATGACCGATGGCTCAACTTCTCCTGTGTATTGTTTTCTGCTGTAGAAATAATTCCGTGAGTACCTGAACCTCCTTTATGCAATACGCTTCTGTAAGAGAGTTCATCGGTTCACTCACTCATTCATCCATTCACTGGATTTCCCGTGTACCGGGCCGAGGTCTAGGCTCTCCAAGTGTGCTAGGGAACAAAGAGGCAATGTTCCTATCCCCTCCCCAGCTCTCAGGCTGCTGGAGAGACTGGTGAGCAACCGGTAATCCCACAGACGATTAAGTCGCTGTTAATATTGTTATTCGGAACAACTGTTGTGAATTAAGAAGTGTAGGGTGCTAAGAAGTGATGTTCAAGAGTAAAATGGTGGGTTAGGGGATACGTCACCCTGGGAATCGAAGCCTCCATAACCGCAAATTATATTCTGATTGGATAGTCCTTAAAGAAATCTCTATGCAAAGGTTTTCCCTTTGGTGGGTCCCGATGTAAGCGAGGAATAATTTCTGAGACTAGCCGCCTCTCCGCCTGGTGAGAATGCCATTCCCGTCCCCAGCTGCCCACTGATGCCAGCCAACTCATCAGCAGTGCGCAGCAGGCGGCCGGAACGGAAGTCGCCCCTTTGGCACCACTCCTTCCTGTGATCACTCAAACCCGCCAGGTTCTCTCCCCAGCACACGCACATGCAGAAAGAATGGACCGTGGGAAGAGGCTTAATCTAAATTGTGGGATCTTGAGTTTAACCCTGAGCTTGAACCGAACCTGGGGCAAACTGTGTGATCTTGAATTAAGTTTCTTAATTTTTCTAAGCCTCGAAAGAAGTGGGCGAAGGGGCCCCTCTCACAGCCGGTGGCTGGAGTCAGTAAGATAATGTTTTGAAAATATTCTGCTGCTCTGCCCAGGCGAGAGGGCCCCAGAATGTTATCATGCTACCTTCCTTCTTGCAAGCCCTGTGGCAAAGTGTTGTATGTTCTGTAGTCCCTTGTGTGGCTATTACAAATAAAGGCACCCACCAAATAAACAGAAAAAGGACTCCTTTTGGAAGCCCCTTTTATCTTGACAAAAAAGAAGTATCAGGGGGTGTTGATTTCAGTTAGTTTCAATACTATGAACAATTATTCCTTCAGCTTTATCAGCTAAAAATTATTTTCATTTGGCTTCACTTTTGAGTTGCTGTGTTCCTTACTGCTTACTGGTCTGTTGGGACCAATGGAGGAAACGTCACGTTTTAATTTTCTTTTAGCCAACAAACGAATTCTTTTTTCAAAGGGCGGTTTGCCTTTTGTGAAGCCCTCATGAGCACAATTACCTGCCCGCTCACAGGAACCTATTCCTGAAGGTCTAGCATCAAAATTCTGCCGCGGGAATGTTGTACAATGCCGAAGGAGCAAAGGGCACGGTCCCCGCGTGTACAATGAGTTGGGGGCGGGGGGGTGCCAGTGGTTCCACGGAAATGTAATAAGAATGATTTCTTTTTGAGAAAGTAAAATTATAAATACAGCATCTTATATGAAGGGAATGTCAAGGGCATCATTTCATTATGTTTTAGTAAAAACAAGTGCTAGACAATTGTCTTCTATTTATTATCCCTTCCTAATTAGGTGCTCTCTGAATCTCCTGCTTTTACAGTTTCAATAAGATGTTTATAAATTATCTTTGTTTGGCTGGACACACCATGAACACATCCAAACATTTTGATTTCAAAGGTCTGATCCTAACTCCATCACAACTTTTCTGAGCTTCTGAGTTGCTGCCTTTTACCTCTTGGGAGTCGATTATCCTGTAATTGGTGGGAGGATCCAGAAGAGCTACTCTGAAATGAATTTGCAGAAGCTAGAGCTTCGCGCAAGGTAATTCAATTGAAAGTCAAGAAACGTCGAAGACAGTCTTCGCTTTTCACTTACCTGTCTCACTCTCTTTTTTGAGCTTCCAACTCGGAATATCCCCACCGTCTGGAGGCCTGCAAAGAAGAAAACAAAGTCAACAGTCCTGTTTTGTGGCTTGAAATTGGAGGAAATCACCGTGGACATAGAATAGAATGCCAGCAACATGCGGAACAGCAACATCACAACAGTGTGCACGAGTGCTTGCTTAGTTACCCCCCAGTAGCCTCTGCAGGTAACTGAAGCTTGGCCCTCTAAACACCAGGGACCCATCATGTTAAACGTTTTTGATGAAAAACTTTTCCTATGATACTATGTATTTCCATATCTTCCCCATATGAAAAAATTACCGTTTTCTTCATCATTCAGATTCATTACTTAAACACGCATTTTATATGAAGTCTTAGTTCTTTATCGATGTTAAAAATAGACATTTATTGTTTCACTGGTTAGAATTAAAACAAGTACATATTAAAATCTATAAAATGCAGAAAAATGTAAAAGAGAATGTTTTTAAAAATACCTGATGCAGAAATAACCACTCTTAATATTCTGTTTTATTTCTATTCAGTCTTTTCTCCATGTATGTCTGTATGTGTGTGTATTTTTTCTTTTTACATAGTTGAGCCAGAGTTTTCTCTGATTCAGGTTTGATTCTGGGGCGGGGGGAGGGGGCAGCAGAACACTTCCTAAGAAGTATTATGTACTTCCTTCCTGTGGCGGGACACGGAATGTCTGAGCAGCTCTCCTTTTCCTGCGCAAGCCATTAAACATCATCACCGATGGTCATCACCTACATTGATTTTTTCACTGGTGGCTCATTTTCTCTTCATTTGGGATAATCAGTTACGAGGGTGATGCTGGTTTGGAGCCGCCCATGGACATTCTGTAGCCACGTGGAGAGAGCTGGCCTGAGAGGAAAGCCAGCGGACAGACTCATGCTCTCCTACCATCATTTGAATCCTGGCTCCAGCTGTGTCTCAATCTCGATAAAATACTGAGACTTCCAGTTTGTAAATAGGATCTTTGGGGGGGTGCTTTCCTTAATCTAATTTTATATGGGTTCCTCTCTCTTGCCACTGAAAGAGTTCGGAGTAGTACAACATATCATTAAATTGGAAAGAATTACAATCTTTATAACATTATTCCTTTTCATCCAGAACCAAAGTCAACATCTTAATTTGTTTAAGTCATGTTTTAGATTTCTTGGTAGAACTTTACAGTTTTCTTTATAGAAGTTCCTTGCTGCTTCTTATAGATACTCTGGGTATGTTTTTGATATTAATATGAATGAATTATTTTATGATTAGAGTATATAACTGATTACTGCTCTTACATAGGAAATAGGTATCTTTTTGTATATGTATTTTATGGTCTTGCCACTTTATGTATTAAGTATAATCCCTTTTTGGCTGGATTTCCAGGGCTTTTTAGTTAGAAAGGATTAGTATCTATTATTACAAACTCATTTATAAATATAATTATAAATCCATAAACCCTGTTTATCAGTTCTATAGCTTACAAATGGTATCCTGAACTTCCGGAATAATTTGAGAGGCTAATTCTTGCTGATTTGCATAATCACTTGTTGGTGACTGCCCTTGGGTAGGATTTTGCTCTGCATCTATTTTCTTTTCTTTTTTTTTTCTTAAGATTCTATTTATTTATTTGACAGAGAAAGAGATCACAAGTAGGGGTAGAGGCAGGCAGAGAGAGAAGGGGAAGCAGGCTCCCTGCTGAGCAGAGAGCCCGATGCGGGGCTCAATCCCAGGACCCTGAGATCATGACCTGAGCAGAAGGCAGAGGCTTAACCCACTGAGCCACCCAGGCGCCCCTGCATCTATTTTCCAAAAGCCTTCCATACCTTCCTTGTTGCTGCTCTCAGTCTGTCTTCCTCACAAGTGAGGCCAACCCCTAGCCTAATCTATTGCTTCTACCTCGATGGGAGCTTGTGAACAGGATAATCGAGCTATTTAGAGTCACTCCAGAATTATACTTTTTCACCTGCAAAGGGAGCACAGTGAGTATCCGTCTGAAGAGTTATGCAAGGATTCAATTAATTAATGCATATAGAGTTCTTCAAATCATATCTGGCATCTCTTATAGAGAGAGAAACAGACCCTGACTGAATGGAATGAGCCTCCTTTGCACAAGAGAGAAAACTTTAATATAATAGCAGGTGTTAGCAATTTTAATTTTGGCTGCATTTTTTTCTTAGTTTTTTGATGGTTTCCGGAGAGTTGAATTTTCTACAGAAGTGAAATAGCATAAGGGCATTTTCTACACAGGCAGGACTGTTCATTCGGCTGAATCTCTCCAGCCTTCAGAAATGCCCATTTTGATGACATTATTTTCCTCAATTAGATTACTTTTTCGCTCAGCAAAAATGACTGTAATTGAAAAAATAACGAGTTGGTGATCAAGTGCTATAATTCCTATATATCTCAGTTGGTTAGAATCTGTTTCAAGTTTTTGAAATATATCTTGTTTGCTTGTTTCTAGGGAGAGCAACTGACAGCCATCAGAAGGCCAATGCCATTCTCTCCCACGAGCTATATGGTGATTTTCCTCAAAGAGGAGATACAGTCTAGGCATTTAGTAACCTTGACTTAAGACAGTCATTGATAAAAACAGGCGTACATCCAAAAAGGCACTGACCTGGCAAAGGAACGTGACTTTGAGTGGCCTGTCCCAGAAATTGACATGATCATCTTTCCCTCCTTTTCAGCAGAAACTGGAATGGAAACATGACCCCGGAGCACCTGGGTCTCAAGCTTAGGGAATTCAAATAAAGCAGGCAGGCAGAATAAGCAGGATGCCCCACCCTAAAATCAGCCCCAATCCCAGAAACGTAATAGGGCTTGAGCCTCCATTGTATTGTCTGGTTTTGTTGTTCTTGGTGGTGGTGTTGGTGGTGGTGGTTGGTGGTAGTGTTGTTGTTGTTGTTGGTGGTGGTGGTGGTGGTGGTGGTGTTTTTTTGTTTTTTTTAATTTGTGCTTCTGGGAAATAGAGGATGCTTAAGGAATTTTGAGCTAATAGTACAGAAAGCATCTGGGTGAAATATAAGTAGGGAAGGGTGTTATACACAGACACAGAGAAGAGTCAATTTAACTGTCCAAGACCAGTTGTGGAGGGAATGAAAAGATCTCTGACAAATGATTATAAGGATACAGTGACTATGACTCTGTCTTACCCATTTCCCACATGGGCAAATAAAGTCTTATGAGAGAATTGTTTTTGAGGCTTGCTTTTTTTGCATTGGTTTCAAGTAACCAGGATGAATATCTGTTTACATTTGAATATGTCTTGTATTTTTCTGGAGCTAAAGACCATGGAAACCAGGAGCAGAATCAGGTCCTTGACAGGATAATATTCTTTCTTTTAGGTCCTACATTGCATGTTAACCATGCCAAAATAAGAAAGAACTGTCCAGTTTCTTAGTAAGCTTCAAGGAAATTCTATTTTACAAATTATAATTCATGAAAATTCATTTTGAAAAAGAAAATAGAAAGACATATCAAGTTTTCTTTCACGTAAAGAGTTACTCAGCCCGGCAACGGATTTTTGCAGGACTGGAGCAGAATTTTCTCGCTTAGGACTCTTCTAACTGCTTACAATTCACTCTCTATATTCTTTATGGAGAAAAACTATAATTGTAAAAGCATGAGTCTCTTTTTCTGCCTCACGGTGGAATTTAGGCTGAATTTACATATTCATGGTACTGAACACTTTCGTTGTTAAGCTATTTTAGAAAATAATTCTGTGCAAGTAATATTTATTGAACACCTACATTATATTAATCATGATACATGTTGGGAATTCAAAATACGAAGGCATTTTCCTTGACTCCCAGTGTGCTTTCCTAGGAGCAGAGATAGATAGATACACACATACACACAGGTACATATAAAAATTTTGTACAGAGGGGCGCCTGGGTATCACAGTCGGTTGAGCATCTGACTCTTGGTTTCCGCCCACGTCGGGCTCCAGGCTCAGCAAGAATCTGCTTGGGTTTCTCTCCCTCTCCCTCTCACCCTCCCCACACTGTGCTCTCTCTCTTTCTCAAACAAATCTTTAAAAACATTTTGTGTAGACAAATAAAGCTTCAATATGTACTCATTTTGTTAAGTCATCTACATGTTATCTAGTGATTAAGACAATTAGGTATCTCCTTAATCATTTTTTACGAAGTCCCACTTACACGAGGAAAACTGAGATGAGAATATTAATAGTAGTTATGTCTCCATGATAGCCTCAGAATTTTCTTTGCTTTTCTGTTTCTTTTTCTCTTGATTACAATGAACGTATTATTTTATAGTAAAAAAGCAATTAACTTTTCTCGTGTCCATAAAATACATGCTAACACTACAGGAAACACACTCAGGTTATGGAAATAGCAGTTTGATCAGCCAATACGTCTACACTTCAGAAAAATTTTTTAAAGAAGTATATTTTTAAGTCACATATTAATTGGTATAGAGTTGCCAAAGGGTCATTGTGAAGAAGTTTGAAGTGAACACCTTTCCACAAAAATGCAAAGAGCAATATAGAAAATTGTTGTCAGAAACCATGCATTTTCTACTCAAAGAATGGTTTGTAAATCTTTTTTTTTTTAAGTAGCTAGATTCTTATTTTTTTTTTTAAAGGAAGCCTTGCTAGCAGCATCAATGCATAAAAAAAGATAAAAGTGGCTGGGCTGTGTTTGACGAGAGGCTTGGGGACAGACCCAGCCCAATAGATCTTGGCCTCCAGGCTCACGTCTGAGGACCCTTGGGTGCTGGGTGGCCTGAACACCATCAAGTTGATTTTTTTCTCCCATAATCATGTATAGCCCAGTACTCTCTCTAAAGCCAACAGTCAGATCTGTAAACTTTCTTCACAAAGGAAATTTCAGCCCAGAGTCTGAGCAGATGAACAAAGCATTGAACTGGGTGCTTACATCCACGAAGCTTGAATAACCGAGAATCTCTCATACTCCATCACCGACAGACAAATCTGCTTACCATGTTTTTCAAGATGCTGACAGCAGCTGTCCACCAGCCTGGGGACCTGTCTGTAAATGGGATTCAGACTGAGTTTCTTATCTCTGGCTTTTTCTTTTTTACTCTGAGCCTCCGCAGGCAAGGACAGTTGCAAAGCTTCTAGCAGTCGCGACTGATTGTCATCAAGATCTGTGATAGAGTCCACTGACATTGCGCCCTGCAAACCACACAGAGGCATGAATGAAGGGCGCGGATGGAGAAAACAAGAGCAAGTTCCCTCGCATGCCAGCCGGTAACGCTTTTGCCCAGGACTGCGCATCCCCCTGAAACCACGCCTCTTCATTGAATCATGCTGTTCGTTCCGTAAAAGGAACGCGGCAAACACCTCTCGAAGAAGTCAGGAAACTACCACAACAGGGTAAGGGAATGGCAGTTACAATTTCCACAAACAACATTCGCCAAATGGAAGACGGGAGAGGGCGGCTGTTGCGTTGTTGTATTTTGACCCAACCACTTCGTTTCTTGAAACAAGAAAAAGATCACATGCTTGATGAATGAGGTAAAGTCAGAGAAGCCTCGTGAATAAAAACCAAACATCTCAACTGGGACTCGGGGAAGTAGATTTTTAACATTGGATTCCATGGAACAGCCCTAGCTGGGCTTCCCCCCAGAACTGGCACCAAGAACTTGATCAGGGACGTGGTCCTAGGAGACAGCTCTAGGGGGTAGGGGGTCGAGAAAGGGGAGGGAGGGCAGCGGATGGAGAGCGTCACCCAGTCTATGATGAGCCTGTATGCAGCTCATGCCCAAGCCCCCGGCACCTCTGGGAGACAGTGTGGGTCAAGGAGCTCAGAGCCAACTGTGGTCAGGAGCAAGGGTGCTGGGCTATTTAAACCACAAGCCTCAAGAGTCACTGATTAAGAGCAACTCTGGTCGGGGCGGGGAGGTGACATTCAATGTCTCGGCCCTTGCAGCCTATCACCTGCATGGGTTGGTGCCTCTGACCGTCGGAGAAAGCCCTTGGCAGGGGCAAGGTGCTGGCAGGTGGAAGGAGGGCTCTGGTGTCCTGGGACGGGTAAAGGCCGAGTGGAGGGGAGCAGGGCACCAGCCATGTCTGCACAGCCACCACCCCCGTCAACCGGCTGATGAAGCGGAGAGGAAGGGGTCCACTGCCCATGTCTTAGCAAGGCCTGGACAGAGGGGAGGGCATCTGGGAGGCCCGCTGCCTGGGCCCCTGATTCCCAGAAAGTGCACACGTGGAGTCTGGGTGTTATGGCTTTATGACACGCAAACGATGACAGGACTGTAGAACAGTTCCGTCACGTCCATTTAAATACCCTGGGAAGTCGGCACTTCTCCGCTTTTAAACATAGCCAACGCCTTGAAAAAGAGCAGTGGCTCAGGTACCCCTTTATCTTGGAGATGTCTTGAGTGTGGATTTTAAGTGGGAAGCGTTTGGGATTTTGACTAGAGCAGTAGTGAGTGGTTAGAGGCGGCAAAGATCTGGGGGGGGTCTCCGGGCAAGAGGAGAAGGAGAGAAGATCTCCCAGGGACCTGGGAAATTTTAGAGATGCTTCTCAACCGACTCAGCCCATCACCAACCAGTTTGTCTGAGAACTCAGCTTTCCTGGATTGAAACAGGAAACCTGAAACAAGAAATTGATTCTGTTACAGAATTGATTTGAAAGAGGATGTAAATTTAAAAAAGGAAGAAAGAAAGAAAGAAAGAAAGAGGACATATGCGCCCTCTCTCTCTCTCTCTCTATATATATATATATGATATATGATATGCTATATCAGATAGATGATAGATGATACACGATATATATGTAGGTTTCTTGTGGGGGGAAAAAAGTTCCATTGATTAAAAAGAAATATTCTTGCTTATGAAGACTGGTAGTCAGGTCGCTGGGGGGCCAGGCGTGGTTCTTGGATTAGAGATGAAGAGACTAACGAACCACCTGGCCCCGCCCCCAACCCGTAGAGTCTCTAGGGCAAGTCGTAGAATGACAGAAGATTACGCTACAGCACAATCAACAGTGATGCTCTAGAATGTTTAGGACATCACAGGGCACACACATGGGGATCCAAGGAGGGGAACCCAGCAGCTCTGAGAGTGGTCAGGAAAAGGCTCTGGGGCTGTGTCACATGCCACATGGCCCAGGGCACGCTGTCCCGCATGGGGTCGTGGACAGATCCCTGGGCTCCCTTTCCAGTTTTCACAAGAGCGGAAAGACTCAGAGAATAACCTAGTAATGCTTCGGTTGTTTCAGCAGTAGTGTCAGAGAAAGTCCTGGCCAACTCACCCTCCTCCTGGCCCGAGGAGCCGGTTCTGGGGTGTTCGGGGACGTTGACTCATTTGGTGTTTCCGAGGTGGAGCTGAGAGATGAGTTACTGCTTGAGAGTTCTTTGTTTTGTCTTTTATTTCCAAACGGGAGGAGGGAAGCCACAAAATCAGACGCATCCTTCTGCTCGTCCCTCTGCGAGTCCTGCTTGAGTTTATAGGCCCGGTCGTTTGCAATGACTTGGGATAAGGGCATTCCAAATGCCTGCGGGATGAATTCTGGAATCAAAAAACAAAACACTTTCAGACGTGGCTGGGCCAGGGAAGGCTCGCACCCACGCTGCAGACCCAAGCGCAGCCGCATTCAAATGACTGTTTCCTGAAGGACTGATTCTTCAGTCAAATACAGGGAGGACTTTGGCGTGTATCAGAGCGGCCCAAGTTTCTATTACTGTCAAGGAGGCCAGTATGGGTAAAGAACATGGGTTTTCAGAAATCTAGGCCACTAGTTTTCCCTCCACATATCTCAAGTATGTCTTAAAGTAAAGAACTGAATGGAGAAATGTGACACTTTTGACAGAATGTACACGATGCTTTATCCTCACAAGGATACCATTTTACAAACCGTTAGTCTTGGGTTTATGTGTCTCAAGAGGCCCCAGAATTTACAAGGTGTGAGAGGTCTAGGTACATCTGCTTAGTCCACAGGGACTCACAGAACAGCTACCACGATGGGAGGGCAAAGCTCACCAGAGGTGTAGTGCTCGCTCCTGAAGGGTCCAGAGCAAGGGGCGTGTGGGGCAGCGGGAGTCAGATATGTAAAGAATTACACAGGTGTCTCTCAGGTGCATGGAGCAAAGACTGAAGTTTCGTGAAGTGGATACACTTTGGGGTTCCCAGTAAAAGAGCCAGATACGTGAGTGAGGACCCGAGAGGCAGGGAAGCAGCTCGGGGGAAGTCTGCTTTTCCCCTCTGTGTTTGTTGTCCCCACTGGCTGCCTCCAGTTGCTGGGCTGGGGCTGTCGCTCTCATGATCTATGTACTCAAGCCATTCTGCAGGGTCCTGTGCAATAGACTCTCCTCACTAAGGAACCAGCGAAGGGCTCAAGATACAATGCGTTAAATCCTCCAGTAAGGACAATCTGGGGGAAGGAGCATTATCACAGAAATCTACTGCTTCATTTGGAGATGGACACACAGTTGCTTTGTTTCCACATTCATACACATACACTGTAATAAGCACACTGATCCTTAGGGCCGGCCACCTCTTGGGCATTATTTTAGATTTATGCCAAAAAGCACTCATAATGAAATTCAATGCATTATTTCTTTTAGACTCAAAATTACATCTAGCAGCAGAATATGGGAGTCTAGCTTCTCCCTTGTTTTTATAACCCTATGAATAGACCCAGAATGATCACGGGGAAACAATTCTAAGGGTTTGTTCTTTGGAAAGAAAAGGCTAACTTCAAATCAGGTGGAAAGAGCCTTTAAAAGGCTTTCCTCCTTGGTCCATGCAACATGGTACCATCACTGGGTTAATGGCCAAGTCTATGTTAAAAGCAGAAATGGCACTTAGGAAGTCTGAACCTCAGGTTCCATCAAAACATGCAGTCTGTTTTGAAGTGAAAAATCAAAACGTCAGCATTTGGGGATTTTCAGAAGATGCTTACCATTCTTGATCGACAAACTAGGTGGCATACAATAATAACGCAAACCAAAATTTCGGCAGGTTTTTGAGTGATCGGTGTAGACGGCGTAGCAAGATCTGATACTCACTATTGATAAAAGGCCATCTTCTCTACTAGCACAATTGGAATAGCAGTCCACGAGCCACACCCCCCCGGATGTATGGTGTAAGTCAGTGCTTTCTTGTGTATGGGAATAAGCAGAGTCTTGCTTCAGAAAACCCGGGGAGAGTCTAGAAACATGTGGGTGCCAAGGCTGACAGCTATGGGGACCACACAAAAACTGTGGGGGGTGGGTGACAACAGCAGAAAGGACAATGATAAATGTATTGAGTGACACTTGTCTGCTCACGTAGGCACGCTCACTTCAGGGTTGTCATAGGAGATGGGGACTACTGACTCTTCTCTTAGCCAGTTTTGCCGTGTGAGGAAAACCAACTGCACTCATTTAGAGTTTCTAATATCCCTAGAAAAAAAGAAGAAAACTGGTGTCCTTTGCTACCTGTCATTTTCAACATCCCAAAATCTGCCACTCTCCCTGCAAATGGGAATAACTGACACAAATTACATAGATGGGACATATGAAGTCGTTCTTTCTGACTTTTCTTTCTCTTTGATTCTCACTCAAGAGATGACCTGCTAACAGATTTTTATTTTTCCCTAATGGGCTTTCTTTCCTAGCTGAGTTTACTGTTTCTCTCGGGGTTAGAGTTTTGATGTGGTCACTTGTTTCTTGTTGCTTTCTCTCGAGAACCCTTAAAAGCTTCAGAAAGGAGGCCTCCCTATGCCCTAAACTTGTGCTGCAGTGTCTAGACTCTGGAAAGTTCTAGGCCGGATTCCTTGACTGTGACTGCTTCTCAAAATGTGGCTATTGTGAAACTGAGGAATCATTGCAAGTCTATTTAGCAAAACCTTCCTCATGTGTAAATAAAACATTGGGCATACATGCTTATCTGTGGGTTCAAAGCTCTTCTCTCGGGGGAAAAAAACCCTGGAGACTCCGTGTTGATAGTGGCTAATACAGTTGATAACAGGTTTTTAAAACCAGATGGACATTTCCCAAGACTCAGTGTTCTGGGGCTGGGGACAGTGTGTATCGTGTTCTGATCTACAGTACGTGTTCACCGAGGAGACTGCTTCCCCTGCTGCACTCATTAGCAGCAACTGTGCACTCTCCCAGCCCGTGAATGGCGGGGTCAGGAGGTGGCATGCCATCCTCTGCTCCCTACTGCCATTTCTAGATCTGCACCTTCCCACCGTGTGACAGAAACCAGCTATCACAAGGCTCCTTTGTCTCCTGCCCATCGCTCTCTTCTCTTGGCACTGACTGACCGGCAGTCAGACCCCCAAGCTACCATCACTCTTGGCAGCTTGGATGACTACCTAAATGGCCCATCTAATTCCCCATCTCCCATCACCTTGACCGTCTCCTCTCCCTTACTTTTCTCCTGCATGCCACCTTTTCCACTCACTCCCTTGGTCCCATCCTGGCCTTTGTCCTCTCCAGAAGGGATTCACCTCAAGAATCAGGCTTCCTCCCTCCACTCTTTTTTTTTTTTAAAGATTTAATTTATTTATTTGACAGAGAGATCACAAGTAGGCAGAGAGGCAGGCAGAGAGAGAGAGAGAGGAGGAAGCAGGCTCCCTGCTGAGCAGAGAGCCCGATGCGGGGCTTGATCCCAGGACCCCGGGATCATGACCTGAGCCGAAGGCAGAGGCTTTAACCCACTGAGCCACCCAGGCACCCCCCCCCCCCCCCTCCTACCCCCCCCCCCCCCCCCCGCCACAAGTTCATGTTCCACACTGCAGGGTGGCGATCTCTTAAAACACACCACTAGGAGGCGCCCTCCTTAGGGCACTTTGATGGTGTCTCAACGTTCTCAGCATACAGACCAAACACCGTGGGGGGGCTCACACAGTCCTGCGTGAGGTGGCCCCTTCCTATTCTCTCTTGGGATCTCACTCCCCAGGATTCTCTCGTCTCCACTAACAGTACCCAAAGACAGCATTCGATACATTCTCTTTGAGAATTTCTACATAGTGATAACTGATATTCGCTTTGTATCCTGCTATTTAATGTGATGCAAAATAAGGTTGTATCAACTATTCCTATCCAGCACTAAGTCATAGCTGGCGTGTAGTAACATACTCGGATGCAGAGGAACAATAAAACATGGCATGATACTATTTCCACCTAAAGGAATGTGCCAGACCTGAATTATCCCAGGTTTCATGTCAATAAATAGATGGCAGATATATTAGTCTGAAATGTCCTGTGAAGTGGGGACCTATCTCCCAGACATATGCCGCAGTGGAACCTAATCCCCCTGCGCTCCGACTAGGGACCACATGAACTGGAATGAAGTGGCTATTTTAAAATCGCTTCTCCAAAAGTGATTTCTTTTGGACCCATGAAAGAAATTTGCTGAAGTTCTGGAAGTTTAAAAAGTGCTTTTGGTTGCCAAGTAATTTAACTAAGAGAAATTAAGGGCTTGGAACTCTTCTGGATGAAAATATGTTTTCCCACCCAGCATCCATCTTGAATTTGTTTCCATTCGGAATTCAAGAGTCATGTGGGCACTGGCTTAAGTGGCGGGGGGGGGGACACGGGAGTGTCACGTGATTTGCTGTGTCTGATGTCAAGGCAATTAAATAAAATACAGGACGTGATTCATTCTGATTGAATCAATTAATCCAGCTGCATATCAAACACTTAATGAATCACTCTTTATTGGGAGACCAATTGGATTCTAAAAAGCTGCTCCTACTTATTTTTAGATGACCTAACCCAAGAGGTCACTGAGAGCTTCCTGTTTTCCTTCTTTTACTTTTGGACTCCAATGATTATCATTTTCCACATGTGCAGCTGTTAGGAACCCCAATGTTAATGTTCAAGTGCAAGAAAATCATGTGAACCATTACAGCTCGGCAAGACCAGCACGCTGACCCCTCCTGCCTTGCTTCCCAGGGTGGCCGTGGAATGGATGTGAGCGCACAGACAGGACTCTCTGTTCCGAAGAGATGCCCGGTGATTATGTTTCACTTAAGCCCAGGACATCTTTTTAAACATCAGAGCTACTTTAAAAGAGAAAAAGAAAAAAAAAAAAAAACACCTCTTTTGCCATGAAGCCCAATATATTTTTTTTAAAGATTTTATTTATTTATTTGACAGAGAGAGAGAGAGAGATCACAGGTAAGGCAGAGAGGCAAGCAGAGAGATGGGGGAAGCAGGCTCCCCGCTGAGCAGAGAGCCTGATGCAAGGCTCGATCCCAGGACCCTGAGATCATGACCTGAGCTGAAGGCAGAGGCTTAACCTACTGAGCCACCCAGGCGCCCCGAAGCCTGATATTTTTCTCTAATTTAGTTGGTTGGGCGATGTGTCTTTTCTCTGGACCACCAGAACCTGCCTTCCTTTTTCCCAGCCAGCATCCTGTACAGCCTTCCAGAACACCTCCAAGTTTTCCCTGAGCTTATGTAATATGTAAATACAATAAGGTCTGAAAAATGTATAATGGCCCAGTACACATTGGTCAATCACTTCCCCTGGCCCGCCCTTCTCTGCTCATTCACATCCTTGCTTCCTGTTGTTTTGTAACCTAAGCAAGCACACACGCATCTCTCTCTGCTGGGGGAACTCAATCATCTCGTTCTGCTTGGTCTAGCCTAAATGGGCAGTTCGGAAGAATCACCAAAAGTCTCCATTATGAGGATTCA
This sequence comes from Enhydra lutris kenyoni, assembly GCF_002288905.1. Lineage (NCBI taxonomy): Eukaryota > Metazoa > Chordata > Mammalia > Carnivora > Mustelidae > Enhydra > Enhydra lutris. The sequence continues at coordinate 6,069,231 of NW_019154136.1, read as the reverse complement.
GTCCTCAGATCAGTAACATCATCCTAGAGTAAACCAACTTCAAAGATACACATTACTAATGCCAGTCCAAGTGGCTCCTTTAATCCTCTCAATAAACACTAAGAATTTCTCTAATCTAGCAAGGTAAATGTGATGGATGGCAGGAATAGGACGAGTAAGGGTCTCATGTAAAAAAGCTACCCTGGTTACTAATTTTCATTTACAAAGAAGGATAAGAACATACGGACCGATGAACTAGAATACAATCAATCACACAGCGATAGGTAGCTGGACAAGAGCTAATGCCCTTTGCCTTGATCATTCCGGCAGTAGATTCAGCAGCGAGAGGCAGGGATCATTCACGTTTTCAACTCCCTTTCTCTAGTCCGAGGCATACACTTGAAATGTGTGGAGATATTCTGGTTGGGTGCGGTGCTACTGGCCTCCAGTGGTAGCGGCCAGAGATGCCACTAACCGTCTCACACGGTGAACAGGACAGCCTCCATAACAAAGAATTATCCAGTCTGGGGGTGCCTGGGTGGCTCAGTCAGTCAAGCAGCTGACTCTTGATTTTGACTCAGGTCATGATCTTGGGGTCCTGGGATGGAGCCCTGCGTGGTGCTCTGTGGTCGGTGGAGAATCTGCTTGAGGATTTTCTCTCCCTCTCCTTCTGCCCCTCTTCCCACTCATTCTCTCTCTCTCTCTCTCTCTCTCATGAATACATAATTTTTTTTTAAAAAAGAATTATCCGGTCTAAAATGTCAATAGACCCAGGTTGAGAAATCATGCTCTAAGGGAAGTAAAACGTTGGCTTCCCATTCTTTCAAATTCTTTATCTCCTTTTAGTCCAAAGAACCAAATGTCATGACACTTTAGGCACAGTTCACGACATGGGTGCAGAGTCGGGGATCAATGGTGTGGACTAGGTCTTGTCCAGTACTGACCATAGTGCATTTATTTTTATACCTTCGGTTTGACTGCCTTTCATCATTTTTCAAGCAGAAATTCAATCATTATAGAAAAGAACTTCAAGGTGAGACATATGGCTCGGCTCACTCAACACTCATTCATTATGTCACATAAAATGGAAATACATTCACACAACCACACCACTCAGCAGTCATTTCATATGGGACCATACCAACAAGCCACAGAGAGTTGTACTGCGCTAATGGGGCCCAGGTGCCCATTATGCAGGCTCAATGAATATTAGTTTAAAATGACCATAAATACCTCTGAAAGAGTGGCTAATGTGTCAGTTCCCTAAATAGACATAGAGGGGGACACAAACCAGTATGGAGAGAGTCAACAATTCCCAAAACATATAGGGCAAAAAATAAGCATGCTGTGATCGGACAGAAAAATGCTGAGAAGGGCCCATCTCCTGTAGCCCATGAAGATGAGACTGTTTCTTTCCAGTAGCCATGGTAGGCGAATCCAAACTTTTTCTCATTCAACTAGCCCTGCCTAACGATCTGGCCTTGCCAGACAGCTGGTTAGCGTTAGAGATGCTGTCCATGGCTACTCAACCCAGGGTCTTCTTATGCGCTGCTGATTGGCCAGCATCATAATTGGAACCATAAACTTGGCCCAAGTCACACTTTGCTCAAACCAATTGAATTCATCAATTCAGTACAGGGCCACTCAAACACAAAAGAGTAGACCAAAACAGGCTTTAATGACATTCCATTGTAGAAATCCAGTTTGCATAATAGAGTCGAACTGCATAAATCTATGCAATTCAAAAACTCCACCAAATTCAACCATTATGCTCCACGGAAGATGCCTCGGCTCTAGTTCATTCTGTCCCTTACCTCTGTCTTTGTTTTTCTCCTTTCCTAGTGAATCCAGTTTCTTTCGCAAAGATTTCTTTCTCTTCTGTCCATCTGTAAGTATTAAAAGAAAGAAAAGTCGTAAACAGAAGCATACATGTGGTATCTTATACCATCAATACCTACATTTGAGCAAAAGCATGACTTCTCACTTACTTAGCTCCTAATTTGACATTTTAGGCAGAATAATGGCTCTGAAAATACACAGAAATCCCTGACTTGGATAGTGCACACAACGAGAACCTTGACGTATGCTCTCAAATTTTGTTTCAATCATGAAAGTAGAGAAAACTTACCTCCTTCAGAATTAATTGAGTGTTGACACTTAGATATGTCTGCTGTTCCTATTAAATGGGTCTCTTCCTATTTTTCATATTTATGCAAACCAATGTCATCTTGAATCAAATCTCCACGAGAGGAAAATCAACGGGACATATGATTTTGACATTTATAAGCTGGTAGAGTGTAACTGGATAAGGAGATGAATTTGGGAGTCTAGAGAAGTCAGATCTAACTATTGCTGCACCATTTACTAACTGTGTGACTTGGGACAAGTCTCAGCATCCTCATCTATAAAATGGGAATCTCATGAGGTTGTTGTGAGATTTAATGAAACATTGTACATCAAATGCCTCATGGGGACCCTGACTCATAGGCATGAATTCAGATTTACTTTCTCTGTAGATCTCTGTGGCTGTACTGTAGTTTTATTAACCATTCCCCCACTAAATGGACATTTGGGTCATTTCGAAGTTTTCACTACAATAAGTAAAGGATATACCCCCTTCCAGCATCTTGTACTTGCAACATACGTATGTAGCATGTCTGGCTAACTCTCCAAATAATAAAGATACCATTCATATCAGTAGGCAGCTGCAATCAAACTCCTGGGATGTCATCAGAAAACGTTGCCAGTCATCATGGCAAGAATTGTGTTTCAAGATTACACAACCGTCAACCTAACGTGTGGGAGGCACACCTCGGGAATCCGCACCGAGGTCAAGTAGGGGAAATGCAGCCCATGCTGCAAGGAAACTTGGGTTTAAAAGGAGGATTTAGAATTTTTTTTTTACAGGATACACTCAAAATTGTAGTCCAGAAGGAGACTCAGCCCAATAAAATTTCAAAGCCAAATGCTGGTATCAGAAAAAGACAGCATGCACGTTCTTAACCAGAAATGAGCATTCCCGGGATCCTAGTGGGGCTGCAGATGTTCCCAATTCCTTCTCTCGGGATTTTTGGAGGCAAAAGATATCACGGTATAATCAACAGACACAGTCAATCCCTCTTCTTTCAAAAAGCAAAGAAATATTGCAAGAATGCCTCTCCTCCCACAAAATGGACACAGTTCGTAAGAGCCTGCACCCTTGCAGCCGTGAGGTTTGTACGGGGGGACAAGAGTAAGTCACTTGTAATGCGGTGAAGAGACAGCCACCTCTCACTATGGGTATGTTCTTATCTCCAGTGTCTAGATGATGATTACTTATATGGCCTACCCACAACTTATTATAAAATATATGACAATAAACATACTAACAACACAAGACTCAAATCCATTCTCCAAACAGGACAAGACTTTTACTTTGTTAACGCTGTTCATCATTTCACATCTCCATGTGTCTCTGACTGTAACAAGGGTATATTTCTTTAACAACATTCTCTCATTCCTTCATTTTAATCGTTGACCCAGAAGAATAACTAAACTATATAGTAAAGCTAAAGAGACTTAGTTTTCATAACCAGTGCACAGATCCTAAAATTCAAGCAAGTTATCAAAGAACCAGCACACAGATAGATAGGATAGGGGACATTTTCTTTAAAGATAGGTTTTTTTAAAACTTCTTTTTAATTGGAAGCTGTAGCATATATAAAGATGTGTATAACTACAAATGTGCAGTTTAAATAAATAATAGGAGGCCAAATCCCACACCACAACAGCCAAGTTCAGAGGTAGACATTGCTCGTGCCCAAGCCCCCTGTGTGTCTCCCTCCCTTTCGCCCCAGGTGACCACTGGTCTGGTTTTTGCCATAATCAAGCATTTGTTTTTCTTCGTAGTTTTACGTAGTTTTGCCATCTACAGATGCATTTATAAAGAATACAGTTTGTTTTCCAACTTTTGGGCTCCCCTAGATGGAGTCACACTGTAGGTATTCTCTCCTGCCTCTTTTATGCCATTCGTCAACACTTCGGAAATTTTCACCCCGTGGAAGCGGGTGGCTGTGGATCACTCCATCAGGTGGCTGTATACTGCTTTCTGGTACGAATATACCACGGTTCACTGGAAATGTGAGTTGCTTTTAGCTTGAGACTCTCAGGACCCGTGTTTTTGAGAAATGCTGTGCATGTCTTGCTATGTCCATGTCGAAGACCCTCTCTCAGACAGTGGTTCTTGGAATGTGGCTCTGGGACCCCTGGCATCGGTAGTGCCTGGAAACTCTGTAGAGCTGCAAATTCTATGGTCCTGCCCCAAAACTACTGACTCAGGAACTCTGGGGCAGGGCCCCACAATGTGTGCTTTCCCCAGCCCACCAGGGGCTAGTTCCCGCTGAAATCTAAGAACCACTGTTCCGGGAGAGATATGTACAAGCTGCGTTGTCAGGCTAGCACGTATGCAATCTTGGCCTCTACTAGGTAACATCAAACATTTTCTAGGTAGGTTCGCTCATTTGTATTCCCACCAGCATGAGAGTTCACACAGTCCCACAAGGATAATGTGTACTTCAAATTCCAAGATTCCAAACAATATCTTGAAGCCTCCTTATAGGGGAAAAAAAATGTGATCTTTGTGAATAGTAGCCTACAATTTTAAAAATGCTTAGCTATTTACAACGGATACAAACATTCTCTTTTTCACTTCATGAGACAGTCCTCACACTCACCCCAGGTCGGCATGGATAAGTGACCCTGGGCCACAGCACACCTGGCAAGTCTTGGAGTTTGCACTCCATCCTAGCCTCAAAGGAAGGTTCTAGCTTGTTTCCAACCTCCAGAAAATGCCTGCTGAGGGAAGTTTGAAAGAATGCCTTTTGGCACCACCTCCCTTACTTTTCCCAACCACAGCTGCCTTGCTGTTGACTCGGACCAGAAACCTAGACTCTCAGAGAAGGCAAACTGAAGGAGTTCACAGGCAGCGAGGGGAGCTCAGTGAAAAGGGAAGGGAAAATGCTATAAAAGAGACACTTGGTGGCAGAACGGGAAGTGGCCCTTTAGAGATGGCACCTAACCACTAGACTTGAGTCTAGCGGTGCTGGGGGCTGCTAACTCTTTGCTGGGAGGAACTGTCCTGTGCACAGTAGGATATCTAGCAGCATCCCTGGGCTCAATTTCCGGGATGCCAGAGAGCCCACCCAGTCCCTGTGGTGACAACCAGTAATGTCTCTGGATGTCACCAAATGTCCCACGGGGACAAAATCACTCTGGTTGAGAAGCCCTGGTCTGTGCATAACTCTACCTAGAGGACAGCTATAGGCTCAAGCCATGTGACACCCAACTCCAGAAGAGTCACATTTTCCCAGTTATCACAATGCTCGACCCATACCCAATCTCGGTTTCTGTTTGAGGCAGAACAGTAAAATATGTTTATAAATTGTTGAGCTCTTACGTATCCGGTTGAATAACAATTTCTGTCAATTTGGAAAGAAATGCAAGTCTGCCTATGGCTATCTTTCTACCAGATTCCTGTCTACAGGTAGGGGAATAGAGAAGGTTCTTTGAATAAACAGCCTTCCATTTCTCTGTATGAAGCATCTCACCCTTGTTTAGGTCAGGTGTGGAACCGCATTTGATGATGAACGGCTGTCTGAATGGATGCATGAGCGTGTCTTTGGCAGGTGGGGAAGACTCAGGGGACACTAGTTCTTTTTTCTTTTTTTTCTTTCTTTCTTTTGAGGACTAAACATGGTGGATGGGGAGACTTCCTGGCCAGCCCTCCACTGGCCAGAGCAAGGATCCAGGAGGAGATTACAGGAAGGCCGTTTTCTCAGCAAATGGAGCTGTTCAGCAATGGAATGAGCTGCCTCACCCCTCCCCCCCCCCCCCCCCCCCCCAAAAAAAGAAAAGAAAAAGCACTGCTCACAGTGGCTTCTGTCTCCGCTGCTCTTTCTGTCTTGAATCCCTCACTCTTGGGGAAGCCACGTCATGAGCAGTGCTATGAAAAGGGCTATGCGGTGGGGACCTGGGGTCTCTAGCCAGCAGCCCTGTGAGTGGGCCGGGCCACCGATTATCCTGCCCCAGTCAACCCTTCAGATGACTGCAGCCCCAGCGGAGCTTGACGGCAAACCTCACACACCAGAACCTAAACCAGAGCAGCCGGGCTGTGATAGTCCCAGAAACTGTGTGAGATCAGAAATGTTTACTATTTTCAAAAACAAGAGAAAAGAAAAGAAAAACAAAAAAGATGCCCGGCCAAATGCCTGGTATATCATAGATAGGATGCTGGGTCAGAGAAAGGATATTTCGTGGGGAAACTGGTAAAATCAGATCAAAGTCTGCAGTTTGGCTGATAGCAACGTATCGATGTTGGGTCCTTTGTGGTGATAAGTGTACCAAGGTTACATAGGGCACAAGGTCATTGAAGAAGACTGGCTGAGGGGTGTAAGGGAACTCTGTAACTGTCTTTATAACTTTTCTATAAACCTAAAATTATTCTAGAATAAAGCAGTTGTGTTGTTGTTTTAAAAAACCCTTTCGCCCCGGTACTGCACGTATTCAAGCAAAGGCTGAGGCCTCATCTGTCACGCACGTGAGAAGGTAGAGGCTCTCACGGCTCACTGGGTTCCTCGGAAACACACAGACCATGGAGCTCAACTTCATGGCGAGAAGGTGACTCACAAGTCAGAGTTTCTGACCTGGCTGGAAACTCCTGAAATAATCTTCCTAGTCACATCTCCCTGATCTGGAAGAAACCAGGGGTCTGGGCCAATGTAAAGCATCTGTTATGCCTGCCATTCTGGTGTAGCATGTTTCCTGGAAAGGGAGTGGACAGATGAGAGGTTCGACCAGATTTGTTGTTATGGCACTGGTGATGTTTTCATAGGCGGCTGATTGGAGTGTCCCATGATCCCTCCTATTTCTTAGGTTCCCTAAATCCCTTTTCTGTGTAAGTTATCCAGACTTGTTGCTTGATTGTTTGCCTCCAAGAACACAGATACATATATAAAGCTGTTTCCTTTTCAAGTTCCCATGACTGTTCTGATGAACCAAAATACAGTGTTTAAATTACATGAATGAATGTGGATAAGGCGAGCTATACAATGGAGGTGGATGTCTTATCAAAATGTTTACTAAAACTATATTTTATCCCTCACTAAAACTCAAACTCATCCTTTAGTCTCATCCACCTCCCCTTTTGAGGGCTCTCAAGCCACAGACTTCTAAACCGAAAGCAAGAAAAAGACTAAATCAGATACTTTCTTTCCAGTTTGGGACAGGAAGGTTTGTCAAAAAAGTTACGTTATTATTAGTGGTCCTGGCACCTGAGGGCCATTCCTTGTGCCCATACTCCACGGCTTGTGTTTTCCAGTGATTCGTCTCAGTGGTATAAGTTCATCTGGCGTGTTTAAGTCAACACTGAAACCCTGGCAGGACTGATGACAAAACGCCAGACAAAGACCCATCCCAGGAAAAGGCGGCTGGGTAGGTTGGGGACAGTTGTTATTGCCATCGCCATCCTCAGTGGAATGGACTTGAAATTGTCCCTACTGCTTTGAGTTGCCTTTTCAAAGTCCATCTGGAGAAACAGAAGGGAGGGTAGTCCTGATAAAAAGGGGGAGGTAGTTAGCAGGAAAACGGACACCTCTACTTCTTGGCAGGAAATGCGGCAGCGAGCCCAGGATAGGGGACCCGATGTGACCAGTGCGATGCTCCAGTCTGAAAGCTGAACTGGGATTCACTGTAGAGGTTCAGGAGAGGAGCTGAAACAGCGTTCTGGCCTCGGTGTGCAAACAAATATTCTCTGTCCCCGGATACTGTGCCACAGAATGTGATGGATCTCCTTGGCGTGGGAATACGATTTATACTATACAAGTTATCTGTTGAAACAGCGTCGTCCCCCCAGAAAGTGGGCTCGTCCCCCATACATTGATCCATCCCTGCTCCATCCATCCCTCCATCCAACACCGATACAGCCCATGCTGTAGGGGAGACGGAGCTTGGCGCTATGAACCCAGGTGAACGGACACAGAGTTTAGTGCCAAAGACAGATACATGGAAAACTCACTAAAGCGAAATGAAGAAACATTTCAGTGGAGGCATCTAGCAAGTGGGAGGTCAGAAGTGAGAAGGCTGTCTCCAACTCTGCTTGAGAAGGCTAACGTTCACGTTCAGTCTTAAAGGACAAGGTGAGGCCTCTCAGGGGCCTTTGAATTTTGGTGGGGGTTCCCTCCACTAAATCACATGGTGACTATTTAGTCTAGGAGGTCCTTTCTTATCCTAAGCCTCTTATTCCTGGTAATCCAACCCTTTATCAAGCAAGCATTCTATTGGGGAAAAAAAGATGAGAAGATTGTTAACCCCCATAGTTTCTTTAGTGGGATCTAGGGCTCAAGAGAGTGACAAGTTAGAATTCTGGAAGAAAACAGTCTACATGGAAATCATGGCAAACAACGTATTCAAGCCCAAACGTGTCCCACTGTTTGGTCAAGTTTGGATCTCACTATATATTTTTTCATGTTTTAAGAAATCTTCCATGCTATAGACTGTTGGTTATTTAATCAAGTTCAAAGGTCAAAGTTTCCGTTTATATATCACCTTCTTCCTAGCAGTTCTTCCATTAACCTTGATTGTAATAGGAGGCAAGTAGAAACACAGCGATTGAGTAATTTTTCTAGGTGTGAACCCCAATGAATTAAGCATTGTTTCTTTAGCCTGCTAGCACCCTGTGGGTTAGATTTTCCAAAATCTGTTTCCAAAGTGTCTATGTTTCTCAGGGAAGAAAATATTTATGGCATTCTTAAGCAATACAGATGCCTCTCCTTAGAGCGGAGGCTCCACAAAGTACTTGTGAAATGTTAATCCTCGCAGTTTACATGTTGAAGTGGTGGTGAAATTAGCAAAGCTGCGGTCAGAAAACAAGAACATTCTGTGAGTCTCTCTCACTGTTGTAAAGGGAGTCAGCTCTTGGAGGTGACCATGCTTCCCGTTAAATTAAATGCTAAGAAGCCTTCTCTGCTTTGTGTAAATTAATTTGGCAAAGTAATCTGTTCTGAAATTTTTCCTTAAGAGGAAAAAAATCACCTTGTAGATTTTTGAGCCTCAAAGCAGGTGTTTTTCTATTACAGAAAATCATTGAGATATTTGATTTGTTGATGATGTCTTATTCTATCAAAACGCAAGGTAGGGAAGCTCATCTCATGGCTGGGAGGTCATGGGTTTGAAAAGCTCAACGATGGTTTCTCCTTAACCAGGCATTCTTGATAATCACTGCTTGCTGTAATAACCAGTCATGATCAAATTATGCCCTAGAAGGATCTTTTACTTGCTGTCATTTTTCCATATTCAAATGCTGTGAGTAAAGAAAATAAAAAGCTATAAGCCCATGTTCCAAAGGAGCAGCCCTGCTGTTCTTTTGTCTCTCCAGGCATCCTAACTTGCATTTCTTACAGCATGTTCCTTAAATCAAAAACAATGCTTTTAACTTAACCTAGGTAGGCATTATATTTGCAGAGACAGAAGTCTCGAAAAATCAGAGCAAGAGAAATGGCTTTTGACAGGTCTTTTCCTTAAGCCATGTTTCTTTCCTGGAGCATAAGGGAAAGAAAGCAGGTAGGAAAACAAAAAGACAAAGATCACTTATCCCAAAGAAATGCCCTGGATTGTTAAGGAAATTAAACTCCAAATTAAAGAAGTTTCATCATTACTTGTTTTAAAGCCAAAGCTTGTAGTTCAAGTTGAAAAGGTAGACAGACAAGGGTCTACACATGGTCTGATTTTTGATCAGCGTAGGGGCCAATGCTACAGACTTTCTTTTGACAGCTGTTGTTTTATAGTGAACAAGTAAGAAGGGAATCAAATATCTTTAAGTCATAAACTTTAAGCCTTGGGAATGCTTCCAAATTTCTGCCAGTTGCTCCCATGAAAACAGCTCTCACAAAGGCAGTTACCAGACCAATGATGTAATTAGAGGAAAAGTATTAGGGTCTTCATCCTTTCCTTTTCCATTCTTGCTTTTGATTATTCTTTGAGACATGGGAAATAATTCTTCACAACACAGAAAACACTGTATAAATAAATGTGCTCTGATTGAATTCTAAATCCATTGCCTTCAATTTCTCACATATTTCCTGAGCCACAGATCTATGCCAAGGCCCATGCTACACACCAAAGCAAATAAATGTGACCAAAGAATGGTTTCCTCCCTATTGCTTCTTTGCAATGACGGACGACGTTGCCATTATGTATACCGATAGTTTCTAATCTAAATTCACCTTTACCCTACTATGTCCCGACCAATTTTTTTCTTTCCCTGATTTGCTAGGTGCTCACCCTCCCAGTGGTCACATACACAGCCTGGGGTGAGTACTCAGTCCAGGCTCAGGAAAGGAATCTGAGGTCAAACCAATTCCAGTGATTCCTTTCTGCTTGCTACTGTAGATTTGGACACTGGCAGACGTTGCCATTCTGGGGATGGAGAAGGGAGGGAAGTCTACTGGGAAGCAGGGGGGAAACACTCCTCTATTATTAAAAAGATACCTGATGAAGAGTCCCTACTTTTCTGCTTCTTTGTGCTGCTATAGAGGCTGGGATATCGGGGGCTGCTGCAGTCATTTTGTGACGAGCGAAGCCAGCCAAAGAACAGAGTGACCCACTGATGATGGCCAAGAAGAAATTCCCGAGTCCTAAAACTAGTCTATCTATGGGCTCCTTGTAAAGTAATATAATCAATCTCTTTATTATTTAAGCCACTTTGGATTGGGTTTCTGTAATTTGCAGCCAAAGCATCTTAACAGTGGATAATCCGAAACTCTGCTGTGGGATGTGTTTTTCTACTTATATTAGCACCAGCCTTGACAGGTATTGCCAGGCATCCCTAAAATAGACATCCCTGGAAAGTCAGAATGTTTGTACATTGGGTGGGATCTATGATAAGGAGGGTAATTGAATTATAAGTGAATTATAAGTGAATATAATAGAATTATATTGTATAATATAATATGAATATAATATGGCTTATATTATATATGAGTGTTTATAATAGAAATAAAATATACATATAATATATAACACTTAAGGGCACCTGGATGGCTCAGTCAGTTAAGCATCTGTCTTTGGCTCGGGTCAGGATCTCAGGGTCCTGGGTTTGAGCCCTGCATCGGGCTCCTTTCTCAGCAGGCAGCCTGCTTCTCCCTCTCCTTCTGCCCCTCTCCCCTGCTCACGCTCTCCCTCGCTCTCTCTTTCTCTCAAATAAATAAATAAATAAAATCTTTTTTAAAAAGGCATAAACACAACAAACACTCAAAACATCGAGAGTTGCATAGGTCTGATCATTAAAAAAACACTTGCAAAATAAAGATAGTGAAGACACTGAAACGAAGAGAATGGCATGCTTGATCAACTACATAGATAATAACTATAAATTACTATATCAAATTAATATTAATCTCTTAACTCAGAGGCCAACAAGCCATTTCTGTAAAGGTCTAGATTGTGAATATTTTCAGCTTTGTGGGCCATACGGTCTCTGCCAAAACTATTCCACTCTTCTGCAGTAGCAATGAAACAACCTTAGACAATACAGCAACAAATGGGGGTGGCTGTGTTTTAATAAAACTTTATTTATAAAAACAGACAGTGGACTAGATTTGGCCTTTGGGCTGCAGTCTGTTCACTCCTATCTTAAGCGAAGACCCCTGAAACTACTTTTTCAGAGCTTTGCCTGTGTAACAATTTTATAAACACCTACTAATTCAATTTGGAAATCATCCTGAGGACTTCATTTCAAATGATCTGGAAAGCCTGATTGGTTTAAAAGCACTTAGTATTTAATTTCAGTTAATACTTACCTGCCTTTGTTTCCCCCAGGGGAAACAAAAAGAGCAAAAATGGGAGCTCCTATTCATATTTCAGGGATGAGACATTCTTTGTAATTATCAGGTTTACTTTTGGGTCATGATTCCCAACAGAAAGAATAGTGTAGTCTGCAAACCCTTGAAAGGTGCCAGAGTATTTCAGAAACTGCAGTGACAAAAGTTTTGTTCAAGATGCCAAAGCCCTGTGTAACGATAGTTGCCGCTCCAACAAAGATATATATAAAAGATATATAAAACATGGTCACGTATACATGTATACACTTGTCCAGTAGGGACAAGACCTTGGATAGAAAACTATGGTCTGAGAACATAAAGGAAACCACTTATGACTACAAAGGCACAGAGCCTATGGCTTGAAGAACCACTTGCTATCATGCGGGCTGGTCACTCAGCAGCAGAACAGAATCATACAGCAGCCTACACGGGAGAACTTGACATGGTCTAAGCCCGGGGGTGCGGAGGAGAGCATCCAAGAAGAAAATTACAGAAGAGCCTGCAGAGAAGCCGCTCTGTCATTCCCAGCTTTTGCTGGACTAGGTAGATGAGACAGCTCGTATCTCTAAGTGTTACCAGTGGTATCATGGATAAATGCCATCCACTGTTCTTTCTTTCCATGCAACTGATGGATCTCTTTTTTCTCTATTGACTGACTAGGAGATCCTAGACGACATGGACTACCTCTGACATGATATTGTAGCCTTCATTAAAGGCTTCTACCTCTTGAGAAGCTAAAGCCCCACATATCTACCTCCTCTGGGGTGTATGCCTAGCTTGGTATTGAGAGAGAGAGTGAGAGAGAGAGAGCAGTGAAGCAGCACAAGGAAGCCCCCTGGCTGGCCGTCCACAGTTGGGCTCTGGACTGAGAAGGGACTAGGTGCCTAGGCCAAGGTCAACCTTGGTTCCTTTCTGTGGCCCTACAGAAACAATGCCCCATCCACCTTCCCAGGACCCTAGGAGCCAAAGCAAAGAACAACTACAAGTTTTCCACATTGACATTTTTGTTCTTTCCTTCCTTACTGCCCCTTCCTCTATTCCATCTTCCTTCCAAGACTGCATTATTCAAACTGTAGGTCACAAACCCTTAGTGAATCTCAAGGAAAATTTAGTGAGTCACATGAGTGTGTTTTAGGAAAGGATAAAGAATCATATAGAAGCGGATAGGACAGAACATTAGAGACAACATTGAAGTGTATCTCTGATAAACATGAGCACCATTTGGTTCATGTGTTTCCTGGACTGAGGAGTAAAATGTATCCCTCACTGGTAGATGGTGGACAAAGAGTTTGAAACCTAGTGCTCTGAGACAAATGCACATAAATCTGTGGTGCTTTCCCACAAGAGGCTGCAAGCAAAATGGATTTTTCTTTTCTATGCAACAGTGTGGTAAATGGCTTGGATCATGACATTAGTTGGCAACAGGAGGCCCAGGAGTTTTGTTTCATCTTGTTTGTTTGTTTTTTCCCCAGGAAAGGAGTAGATTCTGTGGTTGAAGACCACTCTAATGGTTCCAGGTGTGGTGGGCAGAATAAGGGAGAAGCCCCGAATTTAGGGAAGCAGGTGGGGGACCTCTGGCTGTAGTTTAGATGAGATATAAAGACAAGCTGAAGGCAGATGAAGACAAAGCGACCTGGTGCTGACAACAATGATGCCGGAGATGGGGACAGGTAACTTTCCCTGAGAGTGTGTACAGTTTCGGGAGATGTGTGAAGCATCACCATGGTTCTTACTTCTTTTGAACCTCACATCAGTCCTATGAGACCATCAACCAAAGTCGGAAACCGGGCATGGGGTGAAGCAACAGGGAAACACTTGTGTCTCAGAATCATTCCTGGGGCTCCTGGGGAAAAGGAGAGAAAGGCGTGGGGGATGCCCTTTGGAGAGTCAGGGAAGAGGAGAGGAAGGAGCTTCATTTGAAAGGAGAGGTGCCTGTGTGCGTTCATTCACCTCTCGAAGATTTGCGGAGGGGCGGTGGAATCGGGCAGAGAAGTGAGTGGTTTACCTGGTGTTCCAGATTCAAAGAGAACTAAGATAGAGGCTGACCCTAGGGGAATCACAGTCCTCTGGGAGGCCTTAACAAAGGTGAGTGTGGACACATGAAAGACACACCTAGCTTGGCAGCTCATGCCATGGAGATCCGCGTTGAGCACCTCAAAGCCCAGTGGTGCCATTATTCTCTGATCACCCTGTTGGGCGGCATTGACTTCCTTTCCACGTTTCCACTTCTAGGGGAGTCTGTGGATTTTACCCCAGTTCTCAATTTCATTTTTACTTACACAGAAGGCTTTGACAAATAGTTCCAGCACATCGCCTCTCCCCCTGGACTCTGCCAGCAAGAACGACGTGGGAAGAGGGTAGTCAGATCTCCCGTCCAGGGCTGGCACGTGAACACCCAAGCTCCGTTTCCTTGTCCGTCAGGTTGCCCTTATTTTTTCAAATCAACACTTAAATCACAAACCACACTGAAAACCCAAAGACACCTTGAGTGTTACCCCACCAAAAATACCATTTTCTTGATTTTCACTGAGTTGTTTACTTGGGTTTTATACCGGTGACAAGGGTGAGGGACCATGTTACAAGGAAGCGGTATGATAGAAATTTTGACGCATCAGGGTACTCTTTTATGAGACTATTGCCCACCTTTTCTGAGACCGTCAGCAATTCCCCAGCCCATGACACCGTTCTCAAAATACATCAACTGAGCCTTTCTCGAATGTGCTATCAGAAATCGGCTGAATGATGTGGGGGGCGGGGGGAGCACTACAGACAACATGCGTTAAGCATTTCTGTCTTGTGGAACAACTACTCGGCTTCAAATACTTCGTTTTTGACAGAATGAGGGGATGCCACAGCGCCCGCAGAAACATGCTTTTCTGACTGTGGCAGAAGTCAGTCATTTCCTTTCATCTTATCGTCGACAGCAAAGTTTTCCTGCTAGGGCCCAGAGAGTAAACACTTGAGCCCGTGAGACATAGGGGCTGTCACTGCTTAAGTCTGCGTTTGCTGCCTGAAAGCCCCAGAGACAAGACGTATGTGGAACGGCACGGCGGCGTTCCCGGGAGACTTCAGTTACAGAAAACAGTTGGGGAGCTGGGTGGGACCAGCAGGCCAGTGGCTAACCCCCGCCTTAGACCATTTGTATTGAAAAGCTACCAGATGCATGTCAACTGAGCCTAACCCGCTATCTGATAGGTAAGTAGTACTCTGTTGATGTGTTGTGAATAAATGAAGAGTTCACGCAGGCCTGAGGTCTTGTTGAATTTCATGACCCCGCTCCCAGCATCTGTTTTCCTGGTTCTGCTATTCAGGATTGGGCCATTTACAGACTAGGAGGTCTGATTCCAAAGCCTATGCCGAGAGCAGCCTTTGATCAGGAGGAAAAACATGCCACGGTTGTCTCCATGGGGGAAACTCAGGCTCACAGGGAAGTCACAGATAGCATCCCTCCCACCGAAAGACCTCCCGATCGCTACCATCAAAGATTTCTCTAGGTTCTCTAGTCCCTTAAACCATTTCTAGACATGTGACTAGTTATAGAAATTCAGTAGTGGAATTTTTATTTAAGGAATTTAAATGCAACTAACGGGGATGCCTGGGTGGCTCAGTTGGTTAAGCCGCTGCCTTCGGCTCAGGTCATGATCCCAGCGTCCTGGGATCGAGTCCCACATCGGGCTCCTTGCTCAGCGGGAGCCTGCTTCTCCCTCTGCCTCTGCCTGCCACTCTGTCTACCTGTGCTCACTCTGACAAATAAATAAATAAAATCTTTAAAAAAAAATAAAAAAAAATAAATGCAACTAACGCTACAGATATTAAAACTATAATCTGAAAAAAAGTCCTTTGTTGAAGCAGCTTAAGATTAGAAGGGATAGAGAATTAAGCTTATCAGTCATTTTATAACGTTTACGTAAGTATCAGTTTTTAGTTTGCGTTGTCTCCTGGCTGAATGGATCTCAAGGAAGAAGCTGTCACAAGACATGAGAAGCCTAGGGCCCCGAATAATTGCATGCGGTTTGGTCCCTCTCCCCACTCCCACTGCCACCCTGCCTGGGACACATGTCTGAGTAAGGAACTTCTGTCATGCTGAGGCGCGGAGGGTTAGCCTACCTCAGCTAACACAAAGGTCTATCTGTGAGGTAAGATAGCTGAGCCATTTAAAAGTTAGCTGTTGCCCATTTGCCTTGTAAGTTACCGTAAGAGTGGCCCCTACAATAGTATGAGAGTGTCTGTCCTCCCATCAAGTTTATCACCCAACTTCTGGAGCCAACCCAATCTAAGAGGGAAAAAAAACCCTCCTTGGTGGTTCGCTTGCATGTCTTTTGTACATAGGAGGGTGAGCACCTTTTTCAGTATCTCTCAGCCATTTGTGTTACTTTTTCTGTGTGCTGCCCATAATTTGCGTATATTTTAATTATTTGTCTTTTCCAGATTAATTTGTAATAAAGCCTTATACAGTACAGAAGTTAGCCTTTAGTTGGTCAGATGTGCTGTGAATTTCTATTTATTTGTTTGCCACGCAAATGATTCTATCTTTTCTTCTTCAACATAGTGATACATGTCATTCTCTTTCTTTATGTTTTCTGGGTAATGCCTTCTCCAATGTAAAAATAAATAAATATCCACTTATGGTTTGTTTTGGCACACTTACAGTTTCATTAAAAACATCCTCTAGGGGCGCCTGGGTGGCTCAGTGGGTTAAAGCCTCTGCCTTCGGCTCAGGTCATGATCTCGGGGTCCTGGGATCGAGCCCCGCATCGGGCTGTCTGCTCGGCGGGAAGCCTGCTTCCCCCTCTCTCTCTGCCTGCCTCTCTGCCTACTTGTGATCTCTGTCTGTCAAATAAATAAATAAAATCTTTAAAAAATCCTCTAATAATTCTTGCATATCAACTTACTTTGACGTAAGGACTAAGGTTAGAGTCCAACCTTTTCCCCTCAACGGTTGTCTCACTGTCACTAATACTTAATAATAATCCATCATTTTTCCCTTGATCAAAAAAAAGTAGTATTTATCACGTCGTAAGTTGCTGTATTTATTCTTGCTCATTTCTGGGCTCTGCTGCTTTCTATTGATCTGCCCATGGGGCAGCAGTATAATACTCTTAACTGCTCTAGTCGTATGACACTTTACTAAATGGGCAGGGACACTCTCCACTTGACCTCTTTCTCAGATTTCCCCTGCCTACTCGTACACGGTTATTTGTCTAGATGTTTAGAACAATTTAGTGATGATCCAAAAGCAAATTGTTCTGGTGTGGTTTTTGGAATCACACTCAGTTTATAGCTCATCAATGACATAATTGACATCTTTGCTTTACGGATTCTTCTTATTCAAGAAAAATGCAGACTTCTGTACTTATTCCTAACTCCCCTTCTTATCCAACTGAGATCCCATGGTCTGGAATTCTCATCACTCCTGTGGACGCTGTATTAACTAGTCTCCTACCACTTCTGTAACAAACAACCATCAACTTAGTGGCTTAAACAACTCAATTTTATCATTTCACATTTCTGGAGGTCAGAAGTCTGGAACAGGTCTCGCTGGGCTAAAATCAAGGCGCCAGCAGCTTGTATCCCTTCCAGGGCTCTCAGGACAATCCGTTTCCTCGCTCTGACTGTTCCTCCAACAATCCTGGCTCTCTCAGACTCAGCCGTAGCTAGGAAAGTTTCTCTGCTTTCCAGTAACCCTGTACTGCTTAGCCTTGGCCATCCCAGATAAACCAGGATCCTCTTGCTATCTCAAGGACCTTGACTGATCACATCTGCAAAGATTTGGGGGCCTACGAGGGAACACTGGTGGGCTCCAGGGAGGAGGACGTGGCCATCTTTGGGAGTGCAGTTTTTTGCCTACCACTGATGTCCTTACAATGGCCTTGTCCCTCTCCACCATCACTGAGCTCAACTAGAAAATCCTAAGTTTGGGGAGAGATTGGATTCTCCGGGGCTGGGAATTTAAAGCGCAAAGTGGTATGTCCCGGTTTAGCTATGTTTACTGCCAGGATGTTTATTTTGTAATTTGAATTCCCAGCCACTAACCTCAAATGGATCTTTCGGGTTGCTTTGCAATCCTGCAACACCGCGGGGCCATCAGCTGCCCTCTCTTCCCCTCTTCTTCTCTTTCCTCAAGCCTCCAGGACCTCCTTACCACCCTCACTCCTAGAAGATGGCACTGCTTCTTACTTCGCTGACGGCGTCTTTTAATCGGCCTGCCTCTGCGCCCCTATCGCCGATGTCCGCCTCTCATTTTAGCTCGAGAGGTCAGACTCTGCTGGTGCTCTGGATCCCATTCCTGCAGTCACTCTGGGGAGTCACTTTGGTCACTCCCCCACCATCCACTCCTCGATTCTTCCCTTTCTACAGGGAACCCAAGTAGCTGATGAATATGCCAGGCTTCATTCATCTGAACCCTGGAAGCACCAGTATCCCGGAGGAAGAGGGGTCTCCAAACAGATACCCATAATCAAATCCCTACAATCCTCCTAGAGTGACAAAGAACAGAAGCGTGAGCTCGAGAATGTTTCCATTTTCATCATACCCACCATCTCGTTAGGCTTGTCATCATTTCTTTAGGTTCTAGGTTGTGGCCACTGTACTGCTTTTTCCTGAATAAGTTACTCACACAGTGAGTCTGACCCTGTTTCGGGTCAGACTTGGGGGTTCACATGGAACCAAGTGGCCACCCTTGGACCAAAGCTGCCATCATGGCACTCAGCACTTGTCCTGGATTTGAAGGACCTCGGTTGATGTCTACAATTGTCTACCTCAAACAAGAGCTTCAGAACTCTCGGGTGGGTTGATGCCTGTTTCTCTCTACCCAGCCACACGATTCCTTCTCTCCTCCATCAGGAAGAAATTATTTGTAAATCATTCGTTCCTATTTTGATAGAAAGTATCAAAATAACTCCGGTAGCCCAAACATCTTTGAACATCTCAACAGAGCAAATGTTTCCGTGAATATGCTGGGAACCACAAGTCTCGGAAACGAGTAATGGAGACAGAGCTTCCAGCAGACAATTTTTATAAAACTGTCTGTTTGGTAAAGGTTATTTATTTAGTGGAGTCTTTAAAAAGCAGGAACAAAGAGAAACATCAAATTAACCGGATTGAAAAACAAAGCTAAAAAGAATGTTTGTTCCCTGGTATCTTATCTGATGTGCATCCAATCTCGGTTTCGTAGAACTTTTTAGAGTCCTCATTCCCTTCACTACAAATCAGGTTTGCCAACAACATTTCTGTTTTGTTGAGAAACTAAAAGAAGAAGTCACCTTTGTGCTACACGCTTCCACCAAGTATAAAGGACCCTCATAGAAGAGGGTAAACATTCAAAAACACAATTTCATAGATGACAAGATTTCAAATACATGCGTCTTATCTTTACCAGAATCAGGACCTGTATCTGTGAAAACCTCAGCTGACCAGGTCTGAATGGCTCAGCATGGACATGCCAGGTGAAAGACCATAAAAACGAGTTAACCTGAGTATAATCCCTGATTCTGGGTTAGCATAAGGTCAAATGACACGTTTAATAGATTGCAAAAACATTCTTTTCAATGGATTATTTTGAAATCCTGCTGAAATAGACACGGTTTTAGCGTGAGTTCTTGAAGTTGACCTTTTGGAAAGTTCTTTTCAATGGACTGTTCTGAAGTTATGTAGACTAGTGAGATACACATGGCTTTCCCTTTTAATACCTCAAGCTGACCTTCCCTTTCAATAAACATATTGGCCGACATGTCAATTGTCCTCCTTGAACATGTCTTTCAAAGTGGACACTAATGCTAGCCAACAACCGAGAAGCTGTCACTTCCTTCCTGTGTTAATGTCAGGTGTGAGATGAGTCTGCAGCTTTGGCAAAACAGACGTCTGACTCACAGCTTTCCCTGGTGGAACAGCACACACGGCCTTACCTTTGGGAATGGTGATGGGACAGCTCAGGTCACAGTCCTGCTGCAACTGATAAAAAGCCACTTCCTGCAGCCGGGCTCGCTCCAGCTCTGAGAGACTCTGGATGGGGACAGATCTCAGCCGCACACTGCGGCCCGACATGCTGTTCCAGGTGAAATCACCCTGCAGAGCAAGAACACACCAGGCGTTACACAGCTCGTCTAGGTCTCACAAAGATCATCCTTCCTCTTAGTCACAGAGTCAAGCAAACTTCCTCTTTCGGTTCCAAAATTGTCTCTCCATCCCTCCAATCAAATCTACTCTCAGTTAATTGGGAATTTTCTCGGTCTGTTGCAAACATCCAAATCTCTAGGAGCTGTTGGATCATGTGATCCCATATAACAATTCACACAGAGGCCAAAGGAAGCTCTGGAAAGATACTTCGAGGGTCCTACTGCCTCTCTTCTCCAGGAATGCACCGGATCTTTGTGGTTACATATCTCAGAAACAGCAACAATCGCTACTAGTTGCCTTCGTGTGCGCTACATCTGTGAGGGCAAGCGCGTACGGACAGCCTACCAACACCCTTATGAGGTGGTTACCATTTTTGCTTTACTCTTGAATGACACAGATTTGAACTACACAAGTCCACTCACTTTATACTTGGATATTTTTGGATAAATACTGTATAGTACAGTAAATATATTTGCTCTTCCTTATGTCTTTCTTTTTTAAAAAAAGATATTTATTTATTTCAGAGACAGAGAGAGACAGAGCACAACCATGAGCGGAGTGGGGAAGGGGCAGAGGGATAAGTGGACTCCTCGCTGAGCAGAGAGCCAGACACGGAGCTTGGTCCTGGGACCTGATCATGACCTGAGCTGAAGGAAGACGCCCAACTGACTGAGCCACCCAGGCACCCCCTTATGATTTTCTTAATCACATCTTCTTTTCTCTAGCTTACTCTATTGGAAGAATGTAGTCTACAATACATGTAACAGACAAAATATGTGTTAATGGACTTTATGTTATTGTTAAGACTTCCAGTCAAGTAGTAGCCTATTAGTAGTTAAATTGGGGCAAGTCAAAAATTAAACATGGAATTTTGACTGCATGGGGGTGTTGGTGCCCCAACTTCCACAATGTTCAAGAGTAAACTGCATAGTATTTAATAATACAGTATGCTATATAATAATACAATCTAGTATATTTCTACTATATAACATATATTATTAGATACAAATATATACTTATGACACATGATTATAATATATGTGTATGATACATTATAGTAATATTATAGTAATATTCAGTATATGTGACTATATTATAGTGCAGATGAAACTGAGGCTTGCAGAAGTTAAGTACTTTTCCCCAAATCATAAAACTTCACAAGACTGGGAACCAATCAGAACTCAAGCTAAGAACACGTGCCCTCAAACTCTGCTAAATTGTAACCAGTGAAGTTTCTATTTCCAGCACTCTGAGCTGCTTTGATCACGAAAGGTACAGAGATGCGATCTATAAGAACTATGTATAATTACAGAGACATCTGATGTTAAAATCCTCCACATCGAAGAAGGAAAGGCAAGACTCCCCCAGTCGTGAGTATGTTCGTGTGCACGCACACATCCACAGAGTGAATAGCTCTGCCCTCCCTGCAGACAGTGAGGATGTGATGCCCCGAGAAATAAGTCCTCATGATCCTCTGAAGCCTGACGTCCCCTTACTGAGGACTTCCTGTGACCCACAGAAAGCCACCACCCAAGAGTTTGGAAGACCTGCTAGCAGTGCCTTGACCATCAAAAGAAGTTCTAGGAGGAAGGGACAGTGCTGGCCCCCAAGGGCAGTGCTCGGGAGCTGCTGGGGACCTGAGGAACCCTTAAGAAGTCCCCTAAGACCTCACCATCCTCACCGCTCAACTCACAGAAGAGAGACAAGAAAGGCTGGCCCCAGCAGCTATTAAAACACCTGCACTCCCTCGTGGTAGCAAATTCCTGCCTAGAATGTTCATTCTGACAGTAAATGGCACTCTGTTCATTCTTTGGTATTGCCCCCCTCTTATGTAGGGTGGCATGCATTTAACAGATGGAGAGGTTATCCTCCAGTAGAGGCAGACAATCAACAGGGTAAGTAAAGGGTATAGTGTGTTAAATATGGTAACGGCCAAGGATGGACCAAAAAGCAGGGAAGGGACTGGCAGTGTGAGGAGAGGACACGACTTATGCTTCGGAGAGAGTGGCCAGGAAAGGCCACACAGGGAACGCCATGACCGGGAAGGAGTTAAAGCAAGTGAGGGCTTTTTGCTTGTCTTCACATGTCTGAGTTTGTGTCCAGTGGATAATGGTGAGAAGTAACAGGAGCCCAGGCTGGGTTCAGGGGCATGATGTGAGGACAGTCTGGGCAGGGAAGTGAGTGAGCAAATCTAGGCAAAGTGGGTAACGGCCATCGCATTTGGCGAACTGAAAAATGAATTCTTCCAGGCCCAGTATGTTTTGCATTTTTTCTTTCTTTTTCCTGTTTTTTGGTATAATCAGAGGAAACCCAAGTTTAGACAGGAGCTAGGGACTCACGCCTTGGGTGTACCTCTCACTCACACCCTCCAGGCTTAGGGTACCACAAGGTCCAGTATCAGTGAATTGCAGTGTTTTCCCCCCAAATGAAAGTTCCAGATGAGTCGGTGACTTTTAAATATGAAGTTTAGGTATCCAGGAAAGCCCACTGCTATCTGAAGTGTCAAAATGGGATTACATGCCTATTCATTTACAAAGCATTTAAGAATATGACCTCCAATTGGCTCAATTATCTCTAGACTATGTTCTTCTGTAAAAGGCAAGACAGTAAATATTTCAGGCTTTGCAGGCCATGTGGTCTCTGTCAAAACTACTCAAATCTGCCTTTGTGGCAGAAAGCGGCCACAGACAATTCAGAAATGAATGAGTGTGGCTGTGTTCCAATAAAACCTCATTAATAAGAACAGGTGGAAGGCTGGATTTGTCCACTGGGCTATAGCTGGCCAAGCTCTGAACCATAGCCCATCATGGAAATAAACCAACCCCTATGAGATATGTTCTATTTTTATTTGCTATGTCCCCTTGGTTAATTATTTTTAAAAAATTTAATGAGTACCTATTATATGCTGAGAACAGTACTAGGCTTGTGGTTATCAAAGTGACAACACAGTCCTTGTCCCTAAGGAGTTAAACTTGAATAAGGAAAAGCACATCTGATCCATCAAACATAGAGACTGTGATACTGGAAGTCAGTACCAGATGCAATGGGGTGCCTAGGAGAAAAGGCCCAGACATCTGTCTGGGGGATCAAGGAAAGCTTTCTAGAGAAGGTGGTGTTTCAGTGAAGACCGGAAGGTTGGGTAAGAGGAGGGAGGGTTTGCCTAGTAGAAATGCAAAATTGGAAACAACAGTGGGTGCTAAGGCAAAGGAACTGGAGAGAACGAGCTTGTCTGGGGAAGTTACAAGGTTGGAGGGAGGGAAATAGTGGGAGGCGAAGCCATGCAGAAGTCAAGGCCAGATCCTATAGGGCTTCTTCGGGGGGCATTGCAAAGTAGATTGGACTTTACTCAGTAGGTGATGGCTAGACATTAAGGAACCTTGACTGCTAGCGGAGCCTGATTACATCTACATATGGGAAAGATGACTGGAAACAGATTTTGAAAGAAACTGAGGGAGGGAGCACATCCCACATGTAGAGATCAGCAAAGGTGCCAGGTTAGGTATGCTGCTGAGTCAAATTTGAATGAGTAGAGAGTTACACTCTCTAAGCCTCTAAGAAAGACACCTAGAACCATGTATTATTCTTTCTGTGATTTTTTTCAACCATTCAAAAATGTAAAAACTGCTCTTGGCTTGGTGGTGCAAAGACAGCCAGCAAGCTGGATTTGGCCCACTGGCTAGAGTTTGCCAACCCCTGATACAAAGAGATTAGGATCTTTTGGGTTTTTAATGGCATCTTTTCTGTTTTCACATGGTCTTCTCTCAGTACATGTCTGTGTCCTATTCTTCTGCTTATTTTTTTAAAAAGATTTAATTTATTTATTTGAAAGAGAGAGAGTGAGCATGAGCAGGGGCGGTGGGGCAGGGAGAAGCAGGCTCCCCAGTGAGCGGGAAGCTCGATGTGGGGCTTGATCCCAGGACTTCAGGATCATGCACTGAGCCAAAGGCAGACGCTCAATGAAGAAACTCACCTGGTTTACTCACCTTGATGTTCCTAGTACCCAAGACAGTACCTGGCTCTTAACTGTCACTGAATAAATATTTGTCAATCTATGGACTAAATGAATCAGGTACATCATGAGTTCAGTAATAAATTGGAAACAAAGCACCCATGTAACGTTTTATCTACGTGGGAGATGTCCTGTGGATTTGAATAAACTGCTAAGAAACAGTCTTTTGGGCTCCACGCTGGGCATGGAGCCTGCTTAAGATTCTCCCTCTCCCTCTCTCTCTCTCTTTTATTTAAATTCAATTAATTAACATATAATGTACTCTCTCTTTCTCAAAAACAAAAAAGAAACAGTCTTTTTAAACAGAGTCTGTGGATGAGCCAAAAAATGGCAGCATATGAGGGCAGAAAATAAACATTATAATATCAGAACTGAAGAATAATGAATCAGACCTCCCCCCATCAGACCTCTCACGAGCAGGAAGACATGAACACAAAGGTCGATACTGCTCTGCGATCCTCATGACAAGCAGCCAGAAGAGCGCCAAGGCCCACCAGCGCAGCCTAGGATGTGCTTTTGGCTTTTCCTCGACCCCCAAATTGTGTTCCAGGCCAGCATGTTTCTTTGGTGGCCGTTCATCTCATAAATGGATGATTCATTTCAAGGCTCTCTGGCTCTAGTCTTTCGAGTGGTTGCCATAGGATTTTTCTTTCGAGGTTGAGAGTGGATGACTTCAAATTTGTTTAAATATCATAAGTGTAAGGTAAAGTTGAAACTGACCCCATGTTTCAGGATAGACTAAAAGCTGTGACAGTTGTAAAAATATCTTTTAAATCTGGAGTACTATTGGACAGCGTTAACAAAGGGTAATGATATGATACAAAAAAGATATTGTGCAGTGGTCTCTGAGGGTTATTTTTGCCCCCTCAGGGGACTGTTGGCAATGTCTGGAAACATTTTTGGCTGTCATAAGTCTGGGGATGGCTTTGCTACTGGCATCTAGTGGGTGAAGGTCAGTGATCTGTTTGACATCCTCCAACACATAGGACAGCCCCCCACAATAAAGAAATGTCTGGCCCAAAATGTTCGTAGTCCAGAGGCTGAGAAACCCTGGCATGGCATACGTTTAGGTCTGCTGTTAGGCCCAGATTACTCAGAATCTCCTTAAAATGATGGTGTCAGGGGACGCCTGGGTGGCTCAGTTGGTTAAGCGGCTGCCTTCAGCTCAGGTCATGATCCCAGCGTCCTGGGATCGAGTCCCACATCGGGCTCCTTGCTCAGCAGGGAGCCTGCTTCTCCCTCTGTCTCTGCCTACCACTCTGTCTGCCTGTGCTCATGCTCTCTCTCTCTCTCTCTCTCTCTAACAAATAAATAAATAAAATCTTTAAAAAAAATGATGGTGTCAGGAGCTATTAACAATCATTGATGAGTTTGGTTTAACACTAAATGCATGCACTATGTATTCTTAAGTATATGATGCATCATTCTGTATATTACACATGTATTATTCTGCGTATTACATAAATAAACAGAATTATGGAAGTGATTTAAGACTAGCATTAAGAAACACAAACAGCACAAACCAACTTAAGTGGAACAAACAAACCAAAGAAAGGTCTCCATGCGACAGAATCTGGATCAACTGGAGAATAATTCACCAAAAGCATTAACTAAAGAGACTTCCTTTCCACCAGAAGTGCATGTCTCCACATTTCGAAAAAAAAAGAAGCAAAAGACAAACTGAAAAACCAACAATCTAATATCTGTGATTTATTCCGAAAGGTCATTCTTTTGAGCTAAATTGCATCTTTACAAACAGACTTGATTTTCCCATGAAATAAAATTGATTGAAATAACTTTGGTTTTGGTCTATACCACATTGTTTTCTTATGTCCTCAAGACTAGTCTCTAATTGTGGCATTTCTTTAACCTCATCCAACTGTAAACTTCCCAAGGCCGAGGGAGCCAGCAAGGAGTGGGGCAGGGCCGCTCCAAATATGGCTGCAGACCTAGGGCCATGCAATTACCTGGGCAGATGATTGTTAAATCATCTTGTTAAACATGCAGGTTTCTGGGCTGTAAGGCTGATGTAGGGCTCCAGCACCTTCATCATAAAACCAGATGATTCTTATTTTTGCACAATGAAGGTTGAGACCCACTGGTATGGTGGTGAAGACTTGGGTTATGACAGAGATGAGATTTTTGGCAAGAGGCAGAACATCCCCGAGCCTCGCTGCCTTCATCAGTAAGATGGAGCAAAGAACAAGACCGCTCATGGGTTTGTAGTGATCATATGAAACAATGCAAGGGAATTTCTTGGAGAGAGCTTATTAGCTCCCTGCAAGCCCTGAATACATGGTAATTATGTTATAATATTAATCATCATGACTCTACATTTGCATCCCCCTTTTAAACCTGGCAGGGTTAGGGACACCAAAAACTCTTAAGAAATGTGCACTGAATTCAGTAATAAATGGCTCCACTGTGTGTCAGATGCCTTCTCTAGGTGTTTACAAGCTCACCACCTGGCTTGTGGCTCCCCATGGGTGAGGAGCAGAAGAACAGATCAGATGAGTCCGTTGAGGCCTGAAAAATGGCACGCCATTTAGATAAACCATACCAGGGGCTAAATGTCTTTTTAACTGTTTTCTGCTGTGGCCAGCTGTCATCTGCACAGCCAAGGTTCCCAGATAATCACAATGTGTTGCTGAAGTATGGCACAAGTTTAAATACCAGGCTTGCAACCAGCATTTCTGAAAAGGGCTGCCTGGTTCTTTATAAGTCCAAAATAAACACATCACCAATGACAAGGAATTCCCTTCTTCACGAGCTTCTGGGCAAAGCCAACCGTATCTGTGTAGCTGTCATACCCCTGTTTGGACTCTTAAAAGAAGTTCTCCTTGAGGAACTCAATAGAATAACATTGGCTAATTCTTCTCTTAATGTGTCAGTCACTCCTTCTGAAAAGATCTTTAAGAAAATTTAATACTTCTGCTACACCGGGCATAATATTTATGCTTTATTAATCTATTCTAGTCTGTTTTTTTACTTAAAGAAGGAATTTTAGAAAATTCTGAACAGTTAGTAGGTATGGCAGTCCATTTTTTTTCCTTTGGGGTAGTAGCTCTTTATTGCTATACAAAGAGTATCAAAAAAAGTCCCCGTAGCGTAATGGAAATGTGCACTTCACGCATTCAGCAAGTATTAAATGAGCACCTTCTAAGGGCCAGGCACTGTTCTTACATCTAATAATAAATCTGTGGATTCATCGGTAAACAAAACAAAGCACCTTGCATTCAAGAAGCTTCCTGTTTAGTGAAGGAAACTGATAAGAAATGAACATAATAAATGAGTAAATTACAGAGCATAGTAATTTACATAGCAAGTAAATTACATAGCAGGCTACAAGGTGCTAAAACCCTAGGAGAAAAAAAGGTAGAGCAGGCTGAGAGGAATCAGGCGTGCTGGGGTAGGGGAGGGGGGTTCAGGGCAACCTTATCAAGAACATGATATTTGAGTCAACCCTTATGTAGGGAGGTGATATGATGAGCCAGGCAGCTTCCAGGAGAGGAGAGTCTCAGGCAGAGATGAACTGACACAAGGGCAGTTGGGGAAGTGCCTAAAAGCAAGGGCTGGCAAGCTAGGCTGCCAGGGCTTAAACTCCACTTCTGCCACCTTCCAGCCTTGTGGCTTTTAGGAAGCTATTTCTCCCTCCTATGCTTTGTTTTCCTAAACTATGGCATGGGAATGATGACTAGCCAGGGTTTGGCAAGCAAGTGCCTGTGAACTGAACCCTGCCTACTGATTGCTTTTGTAAATAAAGTTTTATTGGAACACAGCCACTCATTCACTTAGGTATTGTCTACTGCTGCTTTCATTGGCCTGCAAAGCTGAAAATATTTATTATCTGACTCTTCACAGAGAAAACCTGCTGATCCCTGGACCAGACTAAAAGCAAAGGCACCTCTATGATTTGGATTTGTCTTTGGGATCAACATTTTCCTCCTCCCCTAAGATCAAAGAGCCTACAAAGAAATCACATAATGTAGTAAGAATTGGGGATATTGGAAAGGATGTAAAAGTCAGGGTGATATAAAAGTGATTATCTGCAAATGACCTACTCATCTAAATTACTGATAAACCAAAGAAGTAGAAATGAACATTGTTGAGCGAGGATGGCACTACTAGCGTTCAAAAAAATAAAATGTCACTCACATCTTGTTTCCGGTGGAAAGAATCTTTCTAACGGTTAGTATCGAGGGGATATAGCAACAGGTTGGGAGTCCCCAAAGGCAAAACCATCAGAACAAAAGGTTAATTCCATTTCTGTATAT
The DNA here is from genome assembly GCF_002288905.1 of Enhydra lutris kenyoni. Taxonomy (NCBI): domain Eukaryota; kingdom Metazoa; phylum Chordata; class Mammalia; order Carnivora; family Mustelidae; genus Enhydra; species Enhydra lutris. Next base: position 6,041,002 of record NW_019154136.1, on the reverse strand, counting down.
CCTCAGTTAAATCATGGACTGGTCTACCCACCACCAATTTAATTCTGAGTTTTAAGTTTCACTTGCATCTTGGATGGAGAGGAGGTAACACAGCCTGCACCGATCCCAGAGTGTGGACAATGGAAACGTTTGCACGAATGAGAAATTCTCAGTGACAGGACCAGCAGCTGATGGTTTTGCTTATCTTTCTATAATTTGATTTAGTTCACGGACAGTAGAAATGGCTGACCTCCGGGCATGGACTGGACCTTGAAGATAGCGCTAACACTCATGGACAGCTCACTCTCTGCTAGTGACTGCTCTGAGCCTTTATTGTGGTAGCTCGTTTCCTTCTTACAGCAACCCTAAGGACTATGTTACCATCATCATTCCCATACTACAGATGAGGAAACATACGCATGAGTCTGAAGTGACTAGTAAGTGACAGAGCTGGGATCTGAAGCCAGGCTATGGGCTCCAGAATCCAGACCCCAACCCACTCTACGCATTTCACCACTTCTCATGATAAACCGATCCAAGCCCCTCCGTTTACAAAGGAAGAAAGCAGGGTCCAAAGGGGTTAGACGGCTCCTACAATGACAGAGCAGGAGCTGGGACATAAGGGTCCCATTCTGCCTCTTTCCCCCACCGAGTCTTTTCATTACGGGACACAGCCCTACAGCAGGGCAAGCCAGACAGTGTTTAAAAATCCAGGAGCTTAAGATTTTCCTCTTTGGTAAAATAGAGCACATTAGAATTTTTTTTTATGAGCCTTATTTATCATATGCACAGCAACGAAAATGTCACAGTGAGTTCAAGAAGCCCAGGAGATAAGCCACTTTATTTTTTCAGAACTCAAAACGACTTGTGCCGAAGCTTTCGCAGAATGCAGCCCAGCAAATGCTGTCCCATGTCATCACGGCAGGCTCCTCTCGGCTCCGCTTTGCTCAGTTCAAGCTGCTTTAACATTATCAACTGATCTAAAAATAACGTGCTCATAAATCTCTCCTGGCACAGACAGTACTTGGGCTGTCGCACAGCTCAGACACTGATCAATCCACTTTTCTTCCGAAATTACAAGATAGATGTGTAAGAAGCACAACATTTTAGCATAGTAATCTTCTCGGAAAGAAGCATAAGCACAGATACTGATATCGCTTACCCATGAATTCTATTCGGCCGGGTCTTTGCTGTCCTAATTTAACCGAGCTAAGCTTGGAGTAGGAACTTGAGTCTGTTCTTTAAAAAAGAAAAAAATTATTCTTTTGGTGAAAAATGCAGCGTGCAATGGCAGATTACAAACGGATGAGCGCCATGGCCCAGCTGGCAGGGCAGTGACTCTCCCACAGTACCTTTTGGTGCCAGAGATCTCTGCTACTGTGAATCTTGGGACCAAAAAAAAAAAAAAAAAGGCAATCTTGTCATTGGACTATTGAGAAGTTCCTGTCCCTTCAGAACGGAGGCAGGCTGTGTCACTGAGAGTGTGAGTGAGTCAGTGTGTGTGTGTGTGTGTGTGTGTGTGTGTGTGTGAAAGAGAATGGGGGAGGGGGGAGGGATGAAAAGAATGCAGAGAAACTGAAACTGGATTTCCTGATTTTTATTTTAATAAGACTATTTTGAAGAGATATTCTGGAGTTAGGAAAAGATTCCTCTTAAAAAAAAAAAAAATCCCCTTTTCCAGAGGGATCTACAAATGGTAATTGGATTGTAACTGTGCAAACTGTCCTTATTAGGAATCAACCAAAGAATGTTGGAAGCCTCGGGTAAAACCCCTGAGGGCATGATAAAGCACACAGGATGCTTTCCTTGTGTAGGGCCAATTCTCAACTCCTAAATTATATTTTAAAACCACAGGCGTCTTCATTTTTCTAACACTAGGAAAAAAAAAACATTGAAAAAGGAAAAGATTTCATTCTCTTTTAGACTGAAGCATAACACATGCTCTGAATTTTATGTTCTTTGTGGAACAACAGTCCTTGAGAAGTTGTTCATTTCCTGAACAGGGGGTGTGGAGGGCAGCGTGGATGTTCATCACGTGACCATGTTTAAGAGGGTGCAGGTGGGAGTTGGGAGTGGCGGGGAGAAATCCAGAAAGAGCGGAAAGAAAAGGAAAGATGAAAGATTCAAAACATATCCTGATCCCTAATTACCTTGAGTTCCATGTATGCCACATGGCACCGAGGCAAAAAACAACTCAAAAAGTCATTTTTGTTTTCTAGTCGATACGAAGTTATAGTTCTTTTGTGGTCTCAAGTGAATTCCAGCTCTCACTGTGATGATAACTGACGAACTGAGAAATGATTTCATGGAACTTCTTACTCAAAACTTAGAGATTCTGGTATGTTTTTTACTAGGATTCTGTGAGGTTAATCATCACTTGACATAAGCCACACACAGCTTCTGTTGCTGCTGGCATTTATTTAGCAAGAGAAAGGAATTCAGAAACAATAAAATACATCAGATGGTTTTCTTTACTAGGACAGTTACACTTAAAAGAGAAATTCCGTGTCAAAATCTACCTGTCTCCTCATATAGCTCCACCTCCATCTACTTCCCCAAAAACTCAGATGTGGAAAATAGTCATCATTCCAGCAGAGAGTGGTTCATGCAATGTGAACACTGGCTAATGGAATTGAGACCCTCATTTAAATGTATTTCGTATACTACTTCACATGAAATTGATAAATATGCAATTCATTTGTCATTGCTAGGCAAGTCATCTCTTAGATTATGAATACATGAAAACAACATGTAGTTCTCGTTGTGAGCTTTCTAAGTGCTCCCAACGCTTTCTCTAAGCATTTTATGGGTGTTGATTCATTAACTGCTAAAAGAATTATAAGGCGTGGGTTACATTATATCCCATGTTACAGAGGAGGAAACAGAGGTTCAGAGAGGTTAAGTAACTTGCCCAAAGATTCGCAGCTTGTAAGTACCGCAGCTGTGATCCCAACCACTATGCGGCTTACAAATTAACTGGATGACAAAGCCACAGTCCTCAGCCCACAGTAGTCAGCGCCATGTCATAAATGTCTAATGAGAACTAGACACAGTAACTTAATAAGAATCATTACCTAAGACTGGAGTGGCCTGTGAAATCAATTATTTAATGGTCAGGTTAACAAATGTTTCATAAGAAAGTGACTATTTCTTTAAGTGAACAATCTCCAATAATCTCAAGAGACAACGTCTTGGGGAATTCCTAGTCTGTTTTAAGAGTGGAACCGAGTCTGGCCAGGAGAGGAAATGCAGAAATAATGGAGAAGTTGTGTATCCCTGGCATTCTTTGGAAAAATGCGGTCAAGCCAGAAAAGCGAAGGGCGAAGATAAAGAATCTTCTCTTTATTAAATATCAGCTCTTTACATAGAACCCACAAGAGGCCAAAAAAGCACCCAGATGGCCTTAGAAATAAATTCTGGGAAGCAACGAAAAGGTCCAATCCGCGGAAGGGCCTGCTCAGGGGATGCGCCTAGAACACGACAGCAATCCTTTATCTACTTGACTCTTCACGAGGCAAGGGCGCCACACACCAGCCTATAGCTTCAGAATCTATGCCCCTAAGTATTCACTCCACCTTCTTCTTTGGCTCTTCTGGATTATTCCTGCATAGGCCACTGGGGACATTTTGCACATTCAGGGCAAAAATATTACACAACCACTCTGTCCAACTCTTGGGGTGAGTACATTTCCAATGACAACACTGTTTTGCTTAAAACCCTTGGACGTCTCCTCCACATGGCCTCCACTGCCATCCATGTGTGTTGATTTAAATGGCGTAAAGTCAAGTAGTCACTGCATAATAACAAATAACAACAATAATGATCATAATAGAAAAGGAATGAAGCATGTATTAAGTACTAAGCAGTGTACGTGGGTCATGTGTTCACTCCCTGCCACAACTCTCTGATACAGAGGAGGGGATGCACAGAAACAGAGGAAAAGACCGATGGGCTGCTCACAGACTCTCACTCTTTCCTAGCCACTGCCCCCAGGCCCTCGCAGGTATTAGGAGCCACGTGACTAGGCTCTAGCCAATGGACTGTGGGAGAAAGCGATGAGCTTCGCTTCTAGCCCATGACAACCTGGAGACAAGAGTTCTCAGAGCTACACGTGGCCGTTCCAGGCAGAAACCACACTTCTCAGTATTCACGTCCTAGCGTCTGCTGCCCTGCAGTCCCAGCCGGCCCTGTCGTTTGCTCGAAGCAATCGACTGTGGAAGAAATGATGCTGAGATGATTCTGGACCTCAGACTATGGAGGGCCTGGAGAATGCTGCTTTTGTGTCCTTGGGACCCTCCCACCACCATGTCTTAAGTCTGGCTACTGTACTGGAGAGACCATGTGGAGAGAGAGTGTAAAGTTCAGCTGTCCCAACGTCCCAGCGAGATCCATCCTCCTGCCAACCTCCAGGTTGAATAAAGCCTCCTGAGCGACCAGTGTCAAGGTCAGCAGAAAAGCAGAGCTGAGCCCAGGTTGGACCGCAGAGCCACGAGCAAATAAAATGGTGGTTGTTTTAAGCACCAAGGTCTTGGGATAGTGTGTGATGCAGCCACGGATAAGCAAATCAACATCTTCCCATGTGGAAGAGAGCAGAGCCCCGGCCCTTGACTCCATGCTTGGGGCTTAGCCATCCCAGCAGCCATGGACACGGGGACGACATGAGGGAGGAATACACCTGTTCGGTGGGATTTGGGGATGCATGTGACATAGCAGCTAACCTCACCTCCCTTAACCTAAACCAGCCCCTGGACTCTCTCCCGTACGTCTCCCTACTGAACCACCTAACAGCTCGTTCCTTGACTTTCTACATGTTCGCATGGAAAGAAAGTGGCTGGTGAACTGGATAATAAAATAAAAGCTAACCTTAATAAACCATTTTGCAGACAATTTAGAAAGTCTTTTATGAGCAAGAAGATAAGCATATCTAATGGCATCCTTCAGTTTTTAAATAATATGTAGTCAATATTTAGAAACAGGTGATGCTTCTATGTTTCAGAATTACGACTCCATCTGATAAAATGGCATAGCAAAATTTCATTTAGACACATTCATTACTGATGAATTGGTTCAATTAACCTCTTTTGGCCAATGCTACAGAACTGGCACATAAGGTCTTGATGCTTTCCGATTATACATTAAAAATGCAAATTGTGAAGGACATTTTAGTTCTCCTGCTACCATAAAGCATGCAGCGAAAATGTGGTATCTTTTATTTTAATTACCTATTGGACCCTACCTTTGGATTGATCAGAACTTGCGGAAGTGGGGTGCCAAGTACAAGCACAGAACGAGGACTCTGCATTCTCTTGCCCTTGTCCTTTGCTTCTTTAACCATAGCTCTCTCTGTCCTCGCCCCGCCCCAGTACTTGACCTTGGTCTTATCTCTAGCATCCTCCTGCTACCACTGTGACCCATTTGCAGAGAGAGTGAATTTTAGATCTAAAAACTTACCATCAAAACAAAGTATTAGGTAACTGGAAAGTTACTTAAGGCCACGGATCTTAAACAGTCAAAACCATAGTAAAGAACATGTAATACTTAGTGCTCATTGCCTCCATGGATATTTGCTACGGTCTAGGAGGCAGATACTAGGATTATCCCCGTTTTGCAGCTGAGAAAACGGAGACAAAGGGAACTTAACTAACTAGGGAGTAAGGAGTTCAAACGTAGGCAGTCTGTTTCCAAATGCAACGGGTTTAACCCTTAGGGTACATCCCAGCTAAGCCAGTGACCTTTTTTCAATGAATCCCTTATGGACTGAGTGCCCAGAGGGAAAAAAAAAAAGAAAAAAGAAAAGAAAAGCTGTTGAGGCAACTGCCTCCAGGAGCAAGCGGAGGGACTGGGGTTTGTTTTCAGGAAAGAGGAGCAGGCATTTTAGAAAACTTCCAGAGTGTCCCATCCTTTGCCAGCAGGAATATGCACCCTACGTTTTTGGGTAGAGATGTAACACGAGGAAAGGGGCGTTTGAGGAAAGCTGAATGAGGCAGAGTGCTGCAGAGCGGATAGGAAGGGGATAGAGAGGACGAGCAGACCTTGAGGTCTGCAGCGCGATCAGTAAATGGAGGCCCCACGCACGACACCGACTGACGAAACGAGGCTTTCGGCAGCCATAACTGAGGCACCCCTTAGGGATGCTTTCTTTAGGACAGTCCCTCAACTCTTCCAAGAAATGTGGATCCCCAGGGAGGCCGGGCCCAGTATGCTACTGGGAGAAGTGCCCTCGGGGGGTGGGGGGGGGGAGAGTGAGAAATCCGAACGTCATTTTGTGGGTCGGGCAGGGTAGACCTAGGAAAGACCATTCTCTTCCCGTTCTCACAGAGACACACGGACGTGATGTCACTGGCTTTCATACACAGCACAGAGTGGCCTTCCTTTCTCAGGCGGCTCCTTCTACCCACATTGCGAGGAAAGCTGAGTTCTAAGAATGAAGGCTGCAGGTTTCACCCAGGAAAGGCCCCTCAGATGAGAGGACACTGGTTCTGGGGAAGATGTCGTGGGGAGGCTCTGCAGAACAGGTCATTTATTCAGACCCGGGGGGGGGGGGGTCCACTGCTCACTGAAACATTCGGGATGCTGAAGTAATGTTACCCAAACTGGAGAACTCGATTCCCCATCAGGTATTTCTAAAGCAGCAGGAAGTAAAGCAAGACTTGAAGAGAGATGACTATCATACTCAGGAGAGGGAAAGATCTGCACTGGAAACTCGTAGGCAAGACAAAATCGGCAAATGGCAGAGTGAATTCCGTTTTGGTTTCTCATTTCAACACCACACTTGTCCTTGTTTTGTTTCATCAGCTGCACCTATCACCCCGCAAAGTCTCCCCTCACCGAGGTTTTTGTCCAACAGGAAAGGAAAACAACTTCCTACGGTTGACGCTAGACTTAATAAACTCATTACCCAAATGAATTAGTTTCGAGTATCACCAAGTGTGGGAACATCGGTCACCTCTAATCTGGGCCCCAAGTGTGAGCTGTGGCTGGTCAGCCTCTGGGTTTCAGTTTAAGATACCTTATCTTCTTCAACTCCCCCAATAAGTACTTCCAAATCAGCATGAATTGCTGTAATTCTTCAACCTCAATGGGAAAAAACAACTGATACATTCCAGCAGAAGGCTGGTATTAACTCATCTAACTTAACCTTGAGTTGCTGAGCGACGAGCGAGTAAGCTATTTGAAATGAAATATATGCATCTGCACTGCTAGACTGCACGAAGAGTCCAGCTTTAATAATACTCTTGGAGTATTTGCTTCAAAAGCAAAATGAGTTCAGGTACAAGTGGCAATAAATGTCAGAACAAACTGTATTAAGGACCAGCAGGTCTCTAAACTGGCTGCACATTAGAAGTACTTGTCGGGGCACCTGAGTGGCTCAGTGGGTTAAGCCTCTGCCTTTTGGCTCAGGTCATGATCTCAGGGTCCTGGGATCGAGCCCTACATCAGGATCTCTGCTCAGCAGGGAGCCTGCTTCCCTCTCTCTCTGCCTGCCTCTCTGCCTACTTGTGATCTCTGCCTGTCAAATAAATAAATAAAATCTTAAAAAAAAAGAAGTACTTGGTGCATACCTCAATTAAAAAAAAAAAGAAAAACAATTACTTGGTGCGGTTTTCAAAAAATACCCACGCCCATGCACCCCTCCAGACCAGTGAGGTCCAACAGACCTTTCTACGATGACTGCACTGTCTAATATGGCGGCCGCCGGCGACCTGCGGCTGATGAGTACTTGAGATGTGTCTAGTGGAATGGAATCATTTAATTTTTAGTTTTCTAAATCTTCATTGATTTAAATGTAAACAGCCACAGTGGCTAGTGGTATTGGACTGCGCAGGTACAGAGCCGAACGGCTAGACTCTTTAGGGCTGGGGCTCGGGCTTTGGTAGGTCTACAAAGCCCTCTGGGGGATTCTCGTGAGCAGTCCAAGATGGGAACCACTGCAATGGCCGGGGTTTTAGGAAACCAGTGGGGTGGCAAATTCCTTGCTCTTTTTCCTTTTTCCCCAAATTCCACGAAGCATTTGCCACACACCCCTGCCTCTCTCCTTCCACGCCTCCCCTCTCGCACTCCCCCCCATACTCCCCTGTGACAGGGGCGCTATAGCTCTGTATTCCTTCACCCACTGCCCCTGCCAGATTTCTCTGACACCAAGGGCAGATTCTTACCCTTTCCCCTTCTCTTCCACCGGCAACAGAAATAAAAACCTAATAATACTACCGATTGGGAATTAAATCCCCCAACTTGGGCACCCATAATTTAAAACTGTTTTTCCTTTCTTCAGGCTTGATCCAGATGCCACTCTCCATGATTTCCGCCACGGATGCCGCGGGGAATAGTGCTAATGGTCGTGGGGTTTGGGGGCATGTGATAAGCAGGTCTCACGTGCTCATTTGCAGCTGCTTCCTCCCCGCAGGACACAGTGTTACAGCACCATGGCCGCTCGGAGGCTTCCATAGTCTGCCTGCCTTGAAAGTCTAGCTCAGCCCACAACTAGCCACGTGGGTGTCTAACCCTTCTCAGTCTCACTTACCCTCTGGGAAGGGGAGATAAAGAAGGATCCTGTTGGGAAGGTGGAGTGACGCATGTCATTTGCATGATGAAGGAGACATGGGTGACACACCCACTGCCCGAGAGCCAGATTTTTATTCCCTCCCCCACCCAACCGCGCCACACAGACACACAGTTTTGTGGTGATTACAACAAATAGCAGAGGAAACTTTTCCGGAGGAAGTCGCGGAATTTGTGAAAGCATCCTCTAAGCACATGATTAATTAACGTGTCAATAGGAAGGCCATTTGGAAAGTGGTTAATGAGGAAAAAAAGAATATGCTAATGTGATTTTTACAAAATATTCAACTTATTTATTGTAGCATGTCTTCATTTTTATTGACTCATTACTGGTTAATATTAATGGAACAAGGAACGGTGTGCTAATACACATCACCTTATTCCTAAAAATGGTAAGACTCAGAATTGCAGAGCTCACTGATAGCAACGAAAGAGCATACCGCACAATTTCCAGGCACATAACAGTTTGCCAACCTTTCCGCAATCTGAACGGCCATAGCCTGACATGGACCAATGCTGTTTTCACTCACAGGCACTGTTGATTTATGTTCACATTTTCTACAGTGAGTTTTGCTGCCTTCTTCCTTATAAAATATCCATCTATGGGTGGAGCAACTTTTTAATGTAAGAAAATACAAAATTACAGCCCATTAGCACCACGAGAGTTTGGAGTCAACAAAACTATTAATGGTAAGTCATGTTCATCGTGACTCACGGCACAGATAAGCTAAGCCGGGAGCTATGCTCCATCCCCAGGGGATTTAGAAATTCGAGGAATAACTAACATTTCTTGTGAATGTACATACGTACCCATCACTATTCCTAGCCCAAATTATGTACTCCCTGCCTTAATTGTTAAGTAACTTTAGGAGGTAAGGTCTATTGATACACACCCATCTCACAGGTGAAGAAATCAAGGGCCAGGAGGTTGAATAACTCGCCCAAGGCAACAGAGGCAAGTAACAGAGCTGGGGTTCAAAGTCATAGGCCTTAACCCCAGGGTGTAGGGTCTTAACCATTACCCCATGCGACCTCCCGGTGAGTACCATAACTTTCTCTCAAGGAGTGGCAAGGTATGACTCAAGAAAGTACATTAGAATGAAATCCATTCTTATTTCATTTCCCCACAATGTAAAATTCTGAAGTCCGTAAATGATCTATTACAGGCGATACTACTCCTAACACATTGATCGAGGCACGAGCTGACCTTGAGGTGCCAACTGTTGATCTATAGCAGGGATGGACCAGCCCCAGCCGCATCCAGGCCTCGCCTGTTTAATAACTAGAGCCCAGGCAGACCCATTCATTTCCGTCTTGTGTGGGGCTGTGTCCTGATACGACAGCAGAGCAGAAAGGTTAGAGATGTAGGACTCCTAATGCCTATAATATGTACGATCTGGCCCTTCACAGAAAACGTTTGCTGACCTCATTCTCGACCCGCTGAAAAATCACCAGACACCTAGTACAGGAAATGATGGAGTTTCCTAGGGCGTTTCACTGTCAAACAACAAGGGAACTGCCTCTTTTTACAAACATCATTACAACATATACATATATATGGATGAGGAGATGGGTCCACAGAGATCGCTCAATAGCTTATTTTTTCCTACATGTTTCTTTTAAGAATCCAAATGACCTAGATGCTTAAGATGTGTAGGGAATGTCCATGTCATGTCTCACGGAGAGAAGCAAGAGGACTGGGAATGTTTCAATGTTACTTATTTTTCCAGAAAACTCTAACTTCCTAAGATACCTCCCTCCTACCTAATCATCACACTCATTTCCCCCAACACACACACACACACACACACACACACACACACACACCACACATTTCGGCTATTTTCTTGACCCTGATTTGAACATCGATTCTCTGCATTTGTGCCTTTTCTCCCTCGCTCGACTGTACATTCTGGAAGGACAGATGCAGCAATCAGAAGAAATAGCACTTGAGGTTTGTGCTTTTGCATATCTGTGGGTTGAAAGAAAGCTCTTGGGAAAGAGCTGCAGCATCTATACAGAAAGCTATCTGTGTCTATTAGCACGGAAACAAGACCAGTGGGCCATATTTATATCGACAACATTTGTTCTAAAGTAGCTAAAATCACTTCCAGTAAAAATGAAAAAAAAAAAATCTTGCTTCCTGGCTTTTACTATCAAGTGTCAAAACATGTAAGAGGGACACATGAACGGAGAGAAATCAATTCGCAGAATGATACAAAATGCCAGGTATGACATAAAAAAAAAAAACATAAAAACCAACCATCTGAACTTACTGGAACAGATCCGAGGTTTTAGTTACCATGTTTCAGACTTTTTTTTTTCTGGAAATGTTTCCTACATATACTACTTTTAAAATGATAAATTAAAAAGTGTTTCCCAGAACTGGCTAAATGTGTTTGCATGAGGAAAACAACGCTTCCTTTGAGCAACGAAAGGTACAGGAACTGAAGTTTTTCCCAAACTAAATACAGTCATCTATTACGGCAGCTTGGAGAGTTATCATTCATGGGTGCATTTTTAATAAGACTTGAGTTTTTTTTTTTAAGATTTTATTTATTTGACAGAGATCACAAGTAGGCAGAGAGGCAGGCAGAGAGAGAGGAGGAAGCAGGCTCCCCGCTGAGCAGAGAGCCCCACACGGGGCTTGATCCCAGGACCCTGGGATCCTGACCTGAGCCGAAGGCAGAGGCTTTAACCCACTGAGCCACCCAGGTGCCCCAATAAGACTTGAGTTTTTAGGGCAGTTTCAGTTTCACAGCAAACTTGAGTAGAAGATACAGGTATTTCCCAACTATCCCTTGCCCCACACCTGCACGGCCTCCCCCACTATCAACGTTCTCCCCTGCAGGGAAATTTGTTAGAACTGATGAGCCTACACTGACCCGCCATCATCATCCAGACTGCACAGTTTACATTAGGGTTCACGCTTGGTGTTCTCTATTCTATCTCTCTGGAGATATGAATGATGCCATGCATTTATAATCATAGTATCACACGGAGTGTTTTCATTGCCCTTAAAATCCTTCATGCTCTACCCACTCATCCCTCTCTCCCTTTGAACACCTGGCAACCACTGCTCTTTTTATGGTCTCCCTAGTTTTGCCTTTTCCAGAATGTCAGATAGTTGGAATCATACAGCATGCAGGCTTTTCAGACTGGCGTCTTTCCCTCAGTAATGTGCATTGAAGGTTCTCCCATGGTTTTTCATGGCTCGATAGCTCATTTCTTTTTCGTGCCAAATAAGAGTCCATTGTCTGGACGGGCCACGGTTCATTTATCCATTCGTCTACTGAAGGACATGTCGGCTGCTTCCAGGTTTGGGCCAGGGTGAATAAACATCTCTGTGCAGCTTTTTGTGTGCACATAAGTTTTCAGTTCTTTTGGGTAAATACCTAGGAGCGTAATTGCTGGATGGAACGATAAAAGTATACTTAGTTTTGTAGAAACTGCCCAACTGTCTTCCAAAGGGGCTGTGCTATTTTGTATGCTCACCAGCAATGTGCCAGAGAGCCTGGGCTCCATATCCTCCCAGCACTTGACGTCATCGGTGTTCCAGGATTTGGACCATTATACTAAGTATGCAGTCGTATCTCATTGTTGTTTTAACTGGCATCTCCATAATCACAATTACTTTTCATGTGCTTACTTGGCATCTGTATATCTTCTTTGGTGAGTTGTCTGTTAAAGTATTTGGCCCACATTTTATCCTGTTGTTTGTTTTCTTATTGAGAGTTTTGAGAGAGTTTTTTTAAGAGTTGTATATTTTGGACAATAGTTCTTTATCAGATGTGTATTTTGTGAATAGTTTCTCCCTGTCTGTGACTTGTCTTCTTATTCTTTGACATTATCTTTTGATGTCAGAGATTTAGCAGAAGATTTTGGTTTTAGTCAAGGCCAGCTGATGAGTTATTTGTGCTTTTGTTATACTGTGTCTTTGGTACTGTATGTAGAAAGTCATCACTATACCCAAGGTCACCTGGGTTTTTTCCTGTGTTACATTCCAGGAATTTTATACTTTTGCATTTTACATTCAGGTCTGTGATCCATTTTGAGTTAATTTTTGTGAAGGGTACAGGTTTATGTCGAGATTTTTTTTTTTTTTTTTTTTTTTTTTTTTTTTTTTTTTTTTTTTTTTTTTTTGGTATGTGGATGTCCAGTTGTTACAGCACCACTTGTTGGAAAGACCGTCTTTGCTCCATTGTATTGCCTTTGTTCCTTTGTCAAAGATAAGTGACTATATTTATGTGGGTCTATTTCTGGGCTTCCTATTCTGTTCCATTGATCTATTTATCTCTTCTCTTGCCAGTACCACATTGCCTTGATGCCTGCCATTTTATACTAAGTCTTGAAGTCAGGCAGTGTCAATGCTCCAACTCTATTTTTCTCCTTAAGTACTGTGCTGGCAATTCCGGGTCTTTTGCCTCCTCATGTAAACTTTAGAAATCAGTTTGCCAATATCCGCATGATAGCTTGCAGGGATTTTGATTGGAATTGTCTTGAATCTACAGACATCTTGACAATATTGACTCTTTCTATCCAGGAACATGGAATATCTCTCCATTAATTTAGCTCTTTGTCTTTATTCATCAGAGTTTTGTGGTTTTCCTCATATAGATGTTGTACATATTTTAATACATTTTTGCCAAAGTATTTCATTTTCAGGGGTGCCAATGTAAATAGTAATGTAGTTTTAATTTCAAATTCTACTTGTTCATTGCTGGTATGTAGGAAAGCGATCGGATTTTTGTATACTAACTTTGTATCCCACAACCATGCTATAATTACTTATCAGCTCCAAGAGGTTTTTTGCTGATTTTTTTTCATATTTTTTACATAGCTAATCACATCATCTGTGAACCTAGTGGAGATCCAAGCATTAAATTAGCCCACAAAACTGTAAGGGCCTCCTGATGACTGGGTCTCCCTGGACTTTTTAACTGTCAGAGTTGTCCACACTGAGCCTCAAGCAATTTATCAATTACAGTTCAGGTGTCCCTACCCCAGCACTGGTTCCCTTGGAGATTGCTGCTCCAATAAGTTTGATTCTCTATATTGATCTGTCGGTCTCTCCAATTTTTAGAGTTAGCAGTTTGCCCTATGAACTCACTTCTCCTACGGATCTAAGAAGAGTTGTTGATTTTTCAGTTTGTTCAGACTTATACTTGAAGTGGTGGCTTCTAGGCTTCTTATGTTCCAGACAAAATATCCAAAGTTCTGATGCAATTATTTTTAGATAAAATTTACATACCATAAAATTTACTACTTTAAAGTATATGATTCAACTTTTTTAGTATATTCACGGATATATGCAAACATTACCATTATCGAATTTCAGAATACATTCATCACCCCAAAAAGAAACCCTAAATGCATTGGCAGTCACTCTCCATTCTCTTGTCATCCCAGGCCCTGATCACTTTTAATCTAGTCTATGTCTCTACAGACTTGCCTATTTTTTACTTTAAATATAAGTGGAATTACATAATGTGTGGCCTTTTGTTTCCAGTTTCTTTCTCCTTAGCATGTTTTCAGGGTTCATCCACATTGGAGCATGGTCCTTTCTATGGTCGAATAATATTCATTGTATAGATATGCCAAATTTTGTTTTATAATTTTTAGTTGATGGATATTTGGATTGCTTCCACATTTTGGCCATTATGAATAAAGCAGCTGTGAATATTCAGGTACAAATTTTCATGTGAACATATGTTTTCCATTCTCTTGGGTATATGCCTAGGAATGGAATTGCTGGGTCATACGATAACTCAAATAGCTCAACAAAAAGAACAACAAATACTTAAGCAACATGGGTTGAAACACCAAAATCTAAAAATATTTTGTAGTGTAAAACTCATTTTCCACCTCATTCCTTTCATGAGAGATAAAATATCAACAACCTCCAGCAAACCCATACTGTGTTTCCAATCCATACAGACTGGCCATCAGAGCTTTTACCCAGCAGTGAGAAGAAACACATCCTTCAGTTTCTTTTTTTTCCCAAGCTAAGGGTCATGAGTAGCTTGAAAAATTTAAACACTGTGGTGGCATTCATTTTTTAAGCTTTTATTTAAAGCATTCTTTTTTTTTTTTTTTAGAAATTAACCAGGTAATGGCTATGCCAAAAAAAAGCAAATAAAGTCTTTAATCCCTTTATGTTCATATTTTAATTTCAAAGACTAACTGTTAATATCTAGTCTGGTAATTTCACATAAAACAAATTACGGTTTGGAGCCTAGTTCATTTCAAGGAAATATTCTTGTCTACATCAGGAGAGAAGCTAAAAATAAAAATGTTGCACTGATTAGATCAATAGCCTTGTTTTAATTGCTCTTTTGTTCTTTGATTTTATTGCTCCTGGTGGGGGGAGCCACAACTTACTACCTCTTGCAAGACAGTCATTCTGTGCCATAAGAGTTGCTAGGAAGCAAATAAATGAGGAGGATAATCACCTGAGCTTCTTTCTGGCTCTACAGAACACTACACCTCACCCTCCACGACTGAGAAATAGAGAAGCCACTGAAACAGATAAAGTGGTCGGCAGAATAAAGGGCCTCCAAAGATGTTCACACTCTAATTTCTGGAAACTGGAAATATGCTGCCTCACATAGAAAAAGGGATTTTGCTGATATAGTTAAGTTAATGACTGTGAGATGGAGAGAGTCTCCTGGATTATCAAGGTGGACCCAATGTAAACACATGGGTCCTTAAAATAGAAGACCCTTTTCTAGTACAGTTCACAGTGAGAGGGAGAGGACTATAGCAAAGTGGTCAGAGAAATGCAACATTTCTGGCTTTAAAGATGGAGATGGGGTGCCATGAGCCAAGGAATGTAAGTACTTCCAAAAGCAAGAAAAGGCAAAGAAATGGGACATTTCTAGCTCCCCTAGAGCCTCCAGAAGGAATGCAGTGCTGTTGTCACCTTGATCTCACTCCAGTGAAACCTGCATCAGATCTCTAACCTAGAGCTGTAAGATCATAGGTATGTGGTGTTCTAAGCCACTAAGTTTATGGTAGTTTGTCATACCAGTGATAGAAAATGAATACAGAAGGAATCAGGAAATTTCTATGTCTACAAGGGACTCATAAATCATTTATTATTATTTTTAAAGATTTTATTTATTTATTTGAGAGAGAGAGAGACAGAACACGTGAGAGCATAAGCAGAGGGAGAAGCAGGCTCCCCACTGAGCAAGGAGCCCAATGCAGGATTTGATTTCAGGACCCTGGGATCATGACCTGAGCTGAAGGCAGATGCTTAACAGACTGAGCCATTCAGGCATCCCTGGACTCATAAATCATTTAAGGCAAAACTTCCTAAATCGCTCCATGATCAGGTTAGTTCATGTTAGCTTTCACAAGAAAGCTGTTCATGTTAGTCTCGTCTTAAATAGTCATGTTAAACAATAACTAAAGAAAAACTGTTCTGCAGAGGGAGAACTGTGACTCAGAGTATCTTCTAAATACATTTGCTATAATCTCACCTCTGTTTCCTTTTTTTTTCTTTTCAGAATATGTCTTCACATTCCTCAGAGTTCTCGGAACATAGTTGAGAACCGCTGAACTAATCCTACCTGTTCAACTGAGAATTTGAGACCAAAAGGGAAGAAATGACTCACCAAGGCGGCACTTTGGCAACACAAAGACACAACCTTGGCTTTACCCTCCTCATCTGGAAACCTGTCTAGGATGCCACTCTGTACCAGTGAGAAGGGGACACCATTTTTCTGGCACTCAAGTTCTAAGTTAAACCTCTGGTGGGAGGAAAGGATATCAGGTGAGAAGCAACCCAACAAAGTTCATAACAGATCAAATTCTCTACTCAATAATATCAAAAACAACATGGCCACTTTAGCACTCCACATATCTTATTATTTAAAATAAAAGCATTCAACAAACTATTGAAAATTTACTAATTTCATATTAATGAGAAGAATGCAGTATTTCCCCACAGTGATTTTGCATGTTCCTAAAAGTGCCTAATTCTGCTGCCAAAGTCCCTTTCCCACAAATTCTGGTTTCCATAAATGCTAATTTGAGAAAGAACAGAGGTACAACCAAATGCCGTTGTTTTCCTTTGTAGCACTTAAATAATGCTTTCTCCACATTTCCCACTGCCTGTTCCAAGGGCTGTGAACCCACGGTCCTTTGATGTTTTTCAAATACACATTATCCACATCCTTTTCCAGAAAGTGAATACTTTTTTCCCACCACCTCAGCTTTTAGATAATAATAACACAAATAAAAATAAAGACTTCAACTATTAGAGCTAATAACGTCGAATGCTTATTTTATGCCAAATACTGTACTACATGCATCACACAAGGACTCTCATTTAATCTTTATTAAGAAACGATTAAGGAACATATCACTATTAACATCTGTACAGTATATATACGCCAACTGAGGTACAGGGAATTTAGGTACCTCACCCAGGGTCATGCCGCAAAAAGCAATGGAGCCAAAACCTGAATGTAATCTGATTTAGAGCCTGTCTCCCATAGGCAGCAGCCCAGCGAGCCCTCAGCTAGGGGTGATTCTACCTCCCAGGGAACATGGGCAATGCCTGGAGGCATTTTCTGTCATCAAAAACGAAAGGCGGAGCCCCCCTGGTATCTAGTGAGAGGAGGCCGAGGGGGCCACCGAGCATCCTACAGTGCACACAACAGACCCCCACAGCAGAGAATGATCCCACACTGTCAAGAGTTCCAAGGCTAGGAAACACTACCTTAGCCTAACACCTCCCAAAGGCCAGGCATTTTGAATGGGCCATTTGTGGGTAAGATATGTAATTCTCATTTCCAAGTTAGAAATCTCTGTCTCAGCCTGGGACACGAGGTCCTCTCACCCTGGGGTGGAGGGCACGTAGAGCCATGGTGTCCATTTGGTGCACCTTCTCGCAGCATCAGTTTACTCAATCATTTCAGCCGGTAGTCGCACAGTATGCCCTGACACCCTGGGACATTAGGTCATTTTACTTTCTGTCTTTCACTAAACACAAGAGAGAGGCCTTAGCCCACTAGGGAGTGTCTGAGAGGGGCCAGAAAGAAGATTCTGGTTTTCATTAGCTTTGCCTTGTAGTCCAGAAGACACAACAGCAGCATCTGCGTCACAGATAATGGCAATAGCAAAGGGATACAGCCACAATGGATTGCTTGGGGTGCAGACCAAGCTTAAAAGTCAAAATATTCTCAGAGAACATATCTGCCATATCGACTTAAAATGTGATTGCTCATATCATTTGACCCAGCAATTCTATTGCTAAGAATGCATTTTACAGAAATACTTACGAAATGTGCAAGATACAGTCACAGATGTTCATTTCAACACCATCTCTAATAGCAAAGAAAAACAGTAGAAATGCATGCGTATGTTCACCAAAAGACGTGTGCTAGAACATTTACAATGGTGTTATTTGCAACAGCCAAAGTCTGTCAACCACCCAAACACCCACCCAAAGAGAATGGATACATTGTGGTATATCCACACAGCAATGGGAAAGAATAAACCAACCGACCGCCTACAATAAGATGAATGCATCCCACAGACGTCCCTTTGAGCAAAAGGAGTCTGACACAAAAGAGAATATACTGTGTGAAACCATTAATAAAAAGTATAAAATCAGGCAAAACCAATCCGTGTTAAGAAAAGCAGGTAAGAAGTTACTCTTGGGGAGAAGTAACTGGAAGGAAGTCAAGGGGGCCTCTTGGATGCTGGTCATGTTGCTTCCTCATCTGCCATAGGTGTGTTCGCTTTGTGGAAAATGATTAAATTGTAAGCTTGTGCATCTTTCTATATGCATATTTTATATATATATATATTTATATATATACACACACATACATATACACATTTTATATATATATATATGTGACTATATAAACATTAACAACCTAAATGTCCATCGGTGGGTGACAAGCTATATATACTACAAAATGGGTCTACTCAATAGAATTCTGTGCCGTCATTAAGAAAAAATGAAGTAGTGCTCTCTCTACAAACCTGGAAAGATGTCCACTATATATAAACTTAAACAAGAAAGTTTCAGAACAGTATGATAATATGTCTACTATAATTTCTACCGGAAATACATGTTAGTGTAAGCACAGAAAGTCCAGAAATTATACCCTCAAATGGTTAATAGTACCTGTCACTTTAGGATGGGATTCTTAGGGACTTTGGCATTCTGCTTAATACCTATATTGTTGAATTTATTTACAAGTATGTATTATGTTTGTACTCAGAAAAAAGCATCTATAGGAAGTTAAGATGAACAAAATATGCCTTAAGTTTGAGATCGTTATTATTTCATCATTCAGTAAAGATGAGGGTTTCTGATGGGTGAAGGAAATGGTAACGAAATAAACCTAGTTCCTTGCCTGGAGGGTAGCGAACAGAACCCAGTGGTGCAGGTCACGTGGGTTTGCTGCCGGCACTCTTACCAGTTGATTCAAATTAGCACTCGTTTGCTGGGCTGCTCCACATTCAAATTTAGTTATGGTGTGGCCACTGCAAACAGGATTCTTGGCCACACCAAGAATGTGTCTGCAAAACGGCACAACAACTGGATTTGTTTGATTAAATGAACAAAAACATATATTCGGAGGAAGGAAAAATCCAAACACCTGCACCCAAAGTAACCCGCTTGGATGGGTGGCGGCTCATGAAATATGCCCATTCACCGAATCAACATTTTAGCAGCCTCATGCATACTCTGTGAAAGATCCCGTTTGAAATGAAATACTCACGAATAAACCAAGAGACCATAAGAAACACTTCTTATGTATTTATTTGTTTGTTTGTTTGCTTATTTTTGCCCATCACCAGCAAACGTTTGTTGAATGCTCACTGCATGTCTGCCGTCATGATAAAAGGGTGGGTCTGAGTCTACTACTTTATAATCAATTGCCAGTGTCACTGCGTTGAGTGTTCTTAATTCCACCCATGGCCCAGGATGGAAGTTCCCTTAAAAGCAAAAAAAGCCCCACTGATTTGGACAAAGTGGATAAAACCACAACTTTTCAAGTACAGTAAAGGTCTAAGACCCGTGCGCGATGGGTGGATAGACTGTGTCCCGTGCCTCTCAACCTCGGCTCACCTTAAATTCAACTGAAACAATATCCAGAGATGCGCCTGGCCGTCAATGATACTTTTGAAAGCTCCCGGGGTGATTCAAAAACACACTAGGAGGGGCACCTGGGTGGCTCGGTGGGTTAAGGCCTCTGCCTTCGGCTCAGGTCATGGTCCTGGTGTCCTGGGATCGAGCCCCACATCGGGCTCTGTGCTCTGCAGGGAGCCTGCTTCCACCTCTCTCTATCTGTCTGCTTCTCTGCCTACTTGTGATCTCTGTCTGTCAAATAAATAAATAAAATCTTTGAAAAAAAAAACACACTAGGAGTCAGAGCCCTGGCTCCAACCAGCTGAATCGGTAGCCAGGTGGAATGGGACTCAGGCAGGAGTGTTATTTAAAAGCGACACAAGTGGTTCTAAAGTACAACCTGCACTGAGTCCAGTTTCCTGTAAATTAAGATTATTAAAGAAGTCCAAAGTGGACTTTCAAGAAGCGTTTTTGTAGACAGACCCCACATGCCTCGGTCTCAGCCTGTGCAGGGCCGCTAGGAGACCGATCGCCGGGTGAAACTGTACCACGTGATGGTGTCAGATGTTTCAGCTTACACACAGAGACGCGTGCTCCTGGTCTGGGAAGGGCTCCTGGTCTGGGAAGGGCTCCTGCTGGTTAAACGCTGTTCCGTGGGCTTGATTTCAATCATTTTGTTTGGTCCCCACAATAATGCTCTAAAGAACGGAGTGGGAATGGATCTTTCCAGATGAACCACCACACAGATAGGTTTTTCTAGAAGTTTTGCTCTCACCCAATTTTATCGCTGATCGGGTAGACCCAGGCTCCTTTGGACATTCTTACCTATTCTACCACCTAACTGACAGAGTGCGAGAAGAGGTTAAAGGGAAAAAAAAAAAAACACTGTATAAATATGCACACTCAAAATCTTGAAAACATCTTCAGAACATGGCTTTTGAAATAAATTTAAGTCAGCATGACTTTAAGGCACTTGATAATATCCCTAATAGAAACAAAAGCTAAGAAGAACATTCTGTGATTGTATTTACAGAGAAGCCACTGTGGAAAGGAAACCTACTCATAAACACAATTCGAGTTTACTAACTAGTCTGATGGCAGTGCCATACACAGGGTATTGACCTCCCAGATGGTCAAGGTCACACAGACCAAGGCGGACCGACCAAACCCTCCCTTCAGATTGAGAGCAGGAAACATGTCAGTTATTACCTCAATGACTGGAAGGTCCCCACCCTGAGGAGGGCACAGCCTGAGAAAGGGAATGGACCACAGGCACGATCTCCTTTCGCTCATCCATCTAGAAATGAGTTAGCAGAGGATGAGGGCCTCCTCCACTCGTGTATTTCTTTCTTTTTTTTTTTAGATTTTATTTATTTATTTGACAGGCAGAGATCACAAGTAGGCAGAGAGGCAGGCAGAGAGAGAGGAAGGGAAGCAGGTTCCCTACTGAGCAGAGAGCCCGATGCCGGGCTCGATCCCAGGCCCCTGGGATCATGACCTGAGCCGAAGGCAGAGGCTTTAACCCACTGAGCCACCCAGGCGCCCCAACTCATGCATTTCTGAACAGAAAAGAGGTCACGCTTATAAACTGATTTTTTTCCCTGAAATTTACGTATTTCTAAAGCCCACACACTTCCTCTCTCTCCTCCATTCCTGAGACTAAGTTAGATTAGTAAAATACGACTAACCTGTGATTGCCCACTTGTTTTCGTTGGCCACAGTATAAATCAAATCTCATGCTTCTTTTTGCTTGCTCACAGGGTCAGTTTTAATGCTGATTTAAACAGAAGTCCTTGGTAACCAATAATACACCTCTATGCTTCTAACACAGAACACGCCAAATTTAAATTTATATGCTTTTTGAATTATTGGCACCACGTGTGGTGCCAATCCTTTATAATGAAGGTAAAAGGCCACTGGCATTTTCGGCTTTATTTTATTTTTTAAAATAACAATTTCAATCTTTTTGAAATAATCTGAAAAATGGGTGATTTTTCCTGCCGGATATTTTTTGAACGATCATTTCATCCAAATAACTATGGTGCATTCTTTCCCCTATTCATCTCTCCACCATTTTCTAAAAGGAATCACAGAACTTTAGAACTTGGGGTTCAATATTTGACCCTTCAAGGACCCTGAAACAGTGGTCTTTCCACAATAGTGCACTGGGTCCAGGTACCAACCCCACATCCTCCGCCCCTATGCCCAGCTCAGTTGTCTGGTAACGGTAGATCTATGGTACTCTACTGGGAGCAATTTTGTCCCCCTTCACCCTTAGGGAACATGTGGCCTTGTCTGGAGACAGTATCGGCTATCACAACTGGGAGGGGGTGCCCCTGGCACGTAGTGGGCAGAGGCTGGCAATACTGCTCAACACCCCACAGCATGCGGGACAGCCCCCCACCGTGATTACCTAGCCCAGAATGCCAAGAATGCCAATGTTGACAAAACCTCCAGGACAGGTTCTCAGAGACCCATTTTCCAAACACGTTATATGATTCCATTGAAACAAAATGTCTAGAACAGGCCAATCCATAGAGATAGAAAATAGATTGGTGGTGGTCTTGGGCTTAGGGAAAGGGAAATGTGAAATGACTGCTAATGAGGATGGGATTTCGTTTCAGGTGATGAAAATTAAATTGCAGTTGAAGGTGGCAAGCTTTGTAAAGATACAAAAAACATACACTAAATCTCACTCAATTATACATTCTAAATGGGAACTTCAAGGTATGTAAATTCTACATCGATAAAGTTATTAAAATTCTTTTGAGGGGCGCCTGGGTGGCTCAGTGGGTTAAGCCGCTGCCTTCAGCTCAGGTCATGATCTCAGGGTCCTAGGATCGAGTCCCACATCGGGTTCTCTGCTCGGCAGAGATCCTGCTTCCCTCTCTCTCTGCCTGCCTCTCCATCTACTTGTGATCTCTCTCTGTCAAATAAATAAATAAAATCTTAAAAAAAATTCTTTTGAGAGGTCTTTCATGCAGTAATTTCTATTCTTACTGTGCAAGAACTAATACTGGAGAGTATTTTTGAGCAGCTTTAGTTTTGAGTGGAAAATATTCTCTGGCAACACTTTTTAAATGCAACCCTGTGTCTTACAGGAGAGACTTCAAGATTTTCTATACTGCCAAAATAGCTTAATTTCCAATTGTTCCCATAATGTTATTGTTTGATCTGGGTCGCTGAAATACAGTTCATTCATCTGTGAGCAAATAGGTCAGGAGTGACTGGGACAGGGCAGAAACCCAAGGGTCTCACCTCTGCTCTGGTTCTCACTGCAGTGCGAAGATGGCCCAGTCATCGGACCACTTTGTGCCTCAACTTCCTCATTCCTGCCACAAGTCTAAGCTTCCTGATTAACTTTTTTGTTAGAAACCCAAGAAAGCAAGGATGGGGAAAGCAAATGCTCACAGCTTCACCACTGCCTATTGTACATGACTCACTCCTTGCCCGCCATTTGGGCCCTCTCTCTTCTGGGCCCTCTCTATTGCTCTTTTTCCATCTAAAACCTCTGCTCCCACCCAGCTGGTCTCCTTTGGCACACCCAAACATGCTCTGCATTTTTCCATTTTGGATCTTTCCAATGACAAAGCCCTGTGATGGAACTGCCTCTACGTCCATCCAAATCCTTTGTATCCCTGAAGCCCAGACACTGTTCCGCCTCTCCCCAGAGCACTGACAGCAGTTATTGTAGGTAAGAAATAGGACATTTAATTGCTAAGCCCATGGAAGCATGGCAAGATGTCACCTCTTGGACATCATCTCGTACTACGCATGCCCTCAACCTCATCGCATGCCAGGAGCACCAGTTTCCGGCCGGTTCTCCCACATACCAAGAGCACCTCCATATTGATGCCTTCATACTGGCCTGAACTGACCTTAGGGATGCCCAGGAGATGCTTCATCTCCTCGAAGGGTTTGTTGATAAATAACTGCCTTATTGAAACCTGCCACTCGGCACTTCAAATCCCCCTTAGCCAGCCCAACTTTTTCCTTTTCCTTAACCCTTCCACCTTCTAATGCACCATTATTTATTACATCTACTGTTCATCATTGCTCTCTGCAGGATTGTGAGCAGGGATCTCTGTATTTTCCTCCCTGATGTAGTAGATGAATTTAGAACATGGCTGCACGGGGAGCACAATCAGTAATTTTTTAAATATGTACTGTGTGTTGTTCAACATAGTACTAGAAGTCCTAGCAACAGCAATCAGACAACAAAGAGAAATAAAAGGTATTCAAATTGGCAAAGAAGAAGTCAAACTCTCTCTCTTAGCAGATGACATGATACTTTATATGCAAAACCCAAAAGACTCTATCACCAAACTACTAGAACTCATACAGCAATTCAGTAATGTGGCAGGATACAAAATTAATGTACAGAAATCAGTTGCTTTCTTATACACTAACAATGAAAATACAGAAAGGGAAATTAGAGAATCAATTCCATTTACTACAGCTTCAAGAACCGTAAGATACCTAACCAAAGAGGTAAAGGATCTGTACTCAAGGAACTATAGAACACTTATGAAAGAAACTGAAGAAGACACAAAAAGATGGAAGACCATTCCATGCTCATGGATCGGAAGAATAAACATTCTTAAAATGTCTATACTGCCTAGAGCAATCTATACTTCCAATGCCATCCTGATCAAAATTCCACTGGCATTTTTCAAAGAGCTGGAATGAACAATCCTAAAATTTGTATGAAACCAGAAGAAACCCCGAATTGCTAAGGAAATGTTGAAAAAGAAAAACAAAACTGGGGGCATCACGTTGCCTGATTTCAAGCTTTACTACGAAGCTGTGATCACCAAGATAGCATGGTACTGGCACAAAAACAGACACATAGACCAGTGGAACACAGTAGGGAGCCCAGATATGGACCCTCAACTCTATGGTCAAATAATCTTCGACAAAGGAGGAAAAAATATTCAGTGGGAAAAAAGTCTCTCAATAAAAGGTGCAGGGAAAATTGGACAACTATGTATAAAAGAATGAAACTTGACCATTCTCTTACACCATACACAAAGATAAACTCAAAATGGATAAAAGACCTCAATGTGAAGCAGGAATGTATCAAAATCCTAGAGGAGAACTTAGACAGTAACCTCTTCAACATGGGCCACAGCAACTTCTTTCAAGATATGTCTCCAAAGGCAAACAAAAGAGAAAGTCAACTTCTCAGACTTCATCAAGATCAAAAGCTTCTCAACAGAAAAGGAAACAGTCAACAAAACAAAGAGGCCACCCACAGAATGGGAGAAGATATTTGCAAATGACACTACAGTCAAAGGGCTGATATCCAGGATCTATAAAGAACTCCTCAAACTCAACACACACAAAACAAATAATAACGTCAAAAAAATGGGCAGAAGACATGAACAGACACTTCTCCAAAGAAGACATACAAATGGCTATCAGACACATGAAAAAAATGTTCATCATCATTAGCCATCAGGGAGATTCAAATCAAAACCACATTGAGATACCACCTTACATCAGTTAGAATGGCCAAAATTAACAAGACAGTAAACAAAAAGTGTTGGAGAGGATGCAGAGAAAGGGGAACCCTCTTAACACTGTTGGTGGGAATGCAAGTTGGTGTGGCCACTTTGGAAAACAGTGTGGAGATTCCTCAAGAAATTAAAAATAGAACTACCCTATGACCCTGCAATTGTACTACTGGATATTTACCTCAAAGATACAGATGTAGTGGAAAGAAGGGCCATCTGTACCCCAATGTTCATAGCAGCAATGGCCACAGTCACCCAAATGTGGAAAGAACCAAGACGCCCTTCAAATGACGAATGGATAAAGAAGATATGGTTCAGGGGCACCTGGATGGCTCAGTGGGTTAAACCTCTGCCTTCGGCTCAGGTCATGATCTCGGGGTCCTGGGATCGAGCCCCGCATTGGGCTCTCTGCTCAGTACGGAGCCTGCTTCCTCCTCTCTCTCTCTCTGCCTGCCTCTCCACCTACTTGAGATTGAAATAAATAATATCTTTAAAAAAAAAAGAAGATATGGTTCACATATACTATGGAGTATGATGCCTCCATCAGAAAGGATGAATACCCAACTTTTGTTATCAACAGGGACGGGACTGGAAGAGATTATGCTGAGTGAAATAAGTCACGCAGAGAGAGTCAATTATCATATGGTTTCACTTACTGGTGGAGCATAAGGAATAACATGGAGGACATGGGGAGATGGAGAGAATTGAATTGGGGGAAATCGGAGAGGGAGACCAACCATGAGAGACTGTGGACTCTGAGAAACAACCTGAGGGTTTTGGAGAGGAGGGAGGTGGGGGGTTGGGTGAACCTGGTGGTGGGTATTGTGGAGGGCACATATTGCATAGAGCACTGGGTGTGGTGCATAAACAATGACTTTTGGAACACTGAAAAGAAAATGAAAAAAGTTAAAAAAAATAAACATGTACAGTGCCAGAACACTGGCTGGCACTCAATAAATGATAAGCTCCACCATCACGGTCATGATCATCAATAAGTGTACCATGATGTGGCAACTCTTGTATTATTATTCTTCATTGTTGCACCGTGTTTAGTATTTCATGTTTCTTTATTTTAATTTTTCTTTAAGTAGGCTCCATGCCCAGCTTAAAGCCCAAAGTGGGGCTCGAGCTCATGACCCTGAGATCAAGACCTGAGCTGAAAATCAAGAGTCAGATGCTTAAGTGACTGAACCACTCAGGTGCCCCTCTTTATTTTGTATAAAGACTGAATTTTCTGAGGGTAGAGACCGACATGTATATATTTTTGATAGGTCTTTTTTTTAGATTGAAATATAATTCAAACACCATAAAATTCACCACTTTGAAGTGTACAACAGAGTGGCTTTTGGTAGTTACAAGGTTATGCAACTAACCACCACTACTTCCAGAACACTTCTATCACTGCCCGCCCCCAAACCCAAACCCATTAGCAGTCACTCCCCATTCCTCTCTCCCCAGCCCCTGGTGATCACAAATCTGCTTTCTGTCTCTATGGATTTGCCCAGTCTGGGCATTTCCTAAAAATGGAATCCTATGATATACGGTCCTTTGTGTTTGGCTTCTTTCACTCAGCACGTTTTTAAGATTTATCCACATTGTGACGTGTATCAGTGCTTCATTCCTTTGTATGGCTAATACCATTTCATCATATGGCTATCAGGCCACATATCCCTATGCCTTGGATATTACAGATACTCAATAAATATTTTATACTAATGATTCGAAAAGTAGGGAGATACATGAAATGCTATTGAGAAAAAAACTTAGCACATGACTATGATTCTCCTAAAAGCATGAGGATGATAAAGACAATGCACTAGGAAAGACCCCAGAATGGAGATTTTATTATTATTTTAAAGCTACGTTAGCATTATACTGGGGGAAACAGTTCCTACAATTAGAACAACCTTGCAGTCACTCCACAGATATCTGTGATGGACAATTACATCTGTCTAATTTCATTTCAAGTAAAAATTCCCTATAATAAAATGTATGTGCATAGAATTAAATTAATTGCTGGTCTTCTTCCTGATTCATTTCATTCTTCAGGATTGTATCAGCTTCAAATCTAGTTAATACTCCAAGCAGACATACCACTCGTGATGTGATTTTGTAACAGAGGTTTGGAAATGATTCTCAACTGCTACCACCGGATCTTACATAAGTTAGGGATATGAAGAAGAGGCTGCTAGCGGGAGAGCTGCTCAGGGCTCTGTGCACGTTCAAAGGGCCATTAGCTAAAACAATGACTGGAATGGATACCAACAGTGACAACACATTGCTGATACTTAGGTCTCCGCCTATTTCCTGTCCTCTGTAGAATGAGCAGATCCTAGGAAAATCGTATTCTGACATTTTATATTTGTCTCCCTGTGGGCAGTTCCTTAAGAGATGAAGACGGAAAGTACGCCACCAAACTGTTAACAATCGAAGAATGTTCTGTCCAGGAATGGAAGAAACTCTGCAGAGGAAATACGTGAGAAGGATCATTTCCAACCTTTAAAGTGGTCAACTATTTCCTTTGTTGCTTTCAATTTGCTCCCTCTGCCCCTTGAGCGATGACTAAAATTGCCACTCTTGATATTGGAAACCATGATTGCGAAGTCAAATGTGTATTGAAGGACATCTAGCTTTCCCTTGCTGGTGTCTTCCCATTTTCCAGGCAGTAAAGTAAGTGTACCAAAGAGTCAAGAACATTGGTGAAAGTCAGGCATGGTGGGTCAGTGGCCCAACCACAGTTCTGACCTAGGCTGTCCTGCCAAAGTCAAGTTCTCTCCACCATGGCATGTTGCTTTTGTTCAGAAAATACCAGTCTGTGCATTTGTGTGCTGAACCCCAGGAGGTAAGTGCAGCTTACTTTGGAGGACTTTGACCGACAAGCAGAAGTAGGAATGCTTGTCTTTACATTACTGTGGTATCTCTGTTAACACAGATGTAACATTTTCACTCCCGACAGTGACCAGTTAATTATAACCCAAACAACACACGATCCATCTGCATATAATTTCCCTTATTGAAAATCGCTCCACCAGAGATTTAGCAAATACTTACGGATCTTTCAAATTACAAGCTTGTATGAACTCTGTGAATGCTTATATTAGGATATTTTCTACTACTGATCTAAAAGGGAGCCTATTGCTTTAAAACAATCTTTTTTTTGTCTTTGACTTTCTGTTCAGCTTTTCCTCCCTCCTCTGAGAATGAATATTCTATAAACCCAGGGCCTATGGGAGACATAGCACTGTCACTCACTCATCACTCTTACTGAACATGATTGAGAAATTATGCCCCGAACTTCTCGTCTCTCCCCTGCATTTGCTCCATTCATGGATTATTTAGAATAAATAAAATAAAGTCCTGGCTTCCCAGAGACTTTCAGAAATGAGTGTCTTAGATAATGACTGTTAATATTTTGGTGACTCTCTCCTCAAATGGAGAGAAAGGGAGAGAGTGGGGGAGGGAGGGAAAAGAAGGAAGAGGAGGAGGAAGAATCGTTTCAGATAAAGAGAACTTTAAGCATCAACATTTTTTCACCAGACTATGTGTCACAGACATTTTTCTGTGTCAGCCAATACACATTAACACTCTCACTTTGAATATTACACATGCCATAGGTGATTTGAGCCAGCCCCCTACTGGCAGACATTTTGTTTTCGGTGTTAGTTCGTAATGGAAACAGCAGGCGCTGGCTATAACTAACTCTTCCCCCGACGGACTCAGTGTGTCTGTATCCGTTAATGCTCAATCATGCAGAAGCAGAAAGTAAAGGACTTCAGGCTGAAAGACAGAAGTGGTCCTATTATAATTAATATGCCCCTTCCCAACCCACCCAAAGAACAACTGGAATGCTCCAGAAGGCCTGCCTTTGCCATAGCCTCTGCTGCTTTTTGGTGTCACTACTCTCCCTCTGCTCCCTCCTCACCCCTTTCTCATCCACAAACACAGACAGAGACACAGAGTGTGTTAGCTTCCTGAAGGCGAGAAGGATGATTTGCTCCAACAGCACACCCAGCATTCTCCCCTCCAACTCAGAGTGGAGAAATCTTCTAGAGGCCATGAGGAGCTTGAGAATTGGACCACTGTCGTCTTCACATTTATACGCCAAGGCTGACGACTGCGTTAGGCATATACCATGTGCTCCATAATGGCTGCTGAAGTCACATCACGATTTTGGCCTCTAAGGAATATGTTCAGAGCTTGTGACCAAGGGCCCTCTCCCTTTTCCGTGTAGCTGTATTATCTCCTATTGCTTCATTAATAAGTTTTTAAAAAAGATTTTATTTATTTAATTGACAGGGAGAGAGATCACAAGTAGGCAGAGAGGCAGGCAGAGAGGCAGGCAGAGAGAGAGGGGAAGCAGGCTCCCCACCAAGCAGAGAGCCCGATGTGGGGCTCGATCCCAGGACCCTGAGATCATGACCTGAGCCAAAGGCAGAGGCTTTAACCCACTGAGCCACCCAGGCGCTCCTCATTAATAAGTTTTATCTTTTCTTTTCAGGACACTGGTGGCTTGCTAATAAGCCTGTTTCCATCTTTGATCACCACTTCGAAATATCACTACATTTCCCTCTTCTGACTTGTGCCTTTTTTCTTTCTGTTTCCTTACTTCTGTTACTGCTTTTCTTATGCTCCCTGTCCCCAGTCTACTCACTTATTAAATGCTGTTAGCCAGTAAACAATCCCTCCTTTTTTTCATAGCTTCAAACAACCAGTCCTAAAACATGGTTATTTCCAGGGTATTCTGGAATAGATACTGATGGCTTGCAATCAACGAAGTATGTGAATGCGAGCGAGAGAGGGTTTTTTGTTGTTACTCTTTTCATATTACTCCTTGGGCTGAAGTGATTCTAGAAGCCCAAGAAAATAATAATAATAATAATAACAACAACAACAACAATAATAAAGCTTTATTATCTTAAGCAAACAAACTTAGTCACAAATAAGAAAAGATCAAGTGGATCTATCATAGTATATTTGTTCATAGTAAATAATAGTTTGAACTCACAGATCAGAGGCAAACATAATAAGGATGTTGGGATAATGGACTGGAAACCTTTTATAGTATCTCCCTTTGAAGGTTCTTATTAGAAGCCATTTGCCTGAAAGTCCATTGGAAGACTTGACAGTGATGCTGAGTTATTTGTCATCTTGTTGAATCAAGATATCAAGATATCAAGATTTCTTTGTCTATGGAAAAGCCACATAGATCAAGGACTTTCTTTATGCATTTTCATAGTGTCACAGATAATTTCTCTACATTTTCTTCAATTAATCAACACATTCATCCAGCACCTAGCTTGTAAAAGAGATTTTTCCAGATAACGAAGAGCTCCCAAGGACATATAAGACACAACATCTGACCTCCATGGGTTGCAAAGGGAAGTCACCGTGTTGATTAGAATCACTTAGCAGCAGTGTACCTGAGTTCTCAAGAGGGTACAACTCCACTCCAGCAAAAAACCAAACCAAACCAAACCAAACCAAACCAAACCAAACCAAAACAGGAGCCTAGAGAACAAGATTTTCTTGTAAATAAATATCCGCAGAAGAAACATTTAAAAGCTGACTTTGGCTCCAGCTACTTAAGAATACTCACTCTTGAGATTATTCCAGAATATTGGACAATCTTGGACCTGCTTTAAAAAAAAAAAAGACTTGAGAGTTGAGCTCCCCTAGGAGATAAGAAAGGCTTCTGGAACTCCTAACACCCGACTTATCGGAAGGTCCCCTGTATGCCTCAATCACTGCTCGAACCCAGGAAGTTAAGCAAAGGGGGCAAACCTCCAAAACAAAACAAAACCTCTTCCTGGCAGTCAAAAAGCAAGGCCTCAAGACTGAAACATTTGAGCTTTTCTCACAAGCGAGCCTCCAGCACCAATACCGCTTAGGGCATCTCTTCACTTGCAGTCCACACAAAATTCTAACAAGCTTGGCCATCAGATTTTCCTGGCATGCTGTAAATTAGAAGCAGCCAACTAGGAGGGGAGAAGCTGTTGGCATGAGCAACATGGACACAGCAGAATACGATGAGTTGCGCGTCAAGAAAAAGAATAACCATAAAATCTGTTGTTGTTGTTGTTGAGAGCTTACTGTTTGGAGCCAGGCATTGCGGGAGGTGAAGACATTTAAGACATGCTTCCTCTCAGAGCTCCAGACTGCTTCGGCTCTTGACGGCCATGGCCTCCTTCCATTAAATGGATCCCATGAGGCCCACGTGAGGAGACGTAATGGCGGTGGGTCAGATTCCCACCACCCAGGATTAACCCGTGCTTTCCCTCAACTCTGACCACGGGCGGGAACCATCTGGGTTTTGATTTGTGCCAAAAACAGTAGAAGGCTTCCCAGCCTGAGGCCCTTCCACACGAGCTGCATCTTTTGCAGCCCTGCTTGATCCTACAGGTCTCAGGAAGGACTTGAGAGCAGATGTTTCTGGGCGAAAAGGTGTCCCAGGTGTGATTTTTTTTTTTTTAATAACCCTTTCTTAGACGCTCTTGCTTCCCACTAAGCAAGAATGGGAACCTGTAATCCATAAGGGTGTTTATTCATTCATCATTTTGGAGAAAAGCTTCTAGAGATGATAATCAATTCAGGATGTATTTGTCTGCTACAGTAATACGAATGGTCTCAGGTTCTTCGGTATTCAGCATCCGTATATGGAATGAAAGCCTAAGTAAACGAAGACAGCTTCTCAGGTCATCTTGTCGCAGTTGTTCCAGGGATAATGCCAGAGAGAAAAATATTTTACACTTATGATCCATTTTTTTAAAATAGCAATTCTTTTTAAAAAGAGAAGACAGTATCTGACATCAAAGAGCAAGAAGAACAAGAACACAAACACTTTGGAAATGTTACAGCCTCTACAGAACAAAGTAAGCAGCCGATCCAGTAAATTCTGTTTTCTTTTATAAACTCAATGTATTCATAAATGAAATAATTGCCTACAGCAGAAGATTTTCAATTGAAATTTTGGTTTTTTTCCCCCCAAACATTAACTTTCAAACTGCATATGTGGGACCTAAATTAGTGGAAGACATTTCAGCAGAGAGATCCATATTTTAATACCCTATGACTCAGAACACACACTGGGAGAAAATAAACGGAAAGAACCACATCGTTACTATTGTATTCGCCTTCAAAGCCTGAACAACTGTCCATGGTGAAATGGCAATAACTCACTAGCCAGTGGGCCGGAGAAATTAATGCCACAATGCAGGATCTTTCTGTTGATTCTTGTGGACAAATACATGAGTCTCTCATTCTTGAAGTGGGACACAAAGTAATGAGGTAAGTTCTGTAACGCTACAAGACCACTAATAGTTCACCAGTGACTTTGTTAGTAGAGATGACCCATGACTTTGCAAGAAATATATGTCCTGAATCTTTTCAGACACCATTATACGTAATTAAATAAAACAGAAAAAAAGATTGAAAAAGAATATGATGTGATCTACATTGCTGTTCCTCTCCCTTCTCCTTTCCCGTGCCACTTTGCGTCACACCCCCCACCTCCTCCTCCTCTAAGTAAGCTGATGCCAATTCTCTTAAAATCCATTTCATAATTTCCTTCAAAGGGAAGGAATCCTTCTTACCTCTGATATACAACTCACCACTAACATACTCAGGAATAAATGCAAACCCTGGACACAGCTGGCTTTTAGAACTAAAGTCTACCTTCACTCTCACTCATACCTTTTGTCTGTTATCATCTTCCACTTTCCTCTCTGCGATCTGTCTCTCGCTCTGTGCTTGAGAGATCCACCTTTCTTCACCATGGTTATTTGTTCCCTACTAATTCATCCACAAAGATCAACTTGTAATCTTATTTATTAGCATTTTTTATACCCTTACTGTGTGCCAAGTGTGGTGAAGCTGGGGTCAGGAACCACATAAGTCTAAGCTCTAGTTCTTAATAGTACTACATTGCCTTTCATGGGTATTTTCTCCTTGAATTTAATTCAGCCAATGCGAAGCATGTATATAAAAATATATGTACCTGTATAAACTCTAAAAATACTACTTAAGCTGGGGCACCTGGGCAGCTCAGTTGGTTAAGCATCTGCCTTCCGCTCAGGTCACCATCCTGGAGTCTGGGGATCGAGTCCCACATTGGGCTCCCTGCTCAGGGGAGCCTGACTCTTCCTTTCCCTCTGCCTGCTGCTCCCCACTTTTGCTCTCTTTCTCTCAAATAAATAAATAAAATCTTTTAAAATTAAAAAAATATTACTTAAGTAGTAAAAGAGATCTGGCTATACCACCACTAGTGTCTGAATATATATAAATTCAGTATTCCCTTTACTGAACTAATATTCATAAACAGCTCAGCAGCCGCCTCTCATCAGCAGTTACAGATTTGCTTTTTAACTGATGAGATGCTAGAACAACAGGAAAAAGAATCCATATGCTTTACTATGGTAGGAGAGTAAAAGACATATGGATTGAGTAGCTAGATCAGAGGTCCTCTCAGTGAGGGAAGAGCTTTGGTTGCTGTCGTTTAGGCAAAGAAGGAGAGGCTGCTGAGAACATGGGGACAACGTGCCTACCAGGGAAGTTCAGAGGCCCTGAGAAAGAAAGAGAGGGATTTGGATTTGTTCATAAGAGAAAGAGGGACTGGGCCAGAAGGATGTGGGCAAAGGAGGACCATCATACAGAGAGAGGCTGAGCTGTTCTGTGGGATGTAGGACATCCTTTCCTGCCTTGTCCTTCAGATCATCAGCCCAAGTTTTGCTACTGTGATCATCTTGGGTTCATGGTTGCTTGCATGGCAGATGGGTGGTAAGATGGGGCTATGGAGAAAGGGCATTTGTCCCCTCTTTCAGGGGACACCAGATTGCTAATAAAGGAATGGCCACAGGGAACAGAGAAAATACTTCCAATGAAAGTAGAAAACAGAGCAGTGGGGATCCCGAACTTAGAATCCCTCAGAGAAATACTGGGGAGAACCTTGGGGGTTTACCAGAATGGGAGTTTGAATCAACATCTCCCGATCTAAAAGAGCTGGGGAACTGTAGGGGACATGTTGATTACACTACAGAAATTCAACAATCTAGCTTTTTTGGGTAAAGAACAATGTTGTGTTTGCTGGAACCAGGGACCAGACAATGACACAGCTACTTCTTAAAAGTAACTTTGAATGTATCAGCATGTGCAGCCAACTTATTTGCTGACTTAAAAGTGGACTTAAAAACAGTCTGATGAAATTTTTTTGCCTGTTAAACCTATTATTGCCCATAATGAAAGACTGTATATGCACTAATGACAACATGCAGCCTTCTGCTTGATCACAGTTTGTAAAACTTCATGATACAGGGGTTTTTAGTTATACTCAACACATTTTCCTTCAGGAATCTGATTGGCTGCCCTAGATGCTGTGAATGATATAAATTGAGCTCTTAGTTGGAAGGAAGCTACAGGATCAAGCATCCCTGAGTTTCAGACAGAAACTTCCTCGGAATACGCATATTCAAAGGTATGTGGATTTTATTCCTTTGGTACCCTTTCTATTGTGTTTACTTCTTTTTCTGCATTTCATGTATACAAGATGCAAATGTATTCTGCATTTCTAATACTTCATGCTGTCATATTTGGTTACTTCTTCAGTTGGACCATAATTCAATTAGACTGATTACTTAGATGAATTATTTTACCTTCTGATGCAGCAAAATGTTTCTCTGTATTATTATTTTTTTTAATTTTACTTCCAGCATCCCAAAGCACTTTTCAGGGCCAAATCTCACAGCAAAATATTTATTTTAATTACTTATCAATTAAGATAAAAATGATCTTTTTCACAGGCTGTCATCTACTACTTTGAAATCCATTTTGTTTAATTACATCAAATAGAACCATCAACAAAATGTGGCGTTTTCTCATTAATTCAAACAGATATGGGAGGTAGAAAACATCGGTGTGTTTTTATAGCCAACATTATTACACAAGCTACTTACTTTCTCTGCAAAATTTAAGATACTTCTGACAGCTTTCATAGTCAACAATTCCTACCACAGAGCAATGTGCATATTTTAGGATGGCCTGTTTTGCTTCGTGTCCCAAGGGTCATAAAGTGTATAATTACAGTGCTGGGCCAAACAAAAAGGAAGATGTCATTGACTAAATATGGCAAATTTCAAGGAGCTGTCATTCACAATTCATGGAATGACCGCCAAGTATTGGCACTGTCTTCTCCCTTCCATTCAACCACACCTGTTGTTCCGTATCTAGAGCTCTAGAAGTGTCTCCTGCAGGTCCTGCTGGAAGTCCTAGCAGTTGAAACACCTAGAATTCCACTTTACTTCTTCCTTACTCTATTTTGGAAGATTATTTTAATGCCTCTTCTCAGATGATTAGTCTTTGTTTTTAACAGTAGCAATGGTCAGGTGGACTGTACAAAACAAAACAAAACAAAACAAAACAACACCACCATTTTTGTGCCCTCCTGGTTCTAGAAGTATCAAATACTGTGTGCCCTGAAGATCTGCACAGCTTTTAGAGCCCACTCCACCCTTGGGTTCATTAATTATAAGCTACAGCTAGTTTCTAGGACTCCCCAGGCTGCAGACGTGTAGGAAAATAGCACAGCAGATCACGTAATGATGGCTTCACATGGCTACAGTTTGTTCTGCTCTCTGATGAAATGAGAAGCATCCTCACTGCTATCGGGATTCCAAAAGCAATGGAATGAGCTCCGCACTAGAAATCACATGTGAATGAAGTCACCTCACAAAATGTGCCCCCATCCTCTTTTACTGGCAATGGACTAATATGGGCTATGTGGGTTTTAGGGAGCATTAATTATGTCCATATTTGCAACAACATTTTTTGAAAAGTGTCAACTTCTATTTCAGGGCCATCAAGACATGGGGACCTGGATTTTGTTTGCCTGCCTCTTGGGAGCAGCCTTTGCTATGCCCGTGAGTAAAACACCCCTGCAGATGTCAATATCCAATTTCACAAGTTTAGAAATAAAAATCTGCCCCACAGTTGGCCAACTTGCGGGTTTAAGACAGTACGAGATCAGATGTCCTCAAATGTCTCTGCGTTTAAGAAACACTTGGAAGAGCTTGTTAGAAAAAGTACTCTCAGAGGCCTCCACCCAAGCCTCTTTCTGATTGGGGACAGCTGAAGTTGGGGCAGTGCCCAGGACTCTGCATTTTAACAAGCACCTCAGGAGAGTCTATGCAAACAAGTTGTTTGTAAATATCATTGCCCATCTCTAGATGGAGGAAACTTTTGGAAGGGACCCTCGAAAGGCCTCCAGAGAAAGTGCTCAATCAGCCTTAGGCAAATACTACAGAAATGCCAGTTCTCTCTAAAGCCCAATTTCTCACGAATGTCCCGCTCTCTTCCTGCCCTCCAAACCCTACTGTCTGTTATCCTTCAGAGGGTAAGGTTTCTATGTCAGGAATTTCCTTCTTGAACCATCTCCTCATTGTCAGAGGCCTCATCCCCTGGCGCACACCTGCTCGGCACATGGGGGCTTCCGTGCAGTCGTCCAGGATCCTACCTGTGCCCAATTTGTGTGGATAGTTTCTCCATTCGAATGTACCAAGGACCAGGAAGTCTGACCCATTCTCTTTAGACACAGATACATAAGGTTAGAGAGCTCAGATCCCACGCAGGCAAAGCAGGACCCAGCTGCCTTTCGGTGGCATAGAGAGCAGTTGATACAACCAGAAGCCAGCAAACTTGTGTATCTGCCTCCTCTCTTCCTCTCTTGCCCACAAGACCAAGATTCTGTGCTCTGCCTTCCTGAAATCCTGCATTGGGGCAATTTCTAGGCCCCTGAGGGGCCTCTGCATTACAAATTGAGCCCTTTTTCCACTCCTCCATTGAATAACCCTACTCCCTAAGGGCTTCTATCAAGAAGGTATAGGAAAGGCAGTTATCTGACTAGAAGAATTCACATTCAGATGAGAGCAAACAAACCCTCTTATAAAATGCGAGCATTTAAAAATAACAGAGCGTTAATCAGCTCAGTGTCCCAGGTAGAGGCTCTGCACCGTCCCTTCTCCTCTTCCTCTCCCCCGTCCAGGGCCAACCAGCATTGCACAATGCAGGCATCCGGCACGTGGCCTCCCTTTTGATGGGACAGACAGTCCTTGTGTAGATAATGATTCAGGCTGGTTTTTTTTTTAACTTAAATTTTTTTTTCTGCCATAAAAACTTTGACAGAATCATAAAAAGAATCAGAGTAAATTTCATAAACCAACTCCTTCACTTTCCATGGGACTCGTAACGTCTCCACCTGACCACACCCATCCCCGCACACGCATCAAGAATTCACAGGTAGTTGTCGCTTCTGTTGTTGTGCATGTGCTTTGCACGCGTCCGTTGTGAGGACTGTCTTCCATACTGAAGCACTTAGCCGCCTCCTGATCTATAAGGGAAGGTTTGTGAGCTAGTTCTCTTCCTGTTGGTATCTCATAATCATGTAAGAGAAACCCATCTCTCTTTCCAACATGGAGCGAGCCGCATGAAGACATAAAATGGCAGACGGGAGAGAGCAGGATTAGCCGACCACACGGATGGGGGAAGGGGGTGTCCGAAGATCACTGGAGGACAAATGTGTGCTGGTTTTTGCTTCTAGGTCTTGGGAAAGTCATTTAGTTCCTCTGGACCACTTTAAAATAAGGGGACTCCTGTCCTACACAGCATACATGCTCAAACGAAAAGGGGACCTTAAATATATTCAGCACCATATAGATTTTTTTTAAAGTAGCTTCAGTCTCTCTTAATGTGAACAATTGCATATTGACTTAATCTCTTCCTCTCTCTCTCTCTCCCCCGCTCCCTCTCCCTCTCTCTCTCCCCCCTCCCTCTTCTCTCCCTCTCCCTCATTCTTTTTCTCCTCCTTTCCCTTCTATAAAAGCTACCACCTCATCCTGGGCACCCTGGTTATATCAACTTCAGCTATGAGGTAATTTTTCTCTTTACTAATTTTGACCATTGTTTGAGTTAACAATGCCCTGGGCTCTGTAAAGAACAGTGTGTTGATTCTTTATTCAAGATGTTTCTCAGTCCTGCTTTCTTCAGTTCCCATTACCAGCTTCCTGGTTTAAGCCCTGATGGGTTGCCTCAAGCCTGTACTGCCCCAGCACACTCCTACTTGGCCTCTCTGACTTAGTTTCTCCTCCTTACATGGCTATAAAGCTATTCATCGTGAGCTACCACGCAGGGTGGGGCTGCATGGTAGCTCAGAAAGTGAACTCTGGCTGAACAGCTTTGTTCTATTCCAGCCTGGGGAAGGTGGGGGGGCAGGTAAGACGCTATTTAAGATCCTTTCCGACTAGAAACTCTTGATTCTAAGATGTTCACACTCTATGTGTTGCCTTTGTCGTCTTTACTGAAAGATCAGTGATCAGTGACCAAGGGGTCTGTGAGACATTCTGCAGAGCAATGGGAAGCAAGAGATTTCTGGAAATCAGGTTTGAGGCTCTTCCCAACCCCATACAAATCACGCGACCACAGGCAAATCATTTTTTCTCTCTAAAACTTTGGTTTCCTCATCTGGAGAAGGGGAATAATTAAAATACCCACACTTCAAAATATGGCTTGAGGAGCAAAATAGTTAAGCAATATAACAGGTGCTTTGTCAAGTACAATTTGAGCAAGGTTAGTAATTGTTGTATTGATATCAAATGCTGTACTGCTACACCACGAAATCCCCAGAACTGAGGTTAACCAAGTATATACCATTTAGGGAGGAATAAACTCTTACTTCTTTCCAAGGTTCAGATGACATTCTGTGAATCTGTTTACTCATACAAGCTGAGGAAATTGTGAGTAACACTTAGAGGCAAGATTTCTTGGGAAACCTTAAAAGGTTGACATATTTGACCAGAAAACCTGAGTTTCTAGGTTGAGGGACAGATTTTCTGGCTTCTTTATTTTTTCATTGTGACAGCAAATCAAAAAAGGATATGACTAATGTTATGGCACATTCATTTGTTTTGTTTTGTTTTGCTCTTGCAAACAAGAGCAGGTGCTGTGGAGTTGAACAGAATTACTACTTTTGTGACCTTGATCAAGCCCATGAACCTCTTGAACTCCCCATGACCTCGTCTGTAATAGTGAGGGTGAAGATACTTGCCTCAGGGTATGTGAGAACACATGAAACATGTGTGTGATGGAGGTAATGTAGTGCCCAGCACTTAGGAAGCTCCTGAGAAATGTTAACTTTATTCTTGTTCTGTAGAACTCCCGCTTTCAGGCTATCAGTATTGACAGGACTGCAACAGTGAGTCTGCATTTCATGCAACGAAATTAAAGCAAATGTATTCTAATGTCTCTTTTTCTTAAGGTGCTTACCCCCCTGAAGTGGTACCAGAACATGATAAGGCATCCGGTATGTAGACTTTTTTTTCTTTGTTCCCTTAAAATATAAGCATGCGTTTCAATTCCCCTTTAAATGAAATAACATATCTATGCCACACACAGACACTAACGGAAAATCTAGCCTGTAAAAGGTCCTATCTGTGTACACAGTCAGAAATTCTTGCACAGGAAAAATAATGAATAAATACTCATAGTAATAATGACAAAGAAAACATGACTACTTCTCTGGCTGGAAGTCAACGGAGCCAATGGTAAACCTGACTCTTTGTTTCTCACCAGTACCCTTCCTATGGTTACGAACCCATGGGTGGATGGCTGCACCACCAAATCATTCCCGTGCTGTCCCAGCAGAATCCCCCGAACCACGCCCTACAGCCTCATCACCACATCCCCATGATGCCAGCTCAGCAGCCCGTGGTCCCCCAGCAACCAATGATGCCAGTTCCTGGCCAACACTCCATGACTCCAACCCAACACCACCAGCCAAACCTCCCTCTGCCAGCCCAGCAGCCCTTCCAGCCCCAGCCCGTCCAGCCACAGGCTCACCAGCCCATCCAGCCCCAGCCACCCGTGCACCCCATCCAGCCCCTGCCGCCACAGCCACCTCTGCCTCCGATGTTCCCCATACAGCCCCTGCCCCCCATGCTTCCTGACCTGCCTCTGGAAGCCTGGCCAGCAACAGATAAGACCAAGCGGGAGGAAGTGGTGAGTAGCGCTTGAAGCCTCTGCGGTGCCTGGGAAAATGGTAAAGCAAAACTGACCCCCAGAGTTCTAAGTTCTCAAACAATCCAGGGTCTAGAGTTTCAGCAGCTACACAGGGCAGTGACTCTATGAGTCCAAGCATGTGTTGTAACTTCATATTATAAATAAGTTTATCAGGGAAGCTTAGGAATTATGACCATAGTTTTAATGGTGGGTTTAAATTCTACGATGATTTTGAGTTTTTCCCAGAATATGTATTACTGAAACCCATTAATTTTAAGGAGAGCAGTATAAGGGAATATCAGTTCTCCTTATATTTCAAGGGTTTGACTGGGAAGAATAGGCTAGAACTGCACTGAAGATTTAAAAAAAAGTAATTTTTGAAAGTGGAGGGGGATGTAAATATTTGA
Source organism: Enhydra lutris kenyoni (assembly GCF_002288905.1). Taxonomy (NCBI): domain Eukaryota; kingdom Metazoa; phylum Chordata; class Mammalia; order Carnivora; family Mustelidae; genus Enhydra; species Enhydra lutris. The sequence goes on along the minus strand of NW_019154136.1, from coordinate 6,000,407 downwards.
ACAGGCTACAAAAGGTAGGTGGGAAATCTCTTTGAAGACCTCTTTAATATCTTTAAAGGAAGATTACCAGTCTAGAGAGGATTTTAATCTAACTTGGAGGAAGCTAGACGGTTTATTAGATTCATTCTCAGTATTGGGTTCTATAGATTAAACTCTCAGCAAGAAGTTTCCACAAGCACAAAATTCACTGCGTTACAGAAAGTTCTTCCAAATGAGTGGGAAGTAGCCAATAAAATAAATGACTCATATCCATATCCACAAATCCTTATTCTGTGTATATGAGATTATGTAATTCTAATGCATGTGTAATTCCAAGTTACAAACACTATTGATGACTTTTCTACTGAAAAGCAGTGAGGGCTGAGATGGAAATGACCTGGATGGGGAGCTATAGGATACCCAGGTTCCAGTTTTGGCTTTGCCTCCAAAGAGAAAATGATACTGTATAAGTTACTTCAAATTTATGGGTGTTTTCTCTTTTTTAAAAGAAGAAAAAGTGACTACCTCTGATAACTTCCAGCCTCTGTCCAAGTACAAATACCATAGTTTCCCAACAAAAAATTACAGTGTCTGCCATATATGGCTTCATAATTATGAGCATATCTGTGGAGAATATGAGGCAGAATTTTGGAAATCGTATCCCAAAGAATTTGGTGCCTCTCATCGATTCTTCTAGTCTAAGGTACTGTTCCCTCTATATAGAATGTGCATTTATTCATTGCTTCATTAATGATTAAGGCCATGAACTTTATAATGTGCTCACATCCTACCAGAGCTATTTCTGGAAAGGTGACTTCGGGCAGATAGTTTGAACTCTTTAAAACAAAAAACCCCAAAAAACTCTTATGTAAAATCAGAGTATCAATACTGGTAGCTTCTTAGAGTTGTTTTGCAGAAAATAAAAATCAAGTGACGAGCTCAGAGCCTGGCACGCAGGAAGTCCTCAGGGAAAGGGCAGCTACTGTTACTTTATTTTAACGGAAGAGTTGCAAGTGTCCTGAAGGCAGGAACGTTCACTCTGGATACCTCCTCTCCAATGACAATGAGATAACAAAGAAGTTTGGAAAATTACAGAGTTCGACTTAAACGGCTGTACATCATTCTGGCAAAACGGAAGCCACACGTGTGATTGTAAATGACACTCACTAGGAATATCTGTAAATTATTTTAATTCTTCCTTTTGTTATTATTTTAAGGATTAAGACATCAGGAAATGAGAAGAGAACTGAAGTAAATACTTCAGGTGCTTTCAGAATGACACAAGAACACGACGCGTTTTGCCTGCCATCACTTCACTTAGTAAATTCTGTAACTAAAGATCAGTACCATTAGCAAACAATAAAATGGTTTAATAATCACTCACGTCTTTGTGTTGTTTGAAGCTTACAATTTCGTGTCACTTCAGAGAAGGTATTATAATGGCCTTTCTCGGATAAGGTAGGAACTGCTCACACACCTGCAAAACTGACCATTTTGCAGGCAAATGAGGACTATTTTTCCTTATGGAGAAAATGGATAGCATCTCAAAACATTTAAAAAAAACCCAGAAGTTTATGCAGTAGTTATAATAATAGATGAAGTGAAAAATTATGAACATGTATAGTCACTGAACCTAAATCAAATGAAGGGAAGTTTATACGAAGAGTTCTTTAAATTGAAAAAAATAAGCCCTTGGGAAATGTTTATATTACAAAACAAGTTCAGACTTGGAACACGGGCTTTATACCTTGCACCACATTAGTAACCAAAATCCAATCTTTTGATCTCATTCTACTGAAAAGGATTTTAACTGAAATTATGTGATATGTATAACAATGTGTTGAATTTTAAATTATTGGGGTAATCAGTTTTCCTAAGAAAACTTTTATTAAATGGAGCTTCAAACAGAGACTCACAGTGGTTTTGTACACAAGTCATTTCTTTCACTTAATAATTTTTAAGATGATAAACTGTACTGTATAGTCTTCCAAATGTTAACACATGCATAAAATGGACTCAACACAACTTTTCTTTCCCACTCGTATTTATATTCGAATACTTTTTTCCTCCTACGCCCACACAGAATTGTAAACAGTCCTTTTAGGGTTTACACTACACAGCACCCACAGTACCTTTATGATCAAGGCTCCTTAATCATTTTCTGGCATGAATAAACATAACTTTACAGGGAGGGTCTTGATATTTAAACAAATAACTTGATTTAAAAGAACTAGGATCCCATAAAAATGTAAGAAATCTTTTAATCAATTTGCACGAACCAATCCTGATCAATTTAGAAAATATTTATTTATAACCCCTTAGGGTAAGGCACTATTCCATGTCCTGGTGAAAGCAGTAAGTTCCCATCCTTAAGAAATCTAGAACACGGGGCGCCTGGGTGGCTCAGTGGGTTAGGCCGCTGCCTTCGGCTCAGGTCATGATCTCAGGGTCCTGGGATCAAGCCCCGCATCGGGTTCTCTGCTCGGCGGGGAGCCTGCTTCCCTCTCTCTCTCTCTCTGCCTGCCTCTCCATCTACTTGTGATCTCTGTCAAATAAATAAATAAAATCTTTAAAAAAAAAAGAGAGAAATCTAGAACACACCAAAGGGATGAAATGAGCTAAGAAATACTGACAAGAGAAGGCCTAGCACCATTACCACTGTGACAGGAGTATGGTCAAGACACCCTGGCAAATACGGCAGACTTCCTTAGCTAGCTGCACGACAGCTTTCCTCACCACTCATTCTGTGTTGGCAGAGCTGGAATTGCTCCCGGCATCTGGCCTTCCACAAACCCGGGAGAGATGAGCCCCTCCCCTGTCCCAGGGAATGAATGTTCACTTCTCCATGCCAATTATGGCATCAATTACCATAACACACCATATCCATACCAAATATGGAATCTATTCCCTTTGCTAGTGACTAGTTGAGGGACGGGTTGAGGTGGAACCTGAACAATGAATGAGGAGGCCACAAGGAATATTTCCTAGGAGAGGAGGAATTTCTGAGGGGCAAGAGTACTTTCCAATTAAAAAATACACACACAACTGGAAAACGGTATGGAGGTTCCTCAAGAAGTTAAAAATAGAGCTACTCTAAAACTCAGCAATTGCACTACTGGGTATTTACTCCAAAGATACAGATGTAGTGAAAAGAAGGGCCATATGCACCCCAATGTTTATAGCAGCAATGGCCACAATAGACAAACTATGGAAAGAGCCCTTATGTCCATCAACAGATGAATGGATAAAGAAGATGTGGTACATAAACACAGCGGAATATTACTCAGCCATCAGAAAGGATGAATATTTACCATTTACATCAACATGCATGGAACTGGAGGGTATTATGCTGAGCAAAATAAGTCAATCAGACAAAGACAATTATCATATGGTTTCACTTGTACCTGGAATATAAGAAACAACGCAGAGGACCATAGGGGAAGGGAGGGGAAACTGAATGGGAAGTCATCAGAGAGGGAGACAAACCATGAGAGACTCTTAACTACAGGAAACAAACTGAGGGGAAGCAGGTGGGGGGATGGGGTAATTGGGTGATGGGCATTAAGGAGGGCACGTGATGTGATGAGCACTGGGTGTTGTTATATGCAACTGATGAATTATTGAACTCTACATCTGAAACTAATGATGTACTATATGCTGGCTAATTGAATTAAAAAAAAAAGAAAAAGTACACACACACACACACACACACACACACAACCACTCATGCTAGGAAAGAGTGCTGTTCTGTCTTTGGATCTATTTGTTTGAGGATATGACGCCTGGAGCTGTGTCTACCATATTATGACCAGGAAGGATCTAAGTCTTTGGTGGCATCATTGTGTCCCTGAATTAACCTACCCTGGAACCATCTACTCCTAGATGGATAAAACACTCTATTTCCATAACAGTATTTTTCAATTGTGGGTCATGACATCAATATCAGGAGCCCTGGCATTTGTGTCATGCCAGCAAGCTGTCTCTTTCAATAATTTAAAGCTTATTTGGCCAGAACTAAGAATTATTTTGTCAATGCATTTCCTGGGGAAAAAAAAAAGCCAGTGGATAGATAGAGATATATATCCTGGTATATTCCAGAAAACATATGCCTCCCCACACACTGCCTTTCACAGTTGATGAAAATATTGTCATTACATTCATTTCTGCTGAGAAACATTTGGAGGGTATAAGGGCTGATGTTACTTGGGAGACTATGTGTGACACTGGAAAAAAAACAGAAACTCTGGAGTGAGACTGGAGTTGCTTTCAATTTTTATGATATAAGAGGACTCTCTATTTGGAAAAGTCATTGACAAAATAATTCTCCTTTTATAATGATTCAACTTATACACACACACACACACACACACACACACACACATTCAAATCACATTTTGAATTACAGGGAAAAAGTCAGGTCTTGGACTCTGAAAACTATTCACTATGGAATGAGATGTACTGCGTAAGTTAATTTTATGAGAAACAGAAACTTGTGTATTCAATGGCCAAACATGTGTTTTAATATAATCATTTTCATGGTAGGCTACAACGGACATTATTCTACTGCATTAAACAATGTCTATTAACCACAACACAGCACCTCTCTGATGATCCAGAATGAGACATAGGAACACCTGTCAGTGAGGTGTGTTGCCTTGGCATTTCAGAGATCTCGAAGCTCTTAACGCCTGTTCTAAATTTCCTTTTCACTGTAATTGTCCCTTTCGGCTCTTGGCTATCACTTCTTTTTGTTAATGTATATTTACATCTTGTAACGTGTAGCTTATTTGTAAACATATTCTCCCTAACAAAATTAAGTACATTGGCCTTGGGATTGTTACTTCAGAAGTTCCACTGTGGTTTTGAGACTATTTTATTTCCTGACTCCCCAACTATGGCAGATGGCTGCAACTGACAGAATTCTGACATGGATGTGGCCGTCACCACATAACAGAACGTATCTGATGTAAAATGAATAAACAGAGCATTTCTAATTCATTACAACTCAGGCAGAGTGAGCTGCCCAACACCGTACTTGAGTAAAATATGGAAGAATATCACTAGATACTAATGACTGAGCCTCAAAGCACAGGCTGAAATAAATAGCAGGACTGGCCATAAGTGCACTAATAAACCCGAACTTTCACCCGAAGAATTCTTAAATCAGGGAACAAACGAAAGTAGACTATTTACGAAGCTGTACCACGTCTTTGAAATTCAGCTGAAGAGACAGATGAAGTTGAGGAAACCACCTCAAGGAAACTCCCTTCTCACCAGAACCACTCTCATGTCACTCTCATGTCACTAATAAATGATGAATATTTACTATTTACATTACATGCATGGAACTGGAGGGTATTATGCTGAGCAAAATAAGTCAATCAGAACCACTCTCATGACACTAATAAATCTGAAATCTACTCTGCCCTTGTTCACTCTCTGTTGGTGAGGACTTCAATATGCATCCTTTTGTGGGGGGGTGTGCGGGAATTACCTTAAGAGAGCCATCAAAATGCACAAAAAGATACACGCAGAGGTGTTGGTCACAACATTATTTATACTATGAGAAATTTCAATTTTCTTACCTCTAGCTGAAGGAGTAATGTGATAAAAAAAAAAAGTATGCTTTAGAAGAAAATTTATTAGTGGAGAAAATGTGACAAACTAAAACTTAAGACCAAAACCACCTATCATACGTACTATTACACATGACCTTAACATGTAACTAATTTACTTACACATAAATACACATAAATGTGCATTGGCAAAAACTTGGAATGAGATGAAGCTGTTTGTACAAAGACACAATTTTTCCCACAATCAATGTAAGTTGCTTCTGTAAACTAGAATCATTAAATTATTTATTTAAAAGTTTGTTCTCCCTTTCTTCTACCTCGGTGCAGACAGAGCTCTTTCCTTCAGTTCCCTGTGATGTGAGTTTTGGTTCTTGGTGGGTCCCCTGCAGGTAAATTTCAAGTAGAAATGACTTCACACATACTTGATCTTCAGAGAAACATTTTGACTGAAGAAGGGCTAAGGGAAAGGAACTATTGGCTTTAGCAGGAACAAAAATGAGCAACAAGATCAAAGAACAAAAAAGAGATGAGCATTATAGGATGAAGAAAGAAGAACTAGAAACGGCATGAATAAAATAAAATAGAGAAATGACCGTCAAAGCAGCTCCTGCTGAAATTCTGAAATTCCGGTGAGAGGTCAAACACAACATCTAACCCCTAAACTCTTGAAGAGCTGGGTGCGCAGTGACTTCTCACATTAAGTGGGTTCTCCTCTGATTGAAATAATGCCTTAAAACTCATCAATTATCTAATTTCACTTTTGGGCTTCAATTTGCTACAATGTGCTTTTTCCTCTTCTATCTTTAATGACATTAGGTCTGAATCATCAGAAAATGCTTCCAGCTCACGCATTAGAAAGGGCAGAGGAAAATGTAACCTCACAAACTTGGGTTTTGGCCTGGATTTCCAGAACCACCTACCCTGATAGCATACGACCACGTACCTCTTGATGGTATGCTTTGAAGACAGAGGTTCAAAGGGTTAGCCGGAAGTAATCTTCACTTTGACAGAGACAGTGACTAGTTGGCAGCATTTTCCAAATAAAAATTCAGATACGTAGGGAGATAATACGATAGAATACTTGAAATCAGAGATATATACTAACTGGTAATTACACTCTATATTTGTCCTGTTCAGTATGTATCCCCACATGGCTATTCGAATTTAAAAGAATTAAAATGAAATAAAATTGGAACTTCACTTCCTCAGCCACACGAGACACATTTTAAGTGCTAAAAGGTCACGTGGGACTAGTGGCTACCATATTGGACAGCGCGGACACACAACATTTCCATCACTGCCAGGAGTTTTATTGGACAGTACTGCTCTATACACTATTTCCTGAGGTAGAAGAGCAAATCCTGTTAATTCAAAGACTTTAAACAAAAGATGAAACAAAACAGACTTGCTGGTTAGAGCTGAACATCTCAACTATCCATAACAAGTCATTTCCCAAGCATTCCAGGAGTCCTGATCTTGTACGGAAATTTTCGAAGAACTGTAGAAGCGCCCTTCTATTCCGCAGGTCAAATCGCACACACCAAAATGGTTTTCCCTCCAGTTCTCTTTTAAAACAGATGAATTTGGAGTTCAGCTACACTATTTTTTCTCCTCATCAGAAAAACTATTTTGGTTCCAAAGGAATAGTCATTCATTTTTCAGACCTCTACCAGCCACATCCTTGCTGGAGGTAGAAGGCTGGGGCTGCCCTTGACCTAGGGCTTCCCTGGGAACAGGCCAAAGTTTAAGCTGATGGAAAGATAAAAGTAAGAAAAAAAAAAACGCAAACTTTTGTCCATCCCTAAGGGTGGCTGACTGCCTGGAAACATCAAAAAATATTTACATTCTTTTCTCTTTTGTGGTTCAAAGCAACAGTGTGACATAGGACAAATGGGTGCACACACAAACACACACACGCACATATGCGCACACACGTATGTGCGTGTATACTGTCCACTGAGTTTACCTGTAGTAAAAGGACACATGCGGAGGCACAGACCATCTGAGAACCTTGCAGTGTTCCATAAAGCTTCTTTCCATTCTAATCATTTAGATACGGCTATTGTATCAATTATCATCATTATGGCACACTACACCTCTTCCAAGATAAAATTCTATCAAGAAAGAAAGGTCAAGTTGCTTATCTTATTTATATGCAATGTCAAGTTGACTACCTCCTCTCTCAACTCCTCTAAAATGAAAACATTGGCTTTTCCCATAAACCTGAACATTGCCTCTTAGTAGTAAACAACTGCTGAAAATACCAAGCTTGAGTTTAAGACCAAGACTTTAAAAAGAATATAAAAGAGCTAACAACTCTATTAATTAGGAAAAAAACCAAAAGCGATCCGACTGTGAACAGCTTAATATGGGAATCACAAGAGAAAAATAGTTTCAACCAATTTCCACATTTCCAGAACACAGCGATCTCTAGTAGTGTTCCATATTGCTTTAATAAAATAGTCATCAGCCTATGTTTGTTGTGAAATCCTTATTAATTGGACTTTTTACTTATTGTTTGGTGATTTGGCTTATAATTCCTTTTGCCCTCAGTGGTCTAGAGCCTTATCAGCAGGGATCATTGGCTGACATTTAGTTATCCAAAAATACTTCCCTGCTGGGAAGAATTCATCTTGGCCTCATCTGAAACACCTGACTCTTCTAGAAGATAAATAATACTTGAGGAATAAGATCGGGCTAGAAGTGGTGGTGAGGAGTGAAGACAGGAACGATCCTTTGGGTCCCAAAACATCTGCCTTGATAAATTGCACCTGAATAATCTACAAAAACAAAACAAAACAAAGCAAAACAAACAACAAGATCAATAAAGCCCCCTTACAAATAACATTTCCCTATGGTCAACAAAAAATAGCCCAGCGTCCAGCATTTACTTTTTTTATAAATAATAAAAAGTGTTAAACAATGTTAAATATCTTCCTCAAAACCACCAAATCTTGTCTTCCTCTCCCCCAAATTTTCTATGCTTCTAGTCTGTGGAACGTATGGGCTCTGTGGTCAGTTACGTTTACACATAAGGGCAAAGACGGCTTCCCAGCGTGCTGGCGCGCTACGCAGACTTCACAACCAGACCATCCGGCTTCACAAGCAGGACCTCTGCCAATCTCCTGTGCAAATCTGGACCAGTTTTTCAGTCTCCATGTGCCTCAGTCTCCTCATCTATAAAATGTACTATCTCTGCGTCCTTTCACATCAACGAGCCCCAAGCTCCACAAATGTTGGCCATAGTTCTTTTTTTTTTTTTTTTTTTTAAAGATTTCATTTTTTTATTTGACAGACAGAGATCACAAGTAGGCAGAGAGGCAGGCAGAGAGAGAGGAGGAAGCAGGCTCCCCGCTGAGCAGAGAGCCCGATGCGGGGCTCGATCCCAGGACACCGGGATCATGACCTGAGCCGAAGGCAGAGGCTTTAACCCGCTGAGCCACCCAGGCGCCCCAGCCATAGTTCTTCTAGTGTGAAAGGAAGTCTTCTCCAGGCTCTCTGCCTGCCCCCACCCCCGCAAAGGGAACACTACACAGCTGGAATCGGAAATGATGTAAAATTTGGACACAACATGGAAGTTTTCTATGCCGAAGGCTCCAAACACATGTCGCTTACCAATGTGCCATCTCTGACGTACAGCCCCTGAACGCCTTCCTTACTGATCGCTACCCTACATGACCCCCGCCTTGTACCCGACACCCCAGGGGCAGTTCTTTGCCACTCCTAAGGTCACCCTGAGGGTGATATGAGACTAAAGCCACCAGTAGGGTATCATGGGCTGCACAGGGCTCATTAGAGGCCACAGCATTAGACCTCCTCCCTGTCTTCTCTTGACCTTCTTTATAAGGCCCGGCTGCCATGTATAGTGACTGCCAACTCCAACCCTTCTCTTGTTGCTCCGGCTTTGGTCACATGTCAGCTAACTCCACTTTAGGGATTTCTTACCAAACTCTTTCTCTAGGGCGGTGGTTCTCAACCAGGGCAGCTGTGCCCCCTAGAGGACATCTGGCAACGCCCAGAGTCACAATGATGGGCTGGGAATGAGGGTTGAGCTGCTACTATTGGTGCCTAGTGGCCAGAGACCAGAGATGCTGCTAATTATCCAACAGTGCACGGGACAGGGCCCACAGCAACCAATGACCCAGCCTTGAATGTCAACACCGCTGAAGATGTGAACACTGCTCTAGAAAACGAAGCCAATATGGAACCATGCTATGTGTTCAGAACTTAACATACAGTAACAGCGAACAAATGTAGAAGTCTGTGTACATTTCTTTTTTTTTTAAAGATTTTATTTATTTATTTATTTGACAGAGAGAGATCACAAGTAGACAGAGAGGCAGGCAGAGAGAGATAGAGAGAGAGAGAGAGAGAGAGAGGGAAGCAGGCTCCCTGCTGAGCAGAGAGCCCAATGCGGGACTCGATCCCAGGACCCTGAGATCATGACCTGAGCCGAAGGCAGCGGCTTAACCCACTGAGCCACCCAGGCGCCCCGTCTGTGTACATTTCTTAAATGTAACTGAGAAAGCAAAACCCAGGAGCTCAAATCTTAATGTTGGTAAATTTGATGCAGGACCTCATATAGTAGGCTTTTCACTTCCTCCATTAATTATATCAGCAAAATCCAAACAGCTTGGGGAGTGGCCAGGTGTTAAAGAAAATTTGCAAGAGAGGGACGCCTGGATGGTTCGGTCGGTTAAGCAGCTGCCTTCCGCTCAGGTCATGATTCCAGGGTCCTGGGATCAAGTCCCGCATTGATCTCCCTGCTCAGTGGGGAGTCTGCTTCTCCCTCTCTCTCTGCCTACTACTCTGCCTGCTTGTGCTCGCTCGCTCTCTTTCTCTCTCTCTCAGATAAATAAATAAAATCTTAAAAAAAAAAGAAAATTTGCAAAAGAAAAGAGATAGCTGCACCAGGATTAAAGGAGCTGGGGTCTCTAAATCAAAACCATTCTGCAGAAATTAAAATAGTTATTCGTTTCTTCAGAAGTGACTTAGAGACATCTTGGTGACTCAGTCGGTTAAGCAGCTGCCTTTGGCTCAGGTCATGATCTCAGGGTCCTGGGATCGAGGCCCATATCAGGCTTCCTGCTCGGCAGGGAGCCTGCTTCTCCCTCTGCCCCTCCCCCCCTCATTCTCTCTCTCTCTCTCTCTCTCTCTCTCTCTCTCTCTCTCTGTGTGTGTCAAATAAATAAATAAAATCTTTAAAATAAAAGTTACTTAAAAGTGTGTTCATTGTTTCTTGGGAGGTTACTTAAAAGTTGGGGCACCTGGGTAGCTCAGTGGGTTAAAGCCTCTGCCTTCGGCTCAGGTCATGATCCCAGGGTCCGGGGATCGAGCCCCACATTGGGCTCTCTGCTCAGTGGGGAGACTGCTTCCTCCTCTCTCTCTCTCTGCCTGCCTCTCCCCCAACTTGAGATCTCTGTCTGTCAAATACATAAATAAAATCTATTAAAAAAATCTTTAAAAAAAGTTGTGTTGCCTCAGTGGTAATGAGGAGAAAAATAACCAGACTATTAGCCATTGGTATAACTACTGAATTAGAACTCATTTAGTTTGTCTGGGAAGAGTCCTGTTCTGGGATTTACTTGAATTTGGCATAATAATGAGAAATAAACGGGTAGGGATTTAAGACGCCATAATGCTCATGATTTTCAGAACCATCACTCTGCACAAGTATTCTTTGATAAGTATGACAAAGTTTTTGTTACAATATTATTACCAGAAAACCTCTGACAGCCATGGAGAATATAAACAGTGTGCTATAAGTAGAGGAGACCCACTTTGCTGGAGGGCAGACTTTGGGCAACCTACAATATGTGACAAACTCAGAACACGAGACATTCTATCTGTCCAAATAGCAAACTCAAGACACTCCTCTATGTGACATGAACCCCTCCATCTGTCCCCCGTATACCTCATAGCAGAAGGGCCATAAATGAACATCAGGTCAATGCCGGCTCATTTAGGGACCTTCTTCTACTGGTCCATGTGGACTGCAGTGTTCAGGCCTCTAGCTTTCCCAGGATATGTTGGGCACGCTTCTATTTCAAGCAAGTACTTGTTTCTACTTTGGTCTCTCCACTAGCCCGTAACCTCCTTGAGGAGATTTAGAAAAATCCATAGAAACTGGTCAGGGTGCTTAGTATCTGCTCAAGGAACCATCGTTAGCATAAAAAAGCCACCATACTGTAATATAAAACTAATGTTAGTAGTAACATCGAACACTTATTGGGCTATTATATTCTTGGACTTGTTCTAAGTGTATGACACATATTAGCTCACTTAATGCTCACAACCTTTAGAGGAAATGCTGTCTCTATCCCAATTTACAGTTGAGGAGTCATCTAAACGTTCAGCTTTAAAAAGAAATGCACTCCTTAAGACACACACACAGACTCTCCCATTTTTGATCACTGCGGTTTGATAGGCAAACTAATCTGTCATCTGCCTCTAGGATCCTAACTAAAACCACCTCTATTTCTAAACAGTACGTATGAATTCAGCTCGACCACAGTCATGAAGCTCGTCTCCCTTGTCACTTAGTCTTTCCTGTCCATTTGAGCTCCCAAGGTTAAGCAGCTAATGGCAAAGAAAACTGAAGAGGTCCCCGTCCAGTAACTTCTGTGCCATTGTGGTCAACCCCCACGGATGGGGAAGAAGCTTCTGTAAATATGGGCAATTTCAGCACACCAAGGCAGCGCTGCCTTGGAAACCGGAGATATCCGTCCATCCCAGCGGCAGGTGCACGCCTGAACACGAGCAGCCCTCACTCTGTTTCCTTAGTTCCCAAAGACGGACTGAAAACCAACCAACCAAGTCCAGTCCTCGCAGGAACCGCAAGGTGCTGTCTTTCCCCCTGATTCGTTCAGCAGGAACTAACAATGTCGTGTTAGAAAAGGCCAGCCCCAGCCCTCTATGACCTTCCTTGCCAAGTAGCCCGTGAAACGCACAGTCGGCACCTGTAGGGAGCCCATCTCAAGTGACATTCGGAAGCTCGCCGAGAGTGGCCACAATAGGAGGGTGGCTGCTCTATCTCTCGTGGGACACTGACTCTCTCCCTGGCCCTTGACATCCAGATTAAAGATACAAAAAGCTTCCCTGAATGTTCACTATGGAGGTGGCCAAGGACTGGCTGCCGCTGCAAGGACCCCGCTAGAAGAGGAGATGCTCACGACCTCGCACAGCCACAGGCAAGAACGGATGAAGGCTTGGAGCCTTGACAAAGTCCTAACTGCACCCTGGATGTGGAACTTGGGCTCACTCAGGTTTCCACAAGTGATTTGTTTCTTCATCTCAAGATGGGCACAGCAGAGCAATGTCAAAATCTATTTCTTTCTAAAGATAGTGGTGAGGGGTCGCCTGAGTGGCTCAGTCGGTTAGGCATCTGTCTCTGGCTCAGGCCATGATCCCAGGGTCCTGGGATGGAGCCTGGCATCAGGCTCCCCGCTCAGCGGGGCATCTGCTTCTCCTTCTCTCTCTGCCCCAACCCCTGCTCATGCTCTCTTTCTTCCTCTCTCTCTAAGTAATTAAAATCTTTTAAAAAATAAAAATAAAAAACAAATACAGTGGTGGCTTTTGAAAGCACTTACTGAACAGTGCTTAAATGTGCAGTTCCTATCAGTGGGATTTACAAAGACAGTTGGAAAACAGAAGGGGATTTACTGCCTCTGTGGCTCATTTCCCCACAAAAGAACACAAAGTCTCCCAAGGAACAGTGGGCACTATCCAGGAACCTGCCATGATGGCAACCTGAGTTGATTTATTTTCTAGTTGCTATTACTGTAAATAATTAAAATCACAATATTCTTTGCCCTCCTTCAAAACAGAATCATTCAACAGATTGTAAAGGATGGTGATCTGGAGCAGTAATTTTTCTCCAAAAGCTTTTTTGTTTTTTAACAAATTAATTAATACATGTTTACATTGCTTTATACATAGCCAATCTGTGACAAAGCTTGTGATTTCACCTTGGTGTGTGGTTTTGTTTTGTTGTTGCTGTTTTTTTTAACTCACCAAATAAACCAGTGTTTAATGTGATACCATCTTGTTCCTTAAGGAAGGATTCAAAGAAACTTTCACTCGGAGCTATCCAAAACCAGCACGTACCTAAGCTCTGTAAATACTTTGGTAATATTCTAAATTAATAATAAGAAAAGATGGATTTTGAGGTTCTTTCTCTGAAATCATGAAAAACTGGAAGCATAAAAAAATAAGATTTGTACCAGAAGCTGCAGGCAGCAGAACCAAGGTTTTCTGATTTTCTGGAATGATCAGCTATCTTTGTTGCACAGAGTGGCCACGAGGGAAAAGGCTGATCACATTTTGTGGTTTCACATCGGCACCCATATTGCTTGTCATTGTCATTGAATCCTGCTCCTTTATCATACTGAGGGGAAGGACGACATTTGCCCTTGTCCCAAATGTCTGTCATTATACAGTATCCAATAAACCAGACCCAGAGAGAGGCTACAGAGTAATGCTGTTTAGTCTCATTTCTGTCACAGACTAGCCAGCTGACCCTGCCTCACACAACGTGGTCCACATTCACCCTCCGTTTCGTCACCCATCACAGATAAAACAGCACACTAGAAGGCCACCAAGAACTATGCAACGACAGCATACGTCCATATGCGTAGGCGAAACGCATCGATTCAGAAGTCCTGAATAAAGAGCCAAAAGGAAAGGTGCAGAGAAACGACGGTCTTACTGAGATGTGCTCGGAGCTTGCAATAAAAACATTAGTGTCTTCATGATGATTTACAACATTCCAGTCACCCTGGCTCAGAGGCTCTGAGCTTTCTCCTAAAGCAACAGGCAGAGACGTCGTAAGTGTCATTTGAACCATCTAAACTTTGAGGTTAAAAGAGACCCGAGTGCTGGAGTACATGGAGCAAAGCCCTCCAAAGCTACTGCCTCTCTCGCTCTTGCTTGCTCGTGTCCACCTGCCCCCACTGCTGCTCCAGAATCACGACCCCGTGAAGGCTTTCACATCGGCCTCGCCCGAAGCAGGAGGTACGAGGCACAGAGCCTAAAATGCACGCGCCGCATCTTCTTACCTCTCCAGGGTCCTTACACCTCAGCAGCAACAGCAGCTCCAGGCAGAACTGACCCCCCATCCTCTCCACGCAGAGCCCCCGGCCAGTGTGGGAACAGAAGAGGAGGCTGGAGACAGGGAGCCTGCTGAAAGAGCTAGAGGAGTCAGGCAGGCAGGCTCCCCGGCTGGAATGTGCAGCTAGAGGCCCTGGGAGGGAGAAGGCCTGGGGGGTCACTGTGATCTTCTGAGTCAGACACCCTGGGGAGCTGTCAGCTCTGGAAGGCCTCCTTCAGCACACAAAGCAGAGAGGCACCAAGCACTTACAGGGAGAAGACTCTAAAGTTAGGAAGCAGAGGTAAAAGGTTCTGTAGACCTGTGTCAGTTGACAGTAAGCAGTAGAGAGGCAACAGGCACGCTGGAGGCAACAACTCATTTAAATGAGATGCCAACCCACATATGTGATAGGGGACTTGTATCCAGATATCTAAAGGACTCTTAAAATTCAATAATAAAAAGACAACCTGATTGAAAAGTGGGCAAAGGCTCTGGAGGGACATTTCTCTGAAGATCGTAAGCATACGAAAAGACTCTTGAGGGGGCGCCTGGGTACCTCAGTCGGCTGGGTGTCTGACTCTTGATTTTGACCAGGGTCATGACTTCAGGGCCGTGAGATCTGGCCTGGCGTTGGATTCCACACTGGGCATGGAGCCTGCTTAGGATTCTCTCTCCCTCTCCCACTGCCCCTTTCCCTACTCCCTCTCTCTCAAAAAAAAAAAAAAAAAAAAAAAAATTCCTGACATCATCAGCCACCAGGGAAATGCAAAATCAAAACCACAATGATATAGCACATCACACTTACTAGGATGGATAAAAGAAAGGTTGACAAGGACGTAGAGAAATTAGAACTCTCCTCTCTAATTAGAGAAATTAGAACCATTGGTGAGAATGTAAAATGCTTTGGAAAACAGTTTGGCAGTTTCTCAAAGCATTATAACCAGAGTTACCATATGCTCCAGCAACCCCACGGCCACCTATCCCTGAGACCTGACAACAGATGTTCACATGACACTTGGACACAAGCGCGTTCACGGCAGCATTACTCGTGAGAGCCAACAGGTGGAAGTAAGCCACGTGTCCATCAGCTGATGAATGGCTAAATGAGACGTGGCAAATCCACACCATGGAATATTATGCAGCCACGAAAAGGAATGAAGTCCCGGTACATGTTACAACATGGACAATCCTTGAAAACAGTAAACTAAGTACTTTAGTAAGGTAAAGAAAGCAATCGTAAAAGACCACATGTTGTAGGATTCCATGAATAGGCAAACCTGTAGAGTGGCAGAAGACGAGTGGTTGTCAAGGGTTCTGGGGGATGGGAAGATCACAGGCGGTAATGACTAGGAGGCACACGGGCTTTCTTTTGGGGCAGATGAAACTGTTCTAAAATTGACAGTGGTGATGGCTGTACAACTCTATGAATATACTATTAAGGTATACATTTTAAGTGACTGAATTATACGGCATGTGAACTATATCTCAACCAAACTGTTACATTAAAAATGAAATGCTGGCTCTCATCCTGTTGCCCCAACCCTTCCCCAATTACACTGGGCTCTTCTGAGGTCATGATTGTGCCTGTTGATTCACCAGTGGGGCTCGGCAGGGGTCTTGGGGAGAGGGGGCTTCCAGCAAGCACAGAGTGACAAATCCTGGCCTCTAGCACATCGGGACCCTTCTCTTCAACTTCGTTTCTAGGCCACTGATGACAAGAGTCCTGCTCCAGCTTCGTGGTTTAGCCCCGCTCCTATATGACACCCCCACTCCCAAGTGGTGACTCCCTTTCCAACATGCCTGTGGTCCCCATTTGTGACAGTCCTTTTGAACACAGTTGCCCTTGTCCCATGTGGCTGCCCTCCCCGAATAGATTCCATGTGACTTCTGCACTGTGGGCCTCACAGCTCAGTGACTCTCTTATAGCTGAAATTCAGAAGTTAATTGTTACCCTTCACCTTTTATGAAGGGAAAGGATTTTTTTCCCAGCACTTTTAAAATAAGGGTATTGCCTCTAGGGGCTACTGTGCATTTTCACTATGATAAGTAAAAACGAAATTAGCAGGTGATGCCGATGAAGGAAGTGATTCAATGAAGAGAATACCATAGCGGTGACTGAGTTAAAAAAAATCCAACATTCTTAGATAATTTTATTATCCACTAAGAAAACGACATTAGAGTTATGGACACATTCTAACTATTAATATTCATGATTATTATTATTCATTTACATATCCTTTATTTTTCCAAACTATTTTGGGGGCACAATGGACCAATTCCCATGAATATTATTTCCTTCATGAGAACTAGTTCCAACCTGCCCCATGCTCAAGATGTTACTTGAATCAGTGCATTCTGCTATTAGAACTAAAATCTATCTTTTTTTAAAGATTATTTATTTATTTATTCAGGAGTGACAGAGAGAGAGAGAGAGAGAGAGACAGGCTCCCTGCTTGGTGAGTCCCTTGATGTGGGACTCGACCCTGGGACTCTGGGATCATGACCTAAGCTGAAGGCAGACACTTAACTGACTGAGCCACCCAGGCGCCCCAGATCTAAAGTCTTAAGAGAAAGGTTTGCAGGACACCTGGGTGGCTCAGCAGGTTAAGCGGCTGCCTTCGGCTCAGGTCACGATCCTAAGGTCCTGGAATCGAGTACCTCATTAGGCTCCTTGCTACGTGGTGAGCTTGCTTCTTCCTCTGCCTGCCACTCCTCCTGCTTGTGCTTGCTTGCTCTCTTTCTCTCTCTCCCTCTCTGATTAAAAAGAGAGAGACAGAGAGAGAGAGAGAGAGAGAGAGAGAGAGAGAGAAAGGTTTGCTAGTGACCCCAGTTAACTGCAAATATCACATTTTGCACCAATATGTAAGTTTTGCCTCTTCTGAATTTGCCTTACAATTTTTCAACCCTTAAAAGTCCTTAAAATTATTTGTTCTTCCAAGTGGGTACCATTGCCCTCAGAAGGATGTCCGTGTGACTACGAAGGAATAGTCTTTCTCATTGGAGGGTGAGCAAGGCTGCAAGTGAATGTTTCCATTAAGACCCTGCGAGTGTTTGCTCTGTGCTAGAATGTTCATACAGGCTTTTTCTCAAACACACTTGGGTGCTGTGGGTAATAGATGTCAAATAATAAAACTCAGAGGCACACGCTATGTTACTTTTTAAGGGAAAAAAGTGGGGGAAATCAAAGGGTTTAACAATTTTATTCACTGGCTTACTTTCAGCGACTCTGACAATTTGGCCACTGCTCAGGTTTGTGAATTTCTATGGAAAATGAACTGTGTTTGGCAAGCCCGATGAAATATGAGGCTGATAAACAAATGTTTCATGCTTTCTCAAGACCTTATGCCACTAACTGTGTGGGATTGGAAAAACCGTTCAAATGTCAATTTAAATGTCAATTGGAAGACTGTAAATACGTGATTTTCTATACCCATATGAACTAATATAATTCTGTCGACTTCAGACCATAACTTGAACTAAAGTGTCTTTGGGTTTTAATTCAGATATGTTTCACAGGGAACATGAACTTCAAATTGGACAAGTTGAGTCAGTAGAGTTCTGTTTTGGAGTCAGAAACATTAATGTGATACTTTATGTCACACTATAGACAATCGACTGAAAAGTCCATCGACATGAAGGTTGTTAAGAAGCAAGCCTTGAACTCAAAAAAGGCTTCAGCCAAAAGAAATAAAACATTATTGAGACAGCCCAGATCATTATATAAAAGAACACTGTGGTGAATTCCGTTGCAAAGTTCATGACTCGTGAATATCATCTCCAAACCAATCATCTCTGAGTTTTATGGAGTCGGCTGTCCAACTGCCTTCTTGACCCTTCCAGCTGGTATCTCAGGGTCATCTCGAGCTTCCCTCAACCAATGCTGAACTCTTGACTTTCCCTTCTGGCAAATGTCTTTGTACCTAAGCCTCCCACATCTTAAGAGGTGTTTATAAAGCATTTATCTCCGCACTTGGCAGGCACACCCGCTCAATAAATGTCGCTGCCGCTGATACTGATGATGACTGATGACCGTGATCTTCATGCACCCACTTCGTGAAGCCAGAAACGGAACAGCTTTTCTTTATTCTTGCCTTCACCTTGTGTCCCATGTTTAATCCGTTCCCAGGGGTTCCATCAACTCTGCCCTCCACACAAATCAGGAATCTGAGCCCTCCTCTCCAACTCTGCTCTCATCACCCCACCTCCCGCCTCCATCACATTTCTCCCAAACAAATTTAACAGACTCCCAACCAACCTAAAGGTGTCTGCTCTTGCCCTTGCCCAGTTAATTGTCCATGTCGGAAACCAGAATGCTCTGAGACACATGCGGCTTCCTTACTGAGATGTATCTAGTGCTTATCATGGACTCATTCATACGCCTAACTACCTCGGTGGCAGGTGGTGCCGTTACTTCCGCTCTGCAGGTGAGGACTTGAGCGAAGACAGGCTGGAACATGTCACTCTGCCTCTAAGAGGAAAAGCTAGAATTCGCACTCCAGGGCCAAGCACTGCTACACAAAGTACCATGCCATACCCAAGCTTTATCGAAAACAGACAAGCAAGCAAAGACTGTCACTTCACTTGCACTGCACCTAGAGTAAAATCCATCTGCACAGGAAGTCCCTGAGCCAAAGGGTTTCAGCCAACTTCCTCCTTCCCCTCTCCGCCTCTCTCTCTTTCCTTCCGTTCTCCTGACACTCTAGGACACAGCAAGCTTGGTCCAGGGTAGGGATCTTTGCTCATGCTGTTCCCTGCTCTTCCCAGGGCTGGCTCCTCCTTCTTTATTCTGTACTCCCACGCCCTCAGAGAAGCCCTCTCCCGCTTTCCCAGTCTGAAGTCAATGTCGCCTGGCTTCTTGATGTCAACACCCTGCTGGTTTTCTTCTCAGCATCTATCTGAACTTGTATTTGCTTTCATATGCTTGTCCATGGGCCTACTGACGGTCTCTCTCACTGGCATGGAAGTTGAACAATGATAAATATTGTTCACTACTGTATTTCCAGCATCTAGCATCACGCCTGTACATAGTAGATGCTGTAAAAATCTAATAAACGATTGGCTATAGGCAAGAATTTTTTGGTGATATTAAACACCCATCCAGACCTTAGGTTCTCTGAGTGTGAGTGCAGGATCAGAATTAGATTCACCTGAGGATGACTTTTTTTTTTTTAATCAAAAATAGAGTCCCACGGATTCTGTGTTAAACACCTAGTTTTTTGTGTTTTTTTTTTTAAGATTTTATTTATTTGTCAGAGAGAGAGGGAGGGAGAACACAAGCAGGCAGAGAGGCAGGCAGAGGCAGAGAGAGAAGCAGGCTCCCACTGAACAAGGAGCCCGATGTAGGACTCGATCCCAGGACCCTGGGATCATGACCTGAGCCGAAGGCAGCGGCTTAACCAACTGAGCCACCCAGGCGTCCCGACACATAGTTTTTTTTTTTTTTTTAAAGATTTTATTTATTTATGTATTTGTCAGAGAGAGAGAGAGAGAGCACAAGCAGACAGAGCAAGGCTGCAGGGTCCCCACTGAGCAAGGAGCCTGATGCGGGACTCGATCCCAGGATGCTGGGATCACGACCGGAGCCAAAGGCAGTGGCTTAACCAACCGAGCCACCCAGGTGTCCCTAAACACCTACTTTTGAGGCCTATCACCTAGTTTTCTAAAGAATTTTTGTAATTTTGATGTTGACATGATTTGGCAATGAGTAACTCCTAGAAGACTGGTTTGGCTGTGATTTGTAAGTAATCAGTGTACACTTTCAGGAACATTCGCTAAGATAGAAAAGTGTATATTATAAATTGCTTTCACATGAGATAAGACTGTTTCGAAACACTGACAATGAAATTGATATGTGCTATGCTTTTAGATATTTAGGTAAGCATTTGCATAATTGCCCTGGGAGCCAATAATTTCCTTTTCAGCTTGCAGACATTTGTGTGGGCTCCTGGAAAGCTTGGGGTTCTTGGGCCCTGTTATCAGATAATGATGTGTAATGGGTGGCATGGGCCAGCTGGAGTCCAGTCCTGAACTGAGCACAGTAGGTCTTCTGGGGCTCAGGAATCTGTATTTCTAAGAAACTTTCCAGGAAATTGTTATGCAAATAAAATTTGAGAGCTGTTACTTCTATCTAGACTATATGGATTGTTTTAGAAAAATATACCACAGAGATCCAGTGTCCACTCTTTAAATGTATGGTTTAATTCTGAGCAATCCAAGATAACATTTCACCTAAAGTAAAAACATACACTATTAACTGTATTAAGCTCACTAAAGGCCCATAAATGCACATTATCAGTAGCCTTTTTTGGTAAGTCATCTCTGGTAAATGTCTTTCATAGCCTGCATATCCACCTGGAAAGAAAGAAACAGACATTTCTCACCTTGGAGGGGAAGGACGAACCATTTAGCCAGATAAAAAGGATAGTAAGGTAAGTGCTTTAGCCTGTAACTTGACTACGTTTTAGGCTATAAGTGGATAGTGGTAAGAAAACTAAAATTGAAGGCAGGAAGAGCTTCCTGGCTTGCTCAAATGACAAAAGCGGGTGTTTTTTCCTGAATTCTCTGAGTTCTTCAACTTCCTCCCAACCTGTTCCTCTCTGGTCTTCCCCAGCTAAGTCAATGGCAAGTTCATCCTTCCAGTGACTCAGGCCAAAACCTTGACTCCCTGTTCCCTCTGACTCCATATCATACTCCATGGCCAACCCATTAGTAAAAGCCTGTTGGCTCTATCTTCAAAGCATGCCTGAATCTGACCTATTCTACTCATTTCCACTGTTCCCTCCTCATCCAAGCTAATATCGTGTCTCACCTCAATTAATAATAAGATTGCTGGGGTGCCTGGCTGGCTCAGTCAGAAGCATATCTGACTCTTGATCTCGGAACTGTGAGTTTGAGCCCCCCACAGAGGTGTAGAGATTACTTACAAAACTAAAACTTTTAAGAAATAAATAAAAATAATAAAATCTGGTTTTGCAAAACCATCTCTAAAACAGTCACTTCTCCTTGATGAAGACAACTTCTTGAAACAATCTTTGGATAGTCAATGAGTCACTTCCAGTCATATCTTCTTCTTAAAAAGGTATTAATGCAGGTGACCCAGGAAAAAAAAATACAGGTGCAGAAGAACTGCCCCAAATCCCACAGGGAGAACTCGAATCGCTGTGGAGAAGGTGTTTACTCCTTAGCAGCTCGCAGGATTCTTAATGAGCCCTGAATTACACTTTCTTGCTCATAATGCAATAGTACCAACCCCGATGTGCATTTGTCGCTCACACAAACAGTGGGTAGAGCAGCCATTCCCACATATTTTGGGGATGAGTGAGCTGATCTTGGGGATACCACCCCCTCCTGCCCATGACTGATTCTGGAACCCAGACCTAAAGCCATCAGCCTTCCTTACAGCCAGAGGCACTTGAGGAAGAGGTGGCTGGGGTCTTCTGCAAAATGTTTGTTTAAATGTAAGGAAGAGACGCAGGAAAAGGGAACATTTTCTTCCTGTATGCCGGGGTTTCTCAACCACAGCACTACGGACATTCTGCATTGGGTGACTCAGTTGTAGGGGACTGTCCCGGGCACTGCAGGAGTTTAGCAGTGACTCAGGTCTCTCCCCATTAGATGCCAGCAGCAGCTCTTCAGTTGTGACAGACAAAAATGGCTCCAGAAATTGCCAGGTGTCCCTTGGTGGTCGTGGTGGTGGGGATGACCCCAAGCTGGGGACCACTGGCCTAAACACTGTCAGCTTCATCTTGACTGCCTGCCACAGGTTCTCTCTGTACTGGCTTAGAGATGCTTCGAGGAACAGAAAGTGAAGAAAATGGCAGGAAAAAGATCCAGAGTGTCTACATGAAACCCACCATACCTGTGATTGTCTGTAATTCCCAACTATGTAAGCTGATTTAAGTGGATTTTGCTGTTACTATTAGCCAGGGTCATCCTGGGGTCCGCCATCACAGTTCATACATGGTACACAGCTTTATCCTGGACTATCCTACGGCTTGGCCAAATAACCTAGGTCCCACCTTGGGACAAGATCCTATGGGTTCCGTTTCATGTGCGGGACAAAAATAAAATGGCTCGTTTTCCCATTTGTTAATTGCCGCTTATCCACACTCATTACGGAACTGTAGAATTTTAGAGCAGAAAGGGACTTTAGGGAAGGAGAATTAAGCAAAGACCAAGGCCTATGTTTATCTTCAAAGGAAGGCTTTCAAAAGAGGATTAAGCCACGTGACTCCGAATATCAGGAAAAGAGCCATTAGCCGCTTCAAAACACTTCCTGAGCAGGACAAGTCGCCATACATCTTGCATAAAAAGCAAAGGGAGACATTTTCTTATGACCACATACACTTAAATATTCCCTTCTCCCTAAACAGGAATTCTACATGGTTTTAACAACTCAGTGATCTACTTGGAGCGGACTTCCTGTCACTTCCACAGGCAGAGCTGTCATTTAATTGTACCATCCAGCAGTAATTTTTTTAATGTGAAAACTGAAGAACAAATAGAGCTGACACTTAATTCATGGTGCAGTGGGGAGGGGAAGAAGATAAAATCGTAATCCCTTCCTTTTATTATGTATATGAATTTATATGAATTTACAATATTATATAATATGAATTTATCATATTACCTCTGCCTATTATAAAGGCAATGCAAGCTTCTAACCAAAAACACCAGAACTACAGAAATAAGCAAAACAGATAATATTAAAATAATCTATAATCCAAGAATCACCGATTATGTCTTCGTGACTATTCTCCCAAATATTTTTCTTGCATATTGAGATTTTTCTTCCCAAATGGTATCATTACTATTTTGAAATCTACTGTAATGTATGTTTAAGTTCCCTTCTATCACTCTTTATGTTGTTTCTAATTCACCCGTACTGCAGGCAGTGCTTCATATGAATGGCCGACTGAAAATCAGTTAGACTCTGCTCAAAACCAAAAACGGGAGGGATGAACACAAGCACTAAAGAAATCTGAAAAGTAGACTGCTGCGTAGGATACCACTGGCTTCGAAATTCTGTTACCATTCCCTTGCCGATCCAATCTCAGAAAGCAACCTCGAAGGGGACAAAAAGGAGGCAAGAGCAAACCAGTCTCTCAGGGATGGAGCCACCCCAGCGACGGACATGACGGGGTGGGCACTAAATAAACAACACGGAGAAATGTTCAACGAGTTCACATTTTCTCACTTTAAGTCATAGCGCCATTCCCTAGGAAAAAACAGGCTTTACCCAGCCAGATCCTTAGTACAAAAAAGTAATCTGCGCCCCTGCAGAAATCCTGTGGTGGCGATTCCAGATATCTATAGTTAAATGTATATCCACGCATCTGCAGGTCTATCAGTATCTATGTTTGTATTCGTGTCTGTATTTACACTGTTCGTATGTCTGTACCCACATCTGTACCTGTAACTGTATCTCCATACCCATCCATCCATCTATAGGTCGGTGGCTCTCAAACTTGAACATGTACCAGAATTCCCGGGACAGCTTGTTCAAACAAGACTCGCACAACCCCATCCCCAGAGTTTCTGATTCAGCATGTCTCTGCCCTGGCACATGATCTGCATTTCTTTTCTTTTTTTTTTTTTTAATAAAAAATTTTTTTATTATTATGTTCAGTTAGCCACCGTTACAGTACATCATTAGTGTCTGATGTAGTGTTCAGTGATTCCTCAGTTGTGTTTAACAGCCGGTGCTCATCACAACACGTGCCTCCTTAATGCCCATCACGGACTGCATTTCTAATCAGCTCCCAGGTGCTGAAGCTGCCGTGGGTGTGGAGACTATGCTTCTAGAAGCGTCGCCTACACTTACGTCTCCAACTTCACCTCTATCTCATTACCAATCTGTGTTTTAGGGAACATATGGCCACCCTCACATACTTTAATTTCCATTATCACCACTTGTCGATATAAACCATAGAGTCACATACAAGAGAAAACAGATATTATGGTGCTTTCCAATTCTTTCCACTTAACTAACAAAAATTGTCAGATATAAAAATGATTGCCAGGTATCTTCTTCCTCCCAGGAGAATGGTTCGATTGCGGTACACTTCTTGCTTTGACTTGGTTTTCACTGCCTTTGGCTTTTAACTTGATGTATTTACATTTTAACAATTCAGGTTTCTTTTCCAAACAGTGAGATGAAACAGGGACGACTCAAAGGCAGCTTCGTTTTGAAATTGGCCAAGCTTTTGTAAACAAGCGCTTGACAAAGCAATTTAGAATTCTCTAAACAACGGCGAGAAAATATCACACAGAAAAGCAGATGTTATTCTCCTAACTTCTTTTTTCCAGGTCTACAAGTCATTGTCTAAGTCCCAAACCAACCACATCACCTCAAGTCAATTTTGGCTTTGCTGGATGTCAACCCTGTTAGTTAGCCATATTCGAGGTGTGGTTCGAAGAACAAAGAAGAACAAAGCCTGCTTCCTTGTGTTAGTATCACAGCGCTGGATGTAAGGGTTGTATTGGCTCATGTTTGCAGCATGTAATGGGAACACAGTTCCCCGGATGCCAACCTTAACCTAAATAAAAGCTAGGCCTGCATCTCCTCAGGGTCAAGTTAAAAGAATATGGGCTGTGCTGTCTCAGACCTCCGTGGGTACTAATTAGTGGGAGACAAGACATGTACACAAGGACATGTAATTGGTAATTCTAGTGGGTAAACAGTTGCAAGACTGAGGGGAAAAAAGCCAGTCACTCCGCGTTAGTGCAGTCAGGAAACACTTCGTATTCCATTTGTTCAAATCCTTGAGAAACAAAGGTTACTTCTTCAGGAAGTGAAATGCCGACACGGAAAAGGGAGGTACGTGTTTACAGACGAGGTCAAAGCAAAGACTGTCTGGGGCGAGGAGGTGATGTGCAATGACAGGGAATGATCCCAAGAATGATGGATTTCACTACTGAAACGATCATTAATGATGGCCACCTGCGACCTGCCGCAGATGTCTTTGACTTCAGGACAACACGAGAGATGGAAGAATAGGAACAAAACTTGTGCCCTAAAAGAGAAAAGGAAGATGTGTGCTTTGGACAGTTCAGAGAAAATATCTTTTTCTCCCTTAATATACTGATAGACGGATGGATGGATGGATGGATGGATGGGTGGATAGACTGATGTGTGTGCACACACACTCAGATTTTGTGATTTAAAAAATCTCCATTTTAGTATCTACAGCTGTAGATACGTTTAAGTGGTGTTTCTTTCTTTTTTCTTTCTTTCTTTTTTTGGTGCTAAAGATACGTCCAAAATAAAAGGTAATTTGTCACAGATTGTGCTGTGGAGAGAACTGATTGGAATCACTGCAGTAGAAGAGATAGGCTGTTCCTAAGAGTATCTAGATGCAGAAACTGGCCTGTAGTTTCAATTGGTTTAAAAATGTGTTTGATTAGGCACAAATTGAGTTGCAAAATGGTATTTTGAAGTAAAAATCAGTATAAAAGACAGGAAAATCAAACACTTTCCAAAATTAATATCTTTTCTAAAGAAATGTAATATTTTATATATAAAATAGCAAAATAAATGCTCCTCACAAATAACTGTAATAAACTAAATGAATGAAAAAAGAATGCATTTTAAAAATCTGTTGGTTTTCAAGTCTTAGCTCCCTCTTAGCTCCCTCCCTCTCTCTCTCTCCCTCACTCTCTCCATCCATCCTTCTCTTTTCTCTCTCTCCCTCTCTCTCTCTCTCACACACACACACACACACTCATTTTCAAATTAAATTTAATCCTGTTAAAAACAGACTTGTGCCCAGACAAAACACAAACCAGATACTCAAAACAAGCGTGCATCAGAAATTCAAAAACATTTGTCCCAGGAATACAGTAAAACTTTCAACTCCCATCGTTACTATAAACTGACCATAAATATCAAAGTTGCCCATATCTGACTGAGAAATCATTACGAAGGGACTGCAGTTAAAATGACAGCTCTGGGAAACGAGATAAGGGACCTATTAAGAGATTATCTCGTCTTTGTGTTGTGATGGGACCTACATGAGTAAGACAGTCGGCACACCCACGGAGACACGGATGCCAACTTTAGAGTCGCAAAATGTCTCAGGTCTGAGAAACATCTCAAGAGTTTACTGGAGAATAAAGAAAAATATTTTCATGAATCATCTGTAGTACAGAGTTTCTCAACCTTGGTATTCTTGACATTTGGGGCCAGATCATTCTTGGCTGTAGAGGACTGTCCTGAGCATTGAAGGATGTTTAGCACCATTCCTGGTCTTCACCCACTAGATACAAGTAGCAAACCATCCCCTCCCAACTGTGACAACAAAAATGTCTCTAGACATTGGCAAAAGTGTCCTGGGGTGCAAAACTCTCCCCCCCAACCCTGTGAAAAGCACTGGGAGCACATGTTTACATAAACTTAGCTGATCAATTGACATCATAAATATTATAAAACTCTCCAAAATCCTACATTCATGCAGAAGTCATTCTGCAAATTTTGCCAAAGTGTTGTATACAAATTTTCATATTTAATCACAACAGACTGACAAATATGGAGTGACTGTTTCTTAGGTATAAACATTTAAAGAAATACACTAAAATACTTCTGACGATTTTATGAAAATACCCAAGGATTCTCATCCAGAATTTGTGATTTTGGGCTTAAATCAAAACGTTATCACTGTTTTACATAATGCTCTCTTCAAAATGGAAGCACAGACTGTGTTAGCATTGGAAACTGTATAAGAAGAACCGTGTTGCTTATTGTTATACTTTAGATGAAGGAAAACAGTCTGTTTCCCCTATTTAAAGAGAATCTCAGAGTAATATTCCTGAGGATGGTACACCCTGAAATTCTAAAGATTTTGTTATTGTTATCAGATCTATCTTAGATAAATATTGAAAGTAATCAGTGGTGGTGGGGGGGGAACCTCCCCAGTGAAATTATTACAGAAATCCTCAATCATAATAACCATTTAAGGGAGATTTTTGTCCTTAAAATTTGTCTTAGTAGAACTTGCTAGTAAAACGAACAAAGAGAAAGTATATTAAGCCAAAGGTTGTTGACTCTTAGTTTTTTAACCTGAGAAATTAATATTCCAAATAAAGAAAATATGCACATTTTCTTGGCTAAGTCTATTTTAAAATATGTGACTACATTGTTTAGTGGTAATAAATCGAGATCAAAATGCTTATCAATAACTACTAAAATGATAATACGTTCAGTTGCAATGCAGAGGAATTACTCAAATTTGACAAGAAATATTGGAATTTTTTTTTAAGTAGCCTCCACACTTGCGCTTGAACTCATGATGCTGAGCTCAAGATCTGAGCTGAGATCCAGGGTCAGATGTCCAGCCGACTGATCCACCCAGGTGCTCCTACTGGAAATTTTTAAGAATAGTTTTTTATTGAGGTATAATTGCCATATAACACTGTATTAGTTTCAAGTGTACGATGTAATGTAATGATCTGATATTTGTATACACTGCAAATGATCACCACAATAAGTCTAGTTAATATCCATCACCATACAAAGCTCCTCCCCCCGCCGCCGACAACCACCATTCTGTTCTCTGTATCTATGTGTTTTGTTTTTTGAGCAAGTGGTGACAACATGCCTACTTCAATAATAAAGGGAAAAATATGAAAGCTATAATTTTTTTTCTAAATTGTTCATTTCTTCCTCATTTCCTTTTATAATTTTCTCATGAAGATGATTCATTTATCACTAAATATAATCACATTATCATCTCACCAAAAGACATTTCATATAATTAAATGCACAAGTCAGAAAAATATCTCTGTTAGTCTGTACATATAAATTATTCCTTCAGAAAATACTGTCACTACGTTACTCACATTCCCACACAGATAAACATCTCAAATCTAAATTCTGACTTCTGTAATTATTTGACACCTATTGTTGAAATTATAATGGTCTAAAAGATACCTCATTTGAAGGAGAAAAACATCCTAGATCAAACATCCTAGATCCTTGTGGTGATGAGCACTGGGTGTTTTACGCAGCTAATGAATCATTGAACACTATATGAAAAACTAATGAGGTACTATATGCCGGCTAACTGAACATAACTAAAAAAAAGAGAAAAAATTTTAAACTAAGAAGATAAAAAGAAAAAGCTATATTGCTCTTGCTAGATTAGTGGTTCTCAGCTGGGGTGCCTTGCACCTCACAGGACAGATGGAAATATCTGGAGACATTTATGGATGTCACAACGTGGGGGGAGGGCACCACTGGGTAGGGACCAGGGATGTTGTTGAACAGCCTACAATGCATTGTACAGCCCTTCACAAGTGGGGAGCCTGTGTAATGTACACAGCTTTTGAATCACTATGCTGTACATCTGAAATGAATCTAACATTGTATGTCAACTACATTTCAGTTAAAAAAAAAAAGATTGGTCCTAAATGTCAATCAGTAAGGGCTGAGGCTGGGAAAGCCTGGTGTAATCGATGCACAACAAAGCAAGAAGCACCAAATTCAATATATTGTGATGATAATCCCTTTTTGGAGAGCACGCAGTATTTTACCAAAGAGATTTTTCTCCTTCCGTGGCTGGTGGAATTTTAACTATCCCTTCTTGCTATTACTGTTGGCATCTGATGGAGCAGGAAAGAAAATGGAAGGTTGAGGGGACAGCAGAAACAGCCCTAAGTGGGCAGTGGGCAGTCCTCCTGATGCTGTTCTCTAATTGAATCTATCTTCTATGAGCCACAAGGATGCGCTTGGATACTGAGTTGAAGCAATGCCTTCCCTGTAAAACAGGACTCACTTGACGTGCTAAAAAAAACACATCATAAAAATCAATACAAGCTACAGAATAAGCAACCAGTTTAAATAACTGTCCTTTCCCCCCTGATGTCAGCCGTAAGGGATATTCTGAGCTTGGGAATTGTTATTAAAATCAAACTTTTAACAGCCCTAAGTAAACATCTTCATTTTTCACGAAACTGAAGTGATGGCAGAGTAATATGATTGCTTACAGCTGCAAATGCCTCGTTGCGAACGAAGCACTTGTCCAACTTTGACTACAATTTCTCTTCAGTGGGTCAGTGTATCTTTTCCAAATAAAACCATTTTTTAATTCAATAAAGAATGCCACGGAAGACCCTCTGATTAAGTCACAGGATAGACCTGACACAAATAATTAGTTGATTACACAATTAATACACAGTAATTTAAAAAAAGGAAAAACATGTTCCTAAATACAAATTACTTCATAATTTTACATTAGGGACTAGCACTGTGTAAATTACTCATGTTTTACCCCACCCACAGGAAAGAAAAATAGAAAACTTCACACTAGGAAGGAAGAGAAATGTTTCTTGTGTGTTTACTTTTCTTGAGTGCCTATGGTATTCTTTAGATAACACAGGTCATCAACGTCTCAGGAAACAGGTCTCAAGTTTCTGAATGGGTAAGGAGTGAGAAACTGAGGCAAGCAAAGGGCATCTGGCATTCACTCCATCTAAGAAATCTTAGAAATCTTGAAATCTTGCTTACACCCTCCATTCAAAGACTTGAAATGAAAAACAAAAGTTCCTCTTGAATTTTAAATAGTTCAGGACGAAATACATCACTATGTTGTATCACCGTAGATTACATGACCGTAATCCACTTCTTTTAAGGCCAAACTGAGTTCAGCCCTTTAAAGACTGGGAGAGGGGTGTCTGGGTGGTTCAGTCGGCTAAGCTTCTGACTCTTGATTTTGGCTCAGGTCATGATCTCAAGGTCCTGAGATCGAGCCCCGCATCAGGCTCCGAGGTCAGCATGGAGTCTGCTTGGGATTCTCTCCCTCTCCTTCTGCCCCTCCCTTGCTTGCTCTTTCTCTCTAAATAAATAAATCTTTTTTTAAAAAAGGTTGGGAGAGACTTAATGTTACTGGATGCTTTACATAGTACCAAACAGTTCTAAAATGGTAAACCCCTCTGGGACGGGCACGGCAAGTGAGCACCATAATCCAGAGGGCCACTACTGGGGAGTAGAGAGGCATTTGGAAACCGAGAGAAAAGCAAGAAGCATCCCTCAGCCAAAACATGGATACCGTAAGTTCATTTAGTGACTACCTACCAATCCCTCTCAGCGCCAGGAAAGTGGGCGCTGGGATATAAAGATCCAAATAGTTGAATCTGAGCCTGACTTTACAAGGGTACCTAAGAATGTGGGGTCAAACAGAGCCTGCTTTTGAGTGTGATCTTGTGCTAGAGAGGGAAATAGGCTGGGTTTATCAAAATAAAAAAGACTGGATCTTCATTTGCGACAGGCTCTGAGATTGCAGAAGTCCCCTCAAATCTTTGCTTAACCTGCTCCTTTAGAAAAGCCCTTTAGAGGGGCGGCCAAATACAGCAACACAGCCCCTGCTGATTTACTCTGGCCGGCTTCTCTGGACATGCATCAAGGTGGCACCCATCCAGACAGCATTCAGGAACAGTTTATACGGAATTTCTTACACCATAAGAAAATCATTTTTGTTTTGTAAACGCGGTTGTTTTGGTATTAGCTTAGTGATAATGTTCTCATTTTACTGAAGGAAGAATAAGAGTGTCCAAAATCATTTCCATACCTTGTACCTTTATCCCCAAACATCGGAGCCTTAGTCCATGTGGCAGGATTAGCTATTTTATAGGAACACATCCCAGCGACTTAATGGGGCAGCTTAAGGCTGGATGGGTTGACTGGATGGGGTGGGAAGCAGTATGAAGTATTTTTAGTACAACTTGTGTCCAAATCTAGAGTTATTTTGGTGCCTGGAGTCGCCAAAAGTCACCTGAGGCTTCGGTGTACAAAAATTCTAATTTTCATTTAATTTTCAACACATTTAATCCAAAGAATATTAACCCATAGCCAGGTTGTTCCTCAGACTGAATGACAGAATGTTCTCATCAAATTCTCCCAAGGCTGCAAAATGGCCGATTCTGTGAAAGGAAACCACCTCTATAATCCCAAAAGCATTATGGTGACTCATTAAAACAGGCAAGGGTTAGACGCAGGCTTTTCCTCTAAATGGACAAAGATGCTCTAGCATCTTTGTAATGCAACTGACCCCATCACACCTACACAAAAACAGGTTTCTCCTTCAATAATGGACTTCCTGAAGGCTGACAACACAGGGCAAGGCGGACACCGGGGTTAGGAGATCATTACAGGAAGTTCCTGGAGCTGATGTCAGGGGAATGAGTCATTCGTTTTCTCCCTGATGGTAAGGATTTTATGGGTGAACGTTGGAGTAGTCACTTTTCAATATTTCACAAGTCTGGCTTGAGTATTCAATAATCTAACATCTTACCAGCAGCAGCTATTTGTTCAGCTAGGAAGAATGACAAATTGGAAAACTGAAGCCATTTTCCCCCTCACGTACCTCAACTTAAGTACTGACATAGACAGGTGTTTTAATGAATTGATGAGTTTCATAATTGAAGAGCCCAACCAGCTAACCCTTATTTCTGTTACCTATCCCAGCTCCTTCCATGACGAGGTGTTTGAGAGTTGTGTCTGTGTTAAAGTACATTCCCAAGCCGACTCTGGCCATCAGTTTAGAGCCACACAACCACCCCAATGACAACAACAAAAGCTAAAATTCTTTAGCACTTCCTGTGGGCCGGCCACTGCTCTAAGCACAAATCCCAAAAGCATTATGGGAACTCCATCACGCTGGGAACTCCATCATGCTGCTTCAAAATCCTGGGGGAACGGAGCGAACTTCTCAAGGGTTAATGAGATACGCGAGGGTGTTAGAATTCCAGAAAGCATGGCAACTACCCTCTTGGCATCTCTACGTAGAACTGTCTTACGTTGAAAAACAAACGTGGTCCTGTAGGTATTTCACAAATATTAATTGAGGGCCTCCTGTGTGCGAGGCACTGAGCTCTATGCTCTAGGTATATTCACCTACTTCATCATCACAACACGACCACTGTCCCCAGTTTACAAGCAGACGAGTACACAAACTTGCCCACAGACCCAGAGCTAGGAAGTGGCAGAGTCAACATGAAGAGAATAGATTTGGTTAATCATGTGGGACACTTGGCAAATGGTGTCATCATTCATCTCGGCACTCACGGTAGAAACTTCAGGATCTCTCCCCTACTTGCATCCCCGAGACTGGCCAATTCTCTTGAGGGTCTTCTCTCCTTCTTTCCCCTCCATTCCCACAATCTTGGCCCAGGTCCACAGAGGCTTTCTTGTTTTATTTTGTTTCTTATTGAGGTGAAATTCACCTAACATAAAATCAGTCATTTGTAAGTGTATTGTTCACTGGCATTCAAGACACGCACCGTATTGCGCAAGCATCCGCTCTGTCTAGCTCTAAAACACTTTTACTATCCCTAAAGGAAAGCCAGGGGCCACTAAGTAGTGCCTCCCCAATCTCCCTCCTTCAACCCCTGAAAATCACTCATGTATCTTTTTGTCTCTATGGATTTGCCTGTTCTCAATGGTTCCTATAAATGGAACCATACACTACGTGTCCTAACATTTTGGGGATTCACCCCTTCTGTAGCATGAATCAGTGCTTCTTTCCTTTTTATGGCCAAACAATAATCCATGGCGAAGACAGACCGCATTTGTTTGCCCATTTTACCCATTCATCTGTTGATGGATACCTGGGTTGTTTTCACTTTCTGGCTACTGTGGATAGAGCTGCAACGAACACTCGCATACGAGTATTTTTTTTTTTTTTGAATACCTGTTTTCAATGCTTTTGAAACACATACCTAGGAGTAGAATTGCTTCTCTGGAGTGTGCACCTAGGAGCTGGATTGTTGGGTTGTGTGGTGCTTCTATTTAAATGTTCGATGAACCCCTCATATGCTTCTGCTTGGACTCACGTGGCAGGATGGTCTTCCTGCCCAAAGCCTCTCCTTCTCTAATCCCTCCTGTTCACTGCCGGCAGAAGTCTACTGATGGCATTCCACTGCCTCGACACTTTCTTTTTCTTTTCTTTTCTTTTTTTTTTTAAAGATTTTATTTATTTGACAGACAGAGATCACAAGGAGGTAGAGAGGCAGGCAAAGAGAGAGGAGGAAGCAGGCTCCCTGCAGAGCAGAGAGCCCGATGCGGGGCTCGATCTCAGGACTCTGGGATCATGACCTGATCAGAAGGCAGAGGCTTTAACCCACTGAGCCACCCAGGCGCCCCTGCCTCGACACTTTCAACAGCTTCCCATACTGTAAAAGGACAACCGGCGACTCCTCAAGGCTTCGGACAGCCCACATGGGTTGGTCCATCCATGCTGGCCTCAACCTACCCCTCGGTGTAGTCCCCATTTTCCTGAGACTTCCCTATCCTCCCTTCCCCTCCCCTCTACCACTACAGAATCTCCAGTAAGGCTTTCACTCCCTTTCAGGAACACGTCCCTAGTAGACTGGCTGGCTGAAGTAGCCTCCCGCATATCAACACGCTGCCTCTTCTGGAAATCCGCTCAAATGCTATCTCTTCCAGGCCAGCTTCCATGATGTTCCCTTCCTTCCCCAGCTGGAGACGATCTCTGCTTTATCTGCTCCCAGCTAGACATTTTACCCAGGCCATTGTCAGAACATTTGCCCCCGAAGGCCTTTCATCCAAAAAAACTTATGTAACAAGTCTCATCTCCCACACAGCATGTAAATTCTATGAGAACCAAAATCATACTTTTATCTACGTTGCCCATCATAATGCTTTGACCACGGCTGGCATTTGAAAAACACTTGAGGAAGAACCAAATGAAGGAATGAAGGAATGAAGGAATGAAGTTGAACGAGGGAATGGACAGACATGGCTTATCAGGTGGAAGCATCCTCCCTGCTTTCTCAATCAGCTTCATCAATCAGGCCCACCTAGGACTCTAGCCGAACACGTACTAATGGCTTGATCATAGAGATTGATGTCAAGAGGTGAATCCCAAAAGGAATCATACTGGACTGGCTGTGTGACTGTGGGCCAACTTTCTTAGCCTTTCTGTGCCTTGGCTTCCTCATTTGCAAATTGCAAATAAACTAGCTTTGCTTTGACTATTAAAATGAACTACTATTTATGAAGCTCTTAGAATGGTTCCTGGCACATGGTCCGCATTTTAGAAGAGTTTATTAAATAAAATTAAGTAAAAGAATAAGCCAACTGCTTATGCTCTAAATGACAAAACTATGATGGAGACAGGCAGGCAGAGTGAATACAAGGTTCTTTGAGCTGCAAAGGGAAGCTATTTAATCAGGCGCACTAACCAAACCATCCATGTGAATTCAAATGCTATGTATCTGTAATTGATTTACCACGTGTTTTTCTTCTGCTTTATTGGTTTGAAGGTCTGAGGCCAACACAGAGAAGCACTTTTGGTCTAATCCTGGTATGTCACCTCACCCAAGGTTGTCATGGGTAAGGTAACTGATAACTCTTTGTTGATTAGACTTCCCTGGGCAAATGCAACTGATCATAGAGAAATCAGAGCCATATCTGGCTATGGCTTACTTTAAGACTAACTGTGGGGGCACCTGGGTGGCTCAGTGGGTTAAAGCCTCTGCCTTCGGCTCAGGTCATGATCCCGGGGTCCTGGGATCGAGCCCCACATCGGGCTCTCTGCTCTGCAGGGAGCCTGCTTCCTCCTCTCTCTCTCTCTGCCTGCCTCTCTGCCTACTTGTGATCCTGTCTGTCAAATAAATAAATAAAATCTTAAAAAAAAAAAAGACTAACTGTGAAGCTACGTACAACAACAAACAAAACTGAGCATATTGATCAATCAATGAGTACAAAGTACCCAAGTATATTTCCCAATGATGTGTCTACTTCCCATTCTAGTCTATTCATTTTAGTCCCTAAAGGTTTAGCGAATGTGTTCTCCTAAGAACCATTGCTTAAACTTGGTGACCCTTTCCACTAGCACTATTTTCATTAACAAGCTCCTCTTAGATCTGTCCCCTAGAAATATGCCTTGTCTGAAAAAATTCCAATTATCCAGTTGTTTCCCATACTTCCCATTACAGAGCCTCCCCATGACATCTGGTCTATTCCTATATTTGAGTGCTGATGAATCGTAGAGATCTACACATATATTCACCTTCATTTGCAAATTTTAATGATGCAAACCCAAAGCCAACTAAAATGTTCTACAGGGTGCATGCGTTCCCTTGTCCACAACGCAGAAACCCCACCCACTGGTATACGTGTGGTTTGGCTTGCTGGTGATATCAGAGGGTCTTCCATCTGCTATCTAGTGGACTGAATACATAAAGGAGCCTCTCTTCCAACATTAAGACCCAGAGTCTGACCCAATTTAAACAATTTTGAGAAAACGCATTTTTTTAAATTAAACTTTTTATTTCGAGATAATTGTAGATTCCTATTCGGCTATAAGAAATAATACAGAGCACTCTCCTGTACCCGTCACCCAGCTGCCCCCGGGGAGACCCCCTTGTGCAACTGTAGTACAATGTCAGAGCCAGGAAACTGACATTGATACCATCCAACCACTCTGCTGGGATTTTTCACCAATCTTGCAAGCACTCATTTGTGTGTGTGAATGTGTGTATATCTAATTCTATGCAATTCTATCACATGGGTAGATTTATGGGACTATCACAACAGTCAACACAGAACATTCCATTGTCACAAGGATCCCTCATGCTACCCCTTTATAACTACTCTCACCTCCCTCTCAACCTAACACCTTCTTAAATCTGGCAACCACTAAACTGTTTTCCATTTCTATAATTTTGTCATTTCAAAAATGTTATATAAATGGAATCATATGGCATGTAGCCTTTTTTGACCAGCTTTATTCACTCAGCATAATGTCTTTGAGATCCATCCAAGTTGCTGAGTGCATCAATAGTTCATTTCTTTTTATGATCAAACTGTGTTCTGTGGTATGACCACACCATGGTTTGTTTTGCCAGAAACACATTTTTGATTCAATACAATTTTCTTATCTGCACCCATGCTATATAATGTAATATGACTTTGTGGGGAATTACATAAACCACCTTGTTTTTTATTACAATACCCCCACAGTGAAGTGAAAATGCAGTCAATTTTCTGCATATTTTAAATTAAAGCTTGCACAGGTGTTTCAGTCAGCTAAATATTTTAGCTGGGACTATTTTAGCTCTGAATTATCCAAATGATTATCTCAAAAAAAATTTCATTTAATTTAGTTTGCATAGAATGCCTCTGTCTGAAGTAAGTGGTGGTAATTTCAAGTAACTAATGACCGTAATTATTGGGATTTAGTCTCCTGGCCATTCTCTCCTTTGGAATTTACAGGGAGCTTATGAAAGTTCAATCACCGTATTTTTGGCAAAGGACCCTCATGCTTTGTCTGCATTTTACTGCTTCCTTTGCACCTGGGAGCAGCTATTTTAGGACTGTCTAGACAATCACTCCAGCTTTAAAGGTCTTTTCCTTTCTTTTCAAATAATCTGAGCATGGAAGGTAATAAATAGATGATGTTGGCATTCTCTCATCCAAGATGCTATTCAAATAGAGCTGGGAACAAAAATGCCTTGGCTCTGGCTCACAGAATTGAGAGGCCTTAATATCTGGTTCCAGGCTTCCACCCACTGATCCAACTTTAAACCAACAAGGTCTCCCTTCATCCATACCTCTTCACTTACGATATCAGGATCATACTTATTGGTTGAACTTCATGAAACGGTTAATAGTTGACAATTTTGGACCTATAAAGATGGCAGTTTCAAGTGACCCAACCCAAGGGATTTGGGAAGGAATCCGGGGGGTGGTCTGGCTCCATTTCCCTTCTCTAGTTCCCAGGCAACACTCACTCAGACCATAGAGATGGCCTAGAAAGCAGAGCTTCTACAGATCACTCTTGCCACTGCAGGGCAATAATGGAACCAAGTACTGGGTCCAATGTCACTGGGCTTTCTCCACATGCTTTTTCTAGGCTGTTCCTCTGAGCCCGTAAGTAAGATCCCAGGGAGACGTGCACAGAGTAAGTCTACTTTCCTTAAGT
Organism: Enhydra lutris kenyoni; assembly: GCF_002288905.1. Classification (NCBI taxonomy): domain Eukaryota; kingdom Metazoa; phylum Chordata; class Mammalia; order Carnivora; family Mustelidae; genus Enhydra; species Enhydra lutris. Next base: position 5,962,824 of record NW_019154136.1, on the reverse strand, counting down.
CTTCTCTTTCAATAGGTGATAGACACCTTTCAAGCTTTCCGCGAGACTCCTAGAGCCCACCATCTTTAGGCTCCTTAATGAGTCCTGAGAATGCTTCCTGATCTCTGGCCCTCTGGGTAATCTTCCTACTGGTACTTTCTACTGATAATCACAGTATTTCTACTGGAGGGAAAAAAATACACCAGGATTGGATATATTATATATATATATATATATATATATATATATATATATATATATAGACACCTAACAATAATTGGTGAATTTCATTTGCTTCCTTGTGTTTTATTATTAGTGTGTTTATTTTTCAATAAAATAAACCTCACTACTGCCATAAGACTCTTTCCTACAGGACAATGAAGAAGCCCCAAGCTGCAGGCAAATTTTTTGAGACTCATCAGCATGTTTTTATTTTCTAATTGTCCATGTCTTCTCACTTTACAATTTTTCACTTCCCAGTTGCTCTTTAATACAATTCAGTCTGTTTTCTGCTTCCACTATTCAGATGAAACTGGTTTGGTGAAGATCGCCTATGATACCATGTTGTAAATTTCAGGGCAGGGGTGAGGGGAGAAATTGTTCTGCCTTCACTCCACCTGATTCCACAGCAGCATTAGGCTGAGCTGGCCACTCACCCAGTCATCTTGCACCTGTTTCCTCTCCTAGCTTTTGCTAAATACATCACTTTCCTCACTTCTGCCTTCACTAACCACTTGGTTTTGTTTCTTTGCTGCTGCTCTTCCTTTTTTCAAGCTTTAAATGATGGCGCACCTCATCGCTCTGTCCTAGGCTGGTATCTCTTCAGTCCAACCTTCTCAAGAGGTGCTCAGTATCTATGGATCTCTTGACTCAGGCTCACCAGAAATAAGCTCCATCAGGGAAGCAAGCCTTTAACATCAATTGCTGAATTCCCAGAATCTGAAAGAGTCCCAGGCATTCCTTGGTGCTCAAGAAAGATTTGTTGAAGAAATGAATTGCCTGAGGTGCTTGTGAAAATCTGGGATACATCCCTGGACTTCTAAATTGGAATCACAGTCAATCTGACATCTGAGAGCCAAAATTTCTGGTCTTCTGTCACATGACCTTTCATCCATGCTCTTTCTTTGACCCAATACCCTCCCCTCTTCCTCATCCTCCATGCTGGGAGATGTCTTTCCTGAACCCCAATACCACCCAAAGTAAGTCTCTCTCTATTGGGCCCCTTCACAGAATCCTCTCCTTTGTGGAATTTATTGTCACTTTAATTTTATACACACGTGTGCAACTATTTTTTTTATTTTTTATTTATTTATTTATTTTTATTATTTATTTGACAGACAGAGATCACAAGCAGGCAGAGAGGCAGGCAGAGAGAGAGGAAGAAGCAAGCTCCCTGCGGAGCAGAGAGCCCGATGCGGGACTCGATCCCAGGACCCTGAGATCATGACCTGAGCCGAAGGCAGTGGCTTAACCCACTGAGCCACCCAGGCGCCCCTACACGTGTGCAACTATTTAACGAAGTCCTCTCTCCTACCAGCCTGCCTCAGATCATGTAGGCTTCTCGTATTCCCATTTCTTCACCTAAGCCTTATTCATAGTAAGCCCTCAAGAAATATCAGTGACTAAATTAATATGTATGATATGGATTAATATTATGTTAATATTAATACATCAAAAGTGTATTAATAATACATACACTAAATATATTTAAATGTTATATTAATGATATAATAAATAATTATTAAGTGATGGCATAAATTTCTCTCTCTAGCTCCAAGCTCTGCTCTGAATTCTAAAGGTATATATCCATTTAGAGGCCTCGAGTCTCCACGTGGATATCTAGTGGGTTTCTCTCCTTAAAACTGTCCAGAGACCAAACTTAACTCCTCCCACCCCACAATCTTGTTTCTCTCTCAGTATGTCCTTCATGTGGGTAGATAGCATGACCAACCTGGCTGCTCAAGCAAGAACTTGGGAGTTGCATTTGGTTCCTTCTTTTCCTTCATCAGTCTCCTATCCCATAGCCAATTAAACACCTAGTCTTGTTTTCGTCTACCTCTAAAATACATTGCAAATCCATCCCTTCTCCATCTCCATAGCTGCTACACAAGCCCAATCGCCCCTCAACAGTCAAGTGGATGGTTGTCGTGGCCCAATGACCACCGTGCATCCATTCTTGCTCTCTAATAATAATCCATGTTCTACACAGAACTCAAAACATCAATCAAATCATCCCTAAAAAAAGATACATCCCAATTCAATGGCTTCCGTCTGCAATGGAATAAAGTACATACTCTTTAGCTAGGCCCTGCCTACCTGTCCACAGTCCCTCATCTTCTCTTCTCTTACCAGAATCTGCTTCGCACATGCTGTTCCTTCTGCCTGGAATGACTGCCCCGTGTACCTTCACCCCCTGCCCATTTTGCAAAGCTGGCTCCTTCTCTTTTTGGCCCTCAGATTAAATGTCAGCTTCTCAGAGCAACATTCTCTAGCACTCTATCTAAAATTAGAGTCCATCTTCTGATATCTGTTATCACAGAAATCTATTTTCTACACAGCATCTACCACAACTTGGAATTACTGATGAACCATTGTTCATTGTCTTGTTTTTGCATTGAAAAGCTCCATGTCAGTCTTGTTGGCCATTTAATCCCCACACCTCAAAGCCCAGAACATAGTTCTCGAAATAAATGGTTATTGCATGAATGAACAAAGAAGAGAAGAACAGATAAAACAGAACGACTTCAACAGATTTGTGGTTGCTAGACCTGGAGGTACGGGGAGGGGTTGACAATAAAGAGGCAGCGTGAAGGAATTTGCGGGAGCCTGGGGGAGTGTGACAGAACCCTTCTACATCCTGATTGTGGTGGTGGTTATGCAACATCATGCATTTATCAAAACTCATAGTACTGCCCCCCCGACAAGATGCATTTTACTGTATATAAATTAAAAAACAAATGAATAAAATTGTGGTGTTTCCAAAACCCAAGTCAACTCAGAGCAAATCAAAGAATCCAGGCTTCATAGGCTTGGGGCTCTTTTGGGAAGGGGGTGTCAACTCCCCATGTTCGTGGTCAAGTACTGACTCAAACCATACTTCCTCATTTCTCATTTATCAGTTTAAAGAAAGGAAACCGGAAACAAACTCAAGATGTGGCGGATAAACAATACAAGAAAAGACAGTGGTTAAAATAATATTTAAAATAATCATGTGATAAAATGTCAGCATTTGGGACACTTGGCTCTGTTTGTATTGGCTCACCCCACGGGTGCAGTGGCTGTGGGCTGATTTCACAATGGTGCCTCCCACATACACACCCACGGCGGACCTCTGCTTTGTGCAGCAGATAATGACTAAACTTCACATATTACCCTGGCAAAATCTACCCCTTCCCTGGAGGGCTGTTACCCACAGAGAATTATAGTCTCACAGCTGAACAATGTTTCTTTCTCAAAATATTATCATGATCAACTTTCATTAGAACAAAGTTATATGGGCTGAAAAATTGCTCTCTTTTGCCAAATTATTACTCATCATGGTATAGTCACCCAACATATGCCACTGAGAAACTCCATTCTATCGGGAGAAAGCAGGATTCACAGATATTAATAGATTCTTTAGACATGAGTTGCATTCTCTAAAGTAAGCCCATGGCATATGAATTTCATCTTGTGACCTTTCCCCCCAGCCCCCACTACTGACTTTTATCCATTAGAACATGTTGATGGATATACCATTTCTAAATGAAGTATTTGGATATCTGACTCTGATTTGGGGAAAGGGAAATAGTGAGCTAATTTCCTCTTTTATCGAGCTGAATCACTGAGCTCGCTCTGTTGCTATGCACGCATGAGTTGATGTCATAGCAACCTCCCAATTTGCCCTTAAACACACAACAGCAGAATGATGCTAATAGGTATGGGTTTTTTTTTTTCCAATCCTTAGATTTTATATGTTCTCTTAGCAGTTTTAACTTGATACCATATTTTATAGTACAGGGTTATTTAGTTCTCCTTTGGGAGTCTTATCACTGCTGACCGCCATAGATATCATCAAGACCAGCACAAGAGAAGTGTTTACTTCTTGGAAAATTCACCCATGGTTGCCCTTTATTCATCTTAATCCTTTGCTCCCCATTAAAAGTTTGCACTTTGGACAGTATAGGCTGGATCCACTTTAGGATTTTCTTTATGAGGATCCTAAGTTTAAACGGGACTGAAATACATTCTTTGAAATTCATGAAATAGAGGACTACACCGACTTCTCATATACCTATTTAAGTAAATTCAATGAACGTGTAATTATCACTTGGTATGTACTAGGAAGTGTGCCAGGTTCTAGAAAGAAGTAGCAAAATCTTCACTATCAAGGGATTCGGAAAACAACCAAGAAGCAGAGGTAAGGGGATATTCTTCTTTGAGCTCTTGCTGTAGAAAATAAGGTACAGGTACTCTTGAATTCTGCCACTTTGGGGTTTCGATTTTTCACCTACAAAATATGCTGTAACATCTCACTTTAGGCTAGTGTAGGACAATCACAGAACACAGCATCTCAATCACTATCTGTAAAGTGTCACTGGCCGATGGACTGAAAGAATAACTGGCTTGTTCCTGAAAACACCCAAAATAGGTTTCCAATTCCCTACTTCAAAATTATTCGGCTGCCTGGGCTAATGTTCCAATTAGTGCAGGAAATGTGTGTGTCTTCTTATACATAGGGGATACATTTTGCTGAAAGTTTAGGTATCTAACCACCCTTCCACAATCATATGTTGATGAACCCAGAGTGAGGAAATAATCTGGCTCCAGTCACTTTTCAGCCGAGCACCTACTTATAATTTGAAGAACGTGTATCAGGTACCGGAGGACACATCGACTCTCTCACGGACCAGATGCCTTTTTAAATGTCTCAGCAAACTGGTGTCTTTTCATTTCTGATCAGGTGGAGAGCGCTCATTCTTCACACTACACATGTTCTTTCCATAAAGCCCACCGTAGCTAGCCCCTGCTGCTCTCAGAGAAGGGAGCAAAAGCCTCCATTCCATAGGTCTGTCTGGATCATAATGCTAGAGGTAGAAGGCCCTTGTTCCTAATGAATCATATTTCTAAGTTATTTGTACATTATGAAGAAGTGAGTTTGGCATTTTTAGAAGTATTAACTTGTGACTTCAATAGAGACCCTCAAGGTTAATATTCCTTTGAAAAGCTACTGTGGAAACATATTTCCCATCAGTAAGCCACAAGGAGTTGGTCCCCGGGGCAAGCCTCAGAAGAGAACTTCATAGAAATGCAACTGCCTGCCCTGCACCCCAGACCTACAGAATCGGACACTCTGGGTAGGGTCTGGCAGTCTGTGTTCCCACACACCCTCCAGCGAGCTTCAGTGCGTGCTCAGGTGTGAGAACCACAACTTTACACAATACATGTTTCTCATTTAGGATCAGACATATATACACTGAAGCTGAGAAATAGCTCCTTTCTTCTTTTTTGATGCTATGAGGTTTGGGGTTGTTTGCTTGTTTGTTCTCGCCTATTCACTTGTTTTGTGTTCTTTTGGTATTCTGACAAAAGTGGGGTTTCTGCCTATCCTAGTGTGGTTATGACGCAAGTTCACCTAGTTCCTGATGAACTAAAAAGTCATTGTAGACATTTCAGCTTCAAAGAATTACCTATTTATTTATTTTTAAAGATTTTATTTATTTGACAGAGACACAGTGAGAGACTGTACACAAGCAGGGGGAGCGGGAGAGGGAGAAGCAGGCTTCCCACAGAGCAGAGAGCCTGACATGGGGCTTGATCCCAGGACCCAGGGATCATGACCTGAGCCGAAGGCAGATGCTTTATGACTGAGCCACCCAGGCACCCCAGAATTACCTATTTAAAATGTAAGCTATTAGCAGCAATAATAAGAGGATGACTAATTTGAATCACCTAGCAGCTTGGGTCTGAAGAAACATCAATGGCTTAGAGTCAGAGAGACTTTACTCCAGCATTGTACGGGTTAAGTGGGGGTTTCTCAACCTCAGTGCTATTTACATGTGGGGCCAGATAATTCCCTGTGGGAGGGAAGCTGCAGAATGTTTAAGTAGCCTCCCAGGTCTCCATCCACTAGGTGCTAGGAGCAATGCCCCGCCCCCAAGCTGTGGCAATAATTAAATGTCCCATTTCTATTGGTCCACCAGGAATTCTCAACTTTGGCTGCACAGTGGATTCCATTAAAAATGCTGATGCCCACAGTCCATCCCAGTCGCGTTGTAGCAGATCTTGGGGTAGGCTCAGGAATCCACAGGTACTCTCTCAAAGTTCGCCAGGTGTTGCTGAGGTGCGGCCAAGACCTCCAAACACTGTATTGACATCCCTGTTCCTTAATTTCCTTACCGGGGAGATGGGTGCAATGCTATCTGTTCTCTAGCTATCACACAGAATGTCCCAAGGATCGAATGAGAGATCACCTGTAAAAGCACGTGTTCCACCAAACACAAAGCTAAGGGCGGCAGGGAGAAATAATGGATTGGAAAAAGATGACGTGCAAAAGCTGTATCCAGCCCTCTGTAACGAACTAGGACGATTTATATTTACTGTCTCTTGGATGCACACCTCATTGACAATAGGAAAGAGATGTGGGGAATTTGCAAAGTGTTTCTTAGGAGTAAACTGGTAGTGTTATTTAGTCCTAGAAAAACATATTAGATCAGATCAAACTGTCATAATGTTCACCAACAATAATGTGCACATCCAAAATCAAATCCCTAATCTTTCTACCCTCTTGGCTCTCAATAACTCATCTGAATAAGTAGGAGAGGATTCAAATTAATCTGAAGGTAAAAATCAAACAATGTGATAGAACAAATTAATAAGAGAAGAGAGAAGAACCACATGGTCCTCTCAATTGATGCAGAAAAAGCATTTGACAAAATCCAGCATCAGTTCCTGATTAAAACGCTTCAAAGTATAGGGATAGAGGGGACATTCCTGAACTTCATAAAATCTATCTATGAAAGACCCACAGCAAATATCATCCTCAATGGGAAAAAGCTTGCAGCCTCCCGTTGAGATCAGGAACA
>NW_019154136.1:5925929-5955681 GCF_002288905.1 Enhydra lutris kenyoni | reverse complement strand
CCATGGTCCTCTCAATTGATGCAGAAAAAGCATTTGACAAAATCCAGCATCAGTTCCTGATTAAAACGCTTCAAAGTATAGGGATAGAGGGGACATTCCTGAACTTCATAAAATCTATCTATGAAAGACCCACAGCAAATATCATCCTCAATGGGAAAAAGCTTGCAGCCTTCCCGTTGAGATCAGGAACACGACAAGGATGCCCACTTCTACCACTCTTGTTCAAGATAGTATTAGAAGTCCTAGCAACAGCTATCAGACAACAAAGAGAAATAAAAGGTATCCAAATTGGCAATGAAGAAGTCAAACTCTCTCTCTTCGCAGATTACATGATTCTTTATATGGAAAACCCAAAAGACTCTACCCCCAAACTACTAGAACTCATACAACAATTCAGCAATGTGGCAGGATACAAAGTCTATGTACAGAAATCAGTGGCTTTCTTACACACTAACAATGAAAATACAGAAAGGAAAATTAGAGAATCAATTCCATTTACTATAGCACCAAGAACCATAAGATACCTGGGAATAAACCTAACCAAAGAGGTAAAGGATCTGTACTCGAGGAACTACAGAACACTCATGAAAGAAATTGAAGAAGACACAAAAAGATGGAAGACCATTCCATGCTCTTGGATCGGAAGAATAAACATTGTTAAAACCTCTTTTAAAATTGTTACAAAGTAGAAAAACCATATATATTAGAAGTCTGGTATAGGCTTCAACTGTGTCCATATGTATGATTTCTTTAGAAAAACAAAAAGATCATGTGGCGCCTGGGTGACTCGGTCAGTTAAGCATCCGACTCTTGATTTTGGCTCAGGTCGTGATCTCAGGGTCATGAGATAGAGCCCTGAGTCAGGCTCCATGCTCACTGCTGCTTGAGATCCTCTCTCCCTCTCCCTCAGCCCCTCCCCCTGCTCAGGCTTTCTTTCTAATAAATAAATAAATAAATAAATCCTTAAAATAAATAATAAAAATAAAAGATCAAAGTATCTGAAGCAAACAATACCAAATATTAACAGTTATTAAATCTGAACAACAGATACATAGGTTTTTATTTTTTTTAAACTTTTCTATATGTTTGAAATATTTGATTAAAACTAAAAGAATATGTTAAGATCAGTTTGAACAAAGCATCCGAGAATACTCTGAAGGAACAATAAAGAAGACATGTTTTAGTTGGTTTCAGGTGACCAAGGAGACCCCCAGAGGGATGGGAGGCCAGCTGGAGGCAAAGGGGCTCCACCTCAGACTGCCTGGCTCTGTTTCCACCGCCGGCATATGCAGGTAGCAGACATCAGGCCTTTGACGTTCAAGATCAGTGTTGAACTTGCCCTGCATGGAAGGAGTTTATTTTTGTCACATGTTCTACTGGCTTTTACACTAAGCAACATGTTATGAAATATCTGCTTCTCCCCTCCCCCGTACTCGTCTTTATTTCTAGAAAGCAATATGGTGGTAATTGTGACATTTTACAAAAAAGGGAGTAAGAGGACAGCCCTTTAGGTGCATCTTTTAAAAGAACTAATTTTGGGGGCACCTGGGTGGCTCAGTCGGTTAAGCGTCTGACTCTTGATCTCAGCTCAGGTCTTGATCTCAGGGTCATGAATTCAAGCCCTGCACTGGGCTCCACGCCGGGTGTGGAGCATACTTTAAAAATTAATTAATTAATTAAAAGAACCAATTTGCTGGAAGCACTACACTGGAGTGTGGGCTGTGATCAGATAAGTAAGCAGAACAGTGTTTCTCCTGGAGTAGGAGTCGGCAAACTACAACCCAGAGGCCAAATCCAGTCTGCTGTCTGTTTCTGTAAATACAGTAGTAATTTTACACGGCCTGCTCTGTTCCTTTACATATTATCTCTGGATGTTTTCAGCTACAACATCAGAGTTGAGTAGCTATAACAAACCCCGGCCAAAAGCCTAAAATATTTACCATCTGGCCCTTTATAAAAAGCTTTCTGAACTCCTTAACATATAAAATTTTCCCATAGAAACTTAATAATAAGAGATTAGACAAAAGGAAAAGTTTAATGACTTTTTGTACTATTGTCATGTGATAATACACATTTCTTCTCTATTTTTCTTTTAATACTCACAAACCAATTATAAAAGATTCAAATACTAACTACCATATTTTCTCCTTAAAAAAAATTGATGTGGCCTACAAAGGAAACCTAACGGAGGACGTGTGTTGATGATTAATAATTTAACATGTTGACAATCTCTCAAACTGGTGCTTTCCTAGCGTAAAACTATTTTAATTGTACAGTTATTTGGAGCTGAATAACGGCATTACATGTAAAACTACTCATGAAAATTTATTAACCAAGAACTCTTCCCTTTTTAAAGAAATACAGAAGTCATAGTTGTATGCTAGAGAGAAATAGAAAGATGATCTCCTTTCCAGCCCTTTAAAAATAATTACCTTTATAAAGAGTAAAGATGACATTTATGTTTCAACATAACAGGCCTGGCCTTTCCAGTGTTTGGGGAAATTTTAAGAAAAGGAGCTTTTGCAGCTACAAAAAGTTGTATCATTCCCAGCAGCCTCATAAATTGAAAATAAGACCCCACTGATATCCCTTCATTTCTCCTCAAAATGATCACAGAATAGGAAAATAGGAAGAAATAAAACAGAGTGCAGAGCTATGGTTGCCAAGGCAACCGTAATCATATTTCCTTTGAACTTTGGTGGAGCATCCACTGTAGTTCAATCCAAGTTCATGTTTCCTTATGAAGCTTATATAAATTCAAAGTCCTTATTATCTACAGCAGTATCATTCTAATCAAGCAAGTGATGACAAGAGTAAAGAACAGGAACTGAAATGCCCATGGCACTCCTCTCATGGGGAAAAGCTGGGAAAACAACACTTGCCACTTGCTAGCATACCCAATGGCCAAGAGAATATTTGTCCCCACTCCACTCCATTCGACAAGCATGTGCGGTACTCACCATGGATGGGGACGTAAGCCCCACCCCTAGACAATGCACTAAGCAGAGACTAAAATGAGCTGCAATTGCCTCGTAGATCCCCATGGCCCTAGAGAACTATGAGAAAGTACAGAATGGCTAGTAGGCACACTCCACAGATTAGCATTTGGGGGCCTTCCTCTTAAAGGAAAATATTTATAAACATCCGTTTGCCTTCATAGTGGAGAGAAGAAAAATGTTTCCATACAATTGTCAGGAAGCCATTACTACTCATTTGTATCTCATTTGATGCTGCCTTCAGGACTGAAGAGGAAGTTGTTTACTCCAGGAGATGGTCAATATCTTGGAGGCTGGGGAGCCCTAAACAATCTTTGTTCATATTATCCAACTTGGGCACTTGGCAATTTGAAGGTCTGTAAAGATGGTTGGTGTTTTCCCATAGAAACAATCATATGCATGGTGATTTGGGTTCTCGGGCCACTTGATGTGGTCTCATTTAACCCACAACAAACCTGAAGTGCAGAGTGGGAAGTATAAAAATAAATGGGAACACAATTCTCATTCATCTCAGACCCTGGTAAGAAAGGCGTCCTCCATCACGGTATAGGAGAAAGAGCACTGGGTTGGGGTCAGAGGTCCCTTTCGGTGGCTTTAGACCAGAGACCATCTCCTGTGAGTCCTGTGGAATCTCCTGGGAGTCCTGTGGAATCTCCTGGGTCCATGTCAGTAGCCTGCCCCACCCGCCATAGGATCTCCATCCAGAACTTGCTGGTTAAATGAAATAATGAGCACAGTATGATTCTGGGCTAGTCACTCGACCATCTTTGAGATTTAGTCTCCTTCCCTGTGAATCTGAATTAGATGCTTGAGTAGACCAGGCGCTATGCTTGTCTTGCTCTCTATTCATCTCCCCTCAGATTGGTGGGCAACCCATTTTATTCCTGTTTTTTCCACCATAGGGATAACAATGGTTGCCACAAGTGGTGGCTGGAAAGACGTATCACTAGGATGGAGACAGAAACCACTGGCGTGGATAGGAGAATCATGGTTTTGGAAAGTAATTTCCTGAAAATAGAGACACCTAGTAGCATTTTTCTCTGAAGCAATAATGTGATAACAAACACTTCACAAATTCACCCTCTCTGGGAAGCCCTTTTTGAATAACGCCCACCTCACCTTTCTGGTGTCTCCTTTCCCTGATATTTTACCTTATTTCTTTAATTTTTTGTTTCTGGGACAGAGATCCCTTCTCACTTAGTCCATTTTCTGCCATTTAGTGGCTATCCCCTGACATGGTAGGAGTGTGCATCTGTTTCCTTCAGAGCTGTAGCTCTAAAACCCAGAGCAGTGTCTGCTCATAGTAGGCATTCGACACATATTTACTGAACATATGAATAATTGAATGAGAGAAAGGAGCATACTCTGCTTTAGATCTAAATAGATGAGCTAGATATCTCAAAGTACAGACTTTCCAAAAAAGAAAAGGAAGCATTAATGGAAGACAAATCTTGGAATCTTATTAAATCTAGGAGGAGAAGGACAATCATTTTTGGTCAGAAAAATTAAGGTAAGGAGACCCAGTACCCCAGACTACTACCCAGCAAATTCAGTAACTGGAGTGGTTGCTTAAATATGGATGCTCTTGCTTATCTATAAACATGTATAAAGAAGGGCTACTGTTGGACTTGAGGCTACCCTGAGGCCTGGGAGCTAGCCCAATATAATGGAGAAACAAGACCATCAGCATGGGTAGGTGTGCCTTTGAGTTCCTGCTCTGCCTCTTAATGCCTTAATGTCTTAATGACTTTGAGCGGTTAGAGAACCTTCCATCTTTCCGTTTTCTCCTTTCTAAAACCGGAAGATGGCCCACTGCCTTTCGAAGTTGTTGTGAGGGTGAAATGAAAAGATGTAAGTAAACCCAGGAGGCAGAGAACTTTCAACAGGTGATGACTTTCTCACCATTGCTTCCCATTACCCTCCCAGCTTTGCCCCCATTAGCAACAGGTTGCCCAAGTCACTGAACCCCTTGTCTCCACTTCCTGCTCCTAGAAGATGAACAATTGTGTTAGAATGATTCCAAATAGATCTTCCCCTCTGAAAATCCTGTGCACTCACTTTTACCTCCCCAAGTATGTAATTATGGGGCTGGATGAATTAAAGAGATCTTAAAGAGATAATCTAGACATATCTACAGAGGATTATTAAGTATTGTGAATTGTGTGTGTTGTAATTCTAGACTCATAACCCTAAAATGTAATTTTTCCTGAACAAGTCTTCTGGAAGAAGAGTTACAGTCCATGTCTCAGCAGTTCAAACTCTAGAGAGTTTTTCAATGTTTGGGAGGGGCTGAAGAGGCCCAATATTTTAAAGATGAAAATTTGGTGCTGAAATCTTCCTTTTGCATTTATGACTGTGTCCCAAAAGAGAATCCTAGAAAAGAGAAGTGTGGTTCAGAAATACCAAGAGACCTCTTAAGAATCCATCAAAGTTTCATACGCATTTCAGTTGATTTATGCTTTAAAATTGTTCCTCATTTACAAGTTCCCACATTTATACTACCCAAACAGGATGAATCTGACAACCTGTGAATAACAAAAAAAGGAAGAAAATCAAGTTACCACACAAATTATTTTCCCTTTGGGTCATGTGCACCCCATAAGATACCTTGAATACAGCACTGACATCACAGAAAAATTTACTTAGGATTAGTGGAAAATAATTTACTGGTTGCCATCCAGTCTTTAAAAGTCCTTTTTAAAAAGTAACCTATTCAAAGAGTTCCCAGGGGAGAAAAGTCTTTTAATTCTAATACCTTTGCCCAAAGAAAAAAAATGGTCTGAAATATTTCTAAATATGCTAGTGAAAAAAAGCTCCCTTGAGTACAACCACAATTTTCAATTCCTTAAAGCATGTCTTGGTTTGAACAACATACTTTCAGGTCATATTCAAATCACATACCTTTGGGACATATTCCGATCGTACACACACATGCACACACACTCTGTACCAGCCACCTCCCCCGTTTCCTCCTGTAACCAGAAAATGGAACGGTTTACAGCAACCATGCACATCCTTCAATTTGCATAAAAAATAATGGTTTTAACCAAGAAAGAAGCACAAAGAACATAATCAGGGCTGAAGTTAGTCAAAATGAATAAAGGTTTTTAAGACAAAAATAAACCTTAAATTCTACTATAACTTTGCCTGGATCAACAGCTACCATGTTAAAATAAAATACCTATATCACATAATTAAATACAGGTGACCTAGAAACACCCAACTTACAAATATCCTGTATGTGGGAACAGCCAACCCAAGTGAGTTGGACCAGGACTAGGGCAGGCTCTCCCCAGGTCTGAAGGCGGGAGAAGGATTCCCCTTGGTCTCTTCCTGCTGGACACCAGTGTTGGCAGTGATTAGAGTAGAATGGAGAAATGGGAAGCCATGGTTCTCATGCCACCACAGTATTGCCTTCCCACCATGCTCACCAAGGAATCCATTTCCCATAAATGTTACAAAGAGCGCCTTGGTTCCCAGGCGGGTCCATCAGAAGTCCGCTGGGCCCACAGTACAGCTGGAACTGTGCTATTAATACTAGGCTGACTTCCCACTTGGAAGCCAACTCCAGCCCTGACAGTGTTCATCAGCTCTGTTATGGTTAAATGGATTTGTGGGCGGTCCTGGGAGCCTGCCAGTTAGAACATCCTTTCTGTGGGAAAATTCCTGCTGAGGCCCAAACAACTCACTGACAAACATGGTTGTAGACCACATGTTGGGAGACCCTTAGGCATTGACAAATCAACCCTCACCTTTCCTTTCTGGAAGTGCTTGGGTGATCGCTAGAGTAAAACGTTGCAGATAAACATACGGCAGGTTCAACACTCGGCACCTGACCATGGTAACTAATAGGCATATTTTGCTGCCTCATTAATACAGTAACAGATCTGCCTCTCCCCTGACACACATACACATGTACACACTCATTAGGACACTTGAGACCCATCACATGCATGCACACACTCCACTGTGCCATGTTCCATGTTAACATGTTTTTGTCTACAAAGAAGTATCTTTGTCTTTTCTTGGGAAAAGAATAAACCATGATCCAGGCTTGAACTATGAGTACTCTAGCTGTTGTTTTCTTGCTCTGGGGATTGATTTGTACTTGTTCATCTACATCAACTGGCTCCTCCCCAGGCCAAAAAGACAACTATAGGACAACCAGCCAAAGCATGGAGATGCTCAGCCATGGGACAGAAAGTGAAAGAGCTGTAATCAAGATTAGACCTGGGATCTGAATAACATCATGTTCAAATCAACTGAGAGACTCTCTCTTACATAACAGTCCTCTTGGATTAGTGAAACTTACATGTGCAAAGGATCCCGTTCTCATCAATGGCAAAGAGACTTTGGTAAAAGTTGATGAATTGCAAATCCAAATCATTTCAACACACATACACAGAGCTAACAGTGCAAGAGAGGAGATGTTGGATGATTTTATCAGCAGATTATATTCTGCTAGGAGATGAAAAATATTCACTGCCTAGGAGCCTTATAAATGCACACTCTTAACCTGTCCAAGGGAGACAATGGTGATGCTGAAGTAAGTACATTCAACATACCTTCAGTCTTTGCAGCCCAAGAAAGCCCAAGCTGTATTATTTACTTAAAGACAGCACAGGAACCACTGAAGACCACAGTGGTCCATGGAAGAGCCGAGGGTTTCCCAAATCTGCTATCTTCTTAAGTCAGTTGATCAGTCTTTCATCAAAGGGCAAGGGCAGAGACAAGGACCAAGTTCAGTGTGGTGGCCTGTCCTCCAGGGAGGGGACCAGAAGAGATTTCAGCACACATGAATGATCTCCAGTACAGAGCCAGTAATGATATTTCAGCTTTGCTGTTATATCTTTTTTTTAAATTTTATGGTATTTTTCAAAAGATTTTATTTATTTATTTGAGAGAGAGAGAGAGAGAATGAGAGAAAGGGGAGTCAGCGGGAGAAGCAGACTCCCTGCTGAGCAGGGAGCCTGATGTGGGACTCGATCCTGGGACTCCAGGATCATGACCTGAGCCAAAGGCAGCTGCTTAATGAACTGAGCCACCAGGTGCCCAATTTTATGGTATTTTAATCATATCTCAATTTATTTTATTTTTTTATTATGTTATAGTTAGTTACCATACAGTATGTCATTAGTTTTTGATGTAGTGCTACAAGTGTTACATATAACACTGAGTGCCCCATGCAATCCGTGTCATACCCACCACCATCTTTCTTACTTAATCATCCCCAAGGATAAAATATTCTCACTTCCACAGGGAATCTGAAATGAAGAAAGAGCAGATTTGGGCTTATTCTTAAAATAAATGCCTGAGAATGATCTTTTAGTTGGCACAGAATATATATAAACATAAATAAATATTTTATATTATGGACATATATTATGGACATAGACTGTGTTCACCTAGATTGATCTATATACACTGTGCATATGTATATATATACATACTGCTTTTTCATATAATATGGATGCTAAGTGACCTTTAAAAATGCTTTGAAATTGTACTCTTGAGTTCAAGTGTACTTAGGACTACATCTATCTGTGGGTTGCTAATTAGAAATTACTGTCTCACTAACAGGTTTCCAAACCGAAAGTAAGATACAAGTTTGTACATCTGCATTGGTTGTTAAAAGTATTATCCTTTATACTATTATAGAAGCATCAACACGAGTCCATCCTCTGGACCAGCCATAGCTCCTTGGATGGCTCAGTCTGATTGATACACAGAGGTAAGCCCCAGAAGGAAAGTGTTCCTTCATGGGCATTTGGAAAGAAGGCAAAAAAATAACTTCCCCATCCACATTAGGTAAACCTGGATGGTGCTGTGGAACCAGAAAAAGGTATTAATTCCACATAGGGCTTTCTCCCAGGCAAAAGCATTTTAAAAGAAAAATAGCTTTTTTGAAGAAGTCCTAATTTCCAGTCACCCTGAGAACTAAACTTCTTCCTTTCAGGGAGTTGACCAGACTTGACCAGTGTTTACGAGTCTTGGGTGCTGATACACTTGCTGGGGTATAGTTGCCTGACCAGAAGCCATCTGTCTTGCTCAACAGGAAGGCTATACTATACTCAAAATGAAACAAAACAAAATAAAACACCAGAAAAAGAATTTTTAAAAAAAGGATGGCAGACATGTTAATCTGGGCTAAGTTGTCCCAAGGGCCATACCTATTTCTTGGTAGTTGATCAAATCCAGCTTAGGATGAGGAGTTAGAATACGTGGCAAGCGGCCCAACTGAGTTTTTGCCAGGTCCCTCCTTGTCTCAATTCCTTCTTCCCTAATTGCTCGGCTTCCTCTGAGCACTTTCTGGTCACCCTCCCTGACCCCATCATTGGAAAGGGTGTGTCCGTAAAGTGGGTGCAGTCATATTCTAGACAAGTCACTGCCTGGGATTTGTAATGAGCCAACAGTTTTCTGTGACTGCAGCAGGCAAACTTTTCATGCAAAGAGATGCTCAGATTACCTGAAAGGATAGAGAAGCTAACTTTTTGTTGTTGCCAGGCTAACAAGACTTTGGGTGCCCGATGGCTAATAAATGGTTATATGTACGGAAGAATTTGGTCTTTCATAAAACCTGATAGGGGTACAGTAGAGCAGAAGTTAAAGGCTAACTACCACCTTGCGCTTCCTTAATGGTTTCCATTACAAGAGAACCTAATAGTTGTGAATGTCCAAACTAAGTCACGGTCCAGGGTCAGTGTGCAACATCTATCCTACAAGCTCATTGTCACGATTAAATGAAATACATACACATATGTTTTCACCACCATCATCATGATCATCATCACCATCGCCATCATTGTCACCACCACGACTACCATCGCCATTGTTATTATCATTATCCTTCAGTGTGAAAAGAAGGACTACTCATTATAGAGTTTTAGTTAGGAAGGGAATGTGATCTACCGTAGAGTAAACTCAAAGGTAAACACGGTAATCTACAGTTCTTTTATATAGAAGAATGTCCCAACAGTTCATCAGCCTCAATATACTTTGCCTCAACAGACTGTCTATCTCCACTTTTCTCACATTACCCAGAAGCCTGAAGGTTTACATAAATGACCAATTTCAGTGAAGTACCGGACAAATCTTTCTGGAACATCTATGGACCAGACAGTAAAATGTAGCAGAAATGGTTGTACATTCATGTGAACTTAAGAACTAATTAACCCGGGCACCAGGGGGCTCAGCCAGTTAAGCGTCTGACTCTTGATTTCTGCTCAGGTCATGATCTCAGGGTTGTGAGATTGAGCCCCGAGTTAGGCGCTGCACTGAGCGGGGAGCCTGCTTAAGATTCTCTCTCCTTCTCCCTCTGCCCCTCCCTGCACCCCGCCTTCTCTGTCTAAAAAAATAGGAAAGAGCTAATTAACAAAGAGGGTAAGACTACAATGGTAGACACTTGGCTCCACCTTGCTCAACAACTTCATCAAAAACTGACATAGAAGTATAGATCCTGCTTATCAAATTTGCGGGTGGCACTAAGCTAGGAAAAATAGCTAATAAGAGAGAATTAGGGTTTTAAAATATAGTTTAAATTTACATATAATAATTTAATTAGATCTGAATGTTTAGAATGAGGCTAAAACAGAAAGATTCAAAAAAATAGAGAGAAGTTTGCATTTAAATTATAAAAAAAAATTAATCAGAGAGAGAGAAGTGACTTGAGGAATAGGTAGAGCTCTGTGATTGTCCACTATGCGCAAAGGAAAGCTGACAAAAGGGCTAAACCAGGTAAAGGAAACTTAGGCTGCATGAAAAGAACTTGAGAATCCAACTCGAGAAAAGCGATAATGCCCTGCGATCCACCCAGACTACAATACTCCAGGAGCAGCAAACTGTGCTGGAGGGGCATAGCTTTGAAAGACATTGATGCAATCCAGCAAGCCCTGAATAGGGCAGTGTGGCTAGGAGGGGGAGTTTCTGGAAAGCCATTTAACAAAACTTTGAAGTCCACGAAAGGCATTAAGGCTGTGTAGTCTGCCTGGGGTTGGGCTAATAGAAATGAGGGATAACAGAAATGCTGACTGGCCAGCAGGTAAATTCAGTAGTAGATCAGGCCTATCTCTCAAGAGAGAAGATTTCAAATGGCTGGAATTCCAGGGAGTAGGTCTGGCCTTTCCCAAGGAGATCCTTTCTAAAGAAAACATTTACCCAAGAAGTGACTTAGGGGTAAGGGGACTCAACACTCAAGAGGTTTGTGCAGATAACCAAGGGCTCCGTTCTCAACGTGGAGAAAAGGATTTCTGCTTTGGGGGAAAGGCCAAACATATGACCTTAGAGGTCCCACCACTGTCATTCAATTCTCCTACGTGACTTTTGACGACAGCCAGGAAGAAGATGCAGTGGGTTCGTTAAGGGAGAAGGAGATGCTTAGAAACTGGAGACACGAAGTCTACCAATGGCTCTGGGTGGCTAAGGGGTGTAGCAGGTGGCCTCCTTCATAGATCCATGCTAATTAAATAATAAAGGCCTGAACCAAACTTCAGAAGTTCACTTAAGGTTGATCCTATCCTGAAGACAATGTGGGGAAGACAGTTTGCCAGCACCCTACATGCTATCCATGTCCTCAGAAGGATGGGATGTTGCCTCATGCTTTTTCGTGTCCTCCCAACAGCTTAGGTCCAGAGCTCCCCAGCCCCTTGCTGCTCAGTTATCTTTGGCTTTTTCTCCAGAGGATTCAGGTTAAAGAATGAGGAATGACTCACCCACGGTGGCAAGTCTAGTTAGGCCAAGGGGCTCTTTGCTTGACTGCTTTCACTAGGGTAAACGATCCTAACCTAATTGGAAGTGTTTGGACATTGGAGTGATAAAAACATGGTTTGGGCTGTTTTGTGGCAAAATATCATAGTAGTCTGTCAACACAGGTATTTTTTTTCCTTAAATTTTCTGATGGCTGGTCATTTTTTTTTAACTTGTCTTTTTTTAAAAATTTTTTATTTCTTTTCAGCATAACAGTATTCATTGTTTTTGCACCACACCCAGTGCTCCATGCAATCCGTGCCCTCTCTAATACCCACCACCTGGTTCCCCCAACCTCCCACCCCCTGCCCCTTTAAAACTCTCATACTGTTTTTCAGAGTCCATAGTCTCTCATGGTTCACCTCCCCTTCCAATTTCCCTCAACTCCCTTCTTGTCTTTTCAAAAATATACTTTTTTTGTGTCTGATGGGACACCAACAATTTTGTTAGTCTGCACTTCAGTACTCTAACGGTTCAATATCATAGCATACACTGTGTTTTAATATAATATAGGTACCTTTTAATAACTAACAAAACTCTCTAGAAGATTTACAACCATCTAATCGCTATACAGTTAAATTACACCAAAGCAACTTGAGAATCTATCACATCATTAAATAACACAAAACGTCCACATTGCCTTGACCCAGAAACAAGGACAATGATGCTACGGAGCTAAAGCAAGGCTAGAACATGATTGTAGGGCACACTTGCTGAAGGAGTATATTTTCAAATATCTGCTTTACCTCTTCATTGCTCTTGGCCATGCACTTAGTCCTGAGTCTGTGGCTCCTGTTAATTCATTTTCACCTTGTATTGCTGGGGAATTTCACCACAGCCCTATGACCTGCCAGTAGATGACTCTCTGGGTCAACTGAGAATGCCATGGCTTTCGCTCCTGCAGTCTCGGAGCATTTCACTGTGGATTTTGATTACCATGGTGTTGTGCTTATGAACCACCCCCAAACTGTGCTGAACTTGGAAGTCATTTTCTTCTGGTTACCTTTTTCATTAATATCAAAATGACAGACACATACACAATGCGTCATTCTTTACAGACACTGGTTCATCATTGGACTTAATCACTTCCAGAGCAATGCAGATGGATGAAATCCAAGGGGCTCTGATTCACAGGATTCCTGGCTTTTCTCCCATTCAGTTGGTGGGAAATTCTTTCTCTTTTTAAGTTAGGGGTGGAGTTGGAGAAATCTGTATCCTACACTCTCATGATTGGGCTCCTGCCTTTACTGGTCTCCAAATCTGATATGTTTCTTGGTCAGTTGATCAGACTCCTAATTCTAGCCATTGCATTCAAACAGCTACATTATTTTTTTTCCTTTCTTCCCCCAATGTCACAGCACTTTTCAAATATGGGGCCTCTCTAGCTGGCTGCACAGATCTGCCTGAGTGACACACAGCATCTTTCCTCTGTGCTAAGAAGTCACCTGCAGTCCAGGGATCATCTTGGGTAGCCTGTAAGTCATGACCAGTGGTGTGCTAGAGATATAGCAATTTTCTTAATAAATCTCTGCTGTGTAGAGGGAGGAGCTAGGATTACCAACCGGGTCTGCTTTTGCTCAAACTTGTGTCTTAACTATCACTTTAAAAAAACCGAGATATAATTCACATATCATTAAATTCACCATCTTAAAGTCTGCAGTCCAGAGGGTTTAAATATATTCAGAGAGCTGTGCAATCATCACCACAATCAATTTTACAACATTTTCATCATTCCAAAAAGAAACCCATACCCAATAACAGTTGCTCCCCATTCTGCTTTTCCCCAGTCCCTGCAATCATGAATTTCCTTTCTGTCCCTACTTATTAGCCCATTCTGGGTACTTCATATAAAAGCAATCGCACAGCATGGGCCTCCTGCGTCTGCATGCTGTACTTAGCATAATGTTGTCAAGGCTCGTCCATGTTGTAGCACTTACCATTGCTTTTTATAGCTGAAGAATATTGCATTGTTTACCTATATCGTGTTTGCTTATCTATTCATCAGTTGATAGACATTTTGATTGTTTCCACTTTTTGGCTACTACAAATAATGTTGCCATAAACATTCCTGTGCACGTCTCTATGTGGATATAGGTTTTCATTTCTATTAGGAAGACATCTAGGAATGGAATTTCTGGGTTGTAGAATTCTGTTCTAAAGGCCATCCGTTTGTGTCTATGAATAATTTAATGCAAAGACCTACAGAAAGTCAAAATTAAATTTGAGGCTTTTATCTTCTTAAAAATAAATAACATCTTATTTAGAAGAATGCTATAGGTAATAGAATGGGTAAATTCTCCATTGATTAATAATACCTTCTTATAGTAGTATCTGCCATAGCATTTCCTTAAAAGAATAAATATTCCTGGTATTCAGTATGATCCATTTCTTCCTTCTATGAGGGTCGAGTCTTTCAAGGGGTAATGACATCCATCTAAAGAGAAATCTCATAGGGTCACATCCATCTTCCATGAGACAACTGACCCAACCTGAATTAGTGATGCCAGAAAAACCTCACTTTTTATATGCAACTTTTTTTTTTTACATCCAGGAACACTTAATTACTCAGAATAACAAAATAATAAATGTCATTCGGTAATAAGAGGAACTTACTTAAAATTAACAAATTAATTCTGTAAAGACCCCCTAAAGGAAGATTAAATATAATCAGTCTTGCCCTTAAGTCCTGTCAATAAAACCTCCGAATCATATTTAAACCTAGAATAAAAGATTAGTCCAATCAGTACCAAACCTCCTACCACCAGATTCCAGTGTATTCAAAATTCCTAATCATCTTGGCACAAACATCATTAAACACTATAATTTTATACTGTATTGCTTCACACTTAGAAAAATATCCCTTCCCTTGTCTTCTGAGAAGATACTTCTCCAGGGATCTTGCAGATTTCAGATTTGCTTTCTTTCTCCTGCCTCGCTCAGTAACAGTGAGTTCATTTTGTAAAATCCACTGGGACAGAAGGTGATTCACCACATATCCATCAGTCACATAGATCAAATTTGCCTTTGGATCTTATGCAAACACTGTCCACAAACACAAAATGTTTTTCCCACCTTTTCAGTTGAATAAGAGAAATCTATCTAGATATAGACATATAATAACAAAGGCACTATTGCCCTTGGCTACTTCACTCTGAAGGCCCTCTTAAAACAAGAAGGAAAAGATAAAACCATACACAAGAAAGCTGAGTTATAGGATTTTCCAGCAGTATCATTCTTACAGTTTTGCTTGTTTGAGATGGCTACTGAGTTCTACAAATTGCTAACGAGGGCCCCACCCTTGAAATCCACGCGCCACGCAGTATCCCCAAATGGAGCCACAGTATGGGAAGGGAAGTGAAACTTCTAGGGTCAGCACAGGGATAGTACCGACAAAGAAACCCATGTGCACGATGCAGTGCAGACTGTTTTCCAAATGACCTCAATCTTTAAAAAGCCCACAAACATACAACTGGGTTGGCTTCCTCCTACTGCTTGAAACAATCCCAGTTCACCTCACCCCCGACCCCACTGCCTCCCTGCTCACGTGCTAGGCAAATACATGCCATTTCAACATTTGGCTCAGGCACACAACATGAGCAAGGCAAGTTTTTCTTACATTACTACCCATGGCCTAGTGTCTAAAGTGGTCTGCCTGCCTGCTATTTTTCCATGTGAGCGTAACATCATCTATAGGCCTACGATCCCCACCAGTGCAGAAGGGACTGCTAACAATTTGTATCTTAGTAGGAGGGAATCCAGGAAGCAAGAGATGTTTAAGAGCTGGGGTGCCATCTCCCAGATTTGTATGAATTTCCTTTGTAATATCAATGACAAAGTGTCAACTAAACTCAGCTTGTAAAGGTAAGTCCACCGAACTTGCTTGTAGACAACCTGAGCCAGAATTTCTCTTCTACCAATAATTAGCCATGTGACCTTGGGAAAGCTAGTTAACTTGGTGAGCAGCCTCTGTTAGTTGTCTCTCCAGCAGTCAATTCCCCTTCCCTCCTCCTTCCGGAAGTCTGACATTTGTAAGCCTTTCAACCTTCCCCCGGGTGATGAAGGGTACGTGACCCATCCCTGGTTCCAATGCTAGAGCCGCATTATTTTTAGTTGGTTGTGGTTATGCCCTTACATTTGCCAGGGCTGTTTTCAGGAGGGAAATGGATATCAGATTAAGTTCAGTTGCAAAACAACAACAAAAAGAGCGAGAAATAAAAGTAACAGTGGCTTCAAATAAGATGCAAGTAGAATTCCCTGGTGGAGAGAGAAGCCGGGTGTCAGGCGTCCTGGAGCACCCAATGCCATCAGGGAGGAGGCTCCCACCAGCTTACTTGCCTGTCAGTTTGCTGTGCTACCTCGGGCCCAACATGGCTGCTTGAGCTCCAGAAAACATATCTGTCTTCCAGCCAACAGGAAGCCCTCATTGGTCACATGGCCACAATTAGCTGTATGGGAGGCAGTGAAGGGCAGCCGGGGAGAGGGGCAGTGACTGATAGTTATTGGCACAGCACGCAACCCAATCCCAGCCAATGAGCTATGAAGGAGATTCTGGAAAGTCCCCTGCTAAGGAGGAGGAAGGAAGACGTGGCCTGTACTTCTCTCCCTGGTCCCTGTCAGATAGCAACGTGATGTCTGGAACTGATGCGGCCATCTTGTTACCAATCAGCCATCTTGAAAGCCAACAAAGAGAGCAGGACAGAGTCTGCACAGAGAAAGACCTGCCACCCTAATAATTTGCACATGGATCTTATGCCACTTTGGATTTCTTATGATGTTAGACTGCAATTTCATTGCTCTTTAATTCTGTTGGAGGGGGAGTATTCTGTTACTTGTAGCTGAATGCTTCCTTATCCATCCCACCCATCCAACAGGACTCCCAAAGTCGAAGACAGTTATTTCTCCTCTTGGTTTGTATTTTCACAAGCTAAGAATTCTAGAGACATAAGAGACCAACCAGTTACTGTTTTATTCACTATTATCAAACTATACTGTGGTTACTATTGGTTTTATTTAAAAAGGAATGCAAAAAAAAAAAACAGAACAAAACCATATTGCACAATCATTTACTCAGGTATTCGAGTATTTACTGAAAAGCATAATGGTTTTAAAATCCTGGGTACACCACTTCTGGTACTGTGATCTAGTACAAGTATCTTAATCTGTGAGAGCCATGGTTTCCTTATATGAAAAGAAAGGAAAAATACCATCCCTTTTTAAAGTGTGTGAAGTTCAGAAATGTATGTAAATGATATAATGTCAGATATATACTAGGTGCTCAGTAACTGGAAACTATCAATGTCATGGGCAGCCACTGAAGACACAAAGATGAAATCGGATCTGGTTCAAAGTTGCATTCCTTCCTTTCTTTCTTTCCTTCATTCATTTATACATGTATAAGTACATATTCCATCTACTCCCAGAAGGCACTGAAAGCAGCCAGAAGGCAAACGGAAACACCACGGCAATATTTTAAGTTCTAGAATAAAGTGTATATACCAAGGAATTATGAGTAGTCAGAGAAAAAGCAGAAACCAGAAGGCAAAAGACAACACAAAGAGCA
Source organism: Enhydra lutris kenyoni (assembly GCF_002288905.1). Lineage (NCBI taxonomy): Eukaryota > Metazoa > Chordata > Mammalia > Carnivora > Mustelidae > Enhydra > Enhydra lutris. The sequence continues at coordinate 5,938,383 of NW_019154136.1, read as the reverse complement.
GAAGCCATGTGGGAAACAGAAAGTATTTAAGACTAGAGAGAAGGAATGGGTAAAGAAGAAAGGCAGGATTAAGGGAGGAAGGTATGACATGGGCCAGGGATGGGGAGGAGAGAGACTGAAAAAGACAATGAGCCAAGTTGAGTCTCTAGTCTGGTAAATGTCTAGCATTGCTGAAGACTCATGTTTTGCACAGTGATGAGTTCTTTCTGAGTCTTGCCTGGAGTAGGGTGCCAGTTCTCCTAAGGACTAAGATGCTTCTCTCCTCTTCACATTCCTTCCCTTGTAACTTTATAATGAATTCCTCCTATTTGAAATAATCAAGCATGTCTCTGTTCCTTGCAACACAAAAGAGATGAACCATGAGAGGCTGTGGATTCTGAGAAACAGATTGAGGGTTTTCGAGCGGAAGGGTGTGGGAGGATGGGTTGGCCTGGTGGTAGGTATTAAGGAGAGCATGGATTGCATGGGGCACTGGGTATTATACACAAACAATGACTCTTGAACACTACATCAAAAACTAATGATGTACTGTGTGGTGACTAACATAACATAATAAAAAATAGTTTAAAAAAGATCTTAAAACCAAGTAAATGGTAGCTAAAGCCATGGAATTGGAAACAGGGTGAAAAGAATGTGTATACAGTGATAAGAGAAGAAAGCTGAGATAGAAATGTGTTTAAAGAGTAGAAGAAGGAAAAGATAGATGCCTGCAGAGGAGATCAAGGGATATTACTCAGAGAAATCCAGAGAAATAAAGGAGTTGTAGGGAATGGAGGAAAAGAGGTTGCCAGGAAGAAACAGAGTTGGATTCAAAGGCCTCCAAATTTAAATGCAGTAAGCGTTCATCTTTCTGAACTTGGTGATGAGGTCTTCTATAACCTTGAATAAAGGAGATTCAAGAATCATGGTGTGAAAGTCAGCTGGCCGAAGGTTGACAAGTGAATAGAAATGAGAATGTAAAGTAGCTTTGAGTGTAAATTATCCTTAGGTGAGGTTTAGCTGAAAAAGAAGAGAGGCCTTTCAGGAGGGGTTTGCTCAAGAGGGATTTCTGACATGAGGAGATAACTGAGGATGTAGAGAAGTTGAAGCTGGAGGAGAGTGAGATGATACTGTTTGGAGTGGACCCTGAGGAAGCAAGACTGCATGGGATTTGGTTAGAAAGACAGATGTCTTTACCTCACAGATGGGAAGAAGAGGGGTCTGTGCTGCTTATTTGACTTTCATTTGGACAGATCTTTTACCACAGAACAAACTGACACAGTACTTTCACAGGGAACTACCTATAAGAAAGGAATATTTCTTTGTGTGTGGTGTAAGAGAATGGTTGAGTTTCATTCTTCTACATATAGCTGTCCAGTTTTCCCAGCACCATTTATTGAAGAGACTGTTCTTTTTCCACTGTATATTTTTTCCTGTTTTGTCGAAGATTATTTGACCATAGAGTTGAGGGTCCATATCTGGGCTCTCTACTCTGTTCCACTGGTCTATGTGTCTGTTTTTATGCCAGTACCATGCTGTCTTGGTGATCACAGCTTTGTAGTAAAGCTTGAAATCAGGTAACGTGATGCCCCCAGTTTTGTTTTTGTTTTTCAACATTTCCTTAGCAATTCGGGGTCTCTTCTGATCCCATACAAATTTTAGGATTATTTGCTCCAGCTCTTTGAAAATACCGGTGGAATTTTGATCGGAACGGCATTAAAAGTATGTTCATCATCACTAGCCATCAGGGAGATTCAAATTAAAACCACATTGAGATACCACCTTACACCAGTTAGAATGGCCAAAATTAGCAAGACAGGAAACAACATGTGTTGGAGGGGATGTGGAGAAAGGGGAACCCTCTTACACTGTTGGTGGGAATGCAAGTTGGTGCAGCCACTTTGGAGAACAGTGTGGAGATTCCTTAAGAAATTAAAAATAGAGCTTCCCTATGACCCTGCAATTGCACTACTGGGTATTTACCCCAAAGATACAGATGTAGTGAAAAGAAGGGCCATCTGTACCCCAATGTTTATAGCAGCAATGGCCACGGTCGCCAAACTGTGGAAAGAACCAAGATGCCCTTCAACGGACGAATGGATAAGGAAGATGTGGTCCATATACACTATGGAGTATGATGCCTCCATCAGAAAGGATGACTACCCAACTTTTGTAGCAACATGGACGGGACTGGAAGAGATTATGCTGAGTGAAATAAATCAAGCAGAGAGAGTCAATTATCATATGGTTTTACTTATTTGTGGAGCATAACAAATAACATGGAGGACAAGGGGAGATGAAGAGGAGAAGGGAGTTGAGGGAAATTGGAAGGGGAGGTGAACCATGAGAGACTATGGACTCTGAAAAACAATCTGAGGGCTTTGAAGGGGCGGGGGGGGGGGAGGTTGGGGGAACCAGGTGGTGTGTATTAGGGAGGGCACGGATTGCATGGAGCACTGGGTGTGGAGCAAAAACAATGAATACTGTTATGCTGAAAAGAAATAAAAAATTTTTAAAAAAGAATGGATATATAAATAATAAAAAAAAGAAAGGAATATTTCAAGGTTTTTCTTAAAGATTTCATGTTTATTTTTATTTTTTTTAAAAGATTTTATTTATTTGGGAGAAAGAGCACGCATGCATGCAAGAGAGCACAAGCCGGGGGAGGGGAAGTAGGAGAGGGAGAAGCAGGCTGCTCACTGAGCAGGGAGCCCCACACGGGACTCGATCCCAGGACCCTGGGATCATGACCTGAGCTGAAGGCAGAGGCTTAACCCACTGAGCCACCCAGGCAACCGGAATATATCAAGTTTTAAATTTGTTTGCTTTAAGCTCACAAAGTAGTATGTGTAAACAACAGAGCTGTCTGTGATTTGCCAGTTATTATTACTTGCTCTGGATATAAGCCCATCTTACAAGAGCACCGATGGGGTTAGGTTTCTGGAAGTGACGATTCTTATAGTTGTGGCCGGCCAATGAATCACCCAGGAAGTCTGAGAGACCAGGACATTGTTACCTCCAGATCCTGGGGCTTCCAGGCTTCCTCCCTATCAGGCAGGCACATCTACTTCTCCCAATGGAGGAAACAAAACCAGAATAGAAGAGACAGTTGGCAAAGCCACAAGGTCAATCCTTGCCCTCTCCTACCCAGTTTCCTGTGCTGAGCTAGGACGATCGGCGTGAGCTGCCTTGGAGCAATACAGCACTCTGAGAAAATAACTGAAATAGGAACCAGTAACACTGCTCTCCTCTCTCAGCGTCTCTGAAATGCTGTTGGATTCATCTACTTGTCCCACAAATTTTAAATGATTTCCTACTATGTGCTAGAATCTGTTGTAGGCACTGGAGAGGAGGGGTGGTCATGAAATAATTTTCCCATGTAGTATACATGGCCATGGGTCTTGCATAAGGTCTAATTATTAATAAGGATTCTTACTGTTTATCTAAATGGATGCATCTGTAAATCTCACTAAGCATATTGCATTACTGTTTACGAAAGATGAAGTTGCTGTTTATTTTTCAGCATGGGAGACGCACATGCCGTACTCTGCATTTATGAGGTACGGCTCAGGGCAGACAAACCCTTAAGATAAATACTCCATTCTAGGACCCACAAAAGAGTATGAACTCCAAAACTTATATGTGTTCAAGTTTCATCATGGCACATTTGGCCCCGGGTTCTGTATGTGTCGGAAGACCCACATGAAGTATTAGAGAGGGCAAGTTCATTTCGTTATCATCTCAAATGGCATTCTTATCCCTCCTCCAATACTAACGTCCTAACTTGCCTTGATGATCACTGTTGGATTCATCTTCCATGATTTCATCTAAACTTGTTTTAGAATTTCTGCATTTAAAAGTGTTAGGCTATATTACTTTCTTAAAATACAGGTTTAAAAATAGAACAAACATGTTTTCCATTTACAACTCCCACAAGCTTAACTCTTATTCTATAACCATGTTTCTTAATGTTGCGTAAAGGGTATTATCTAGTCCTGTTAGGTTCTACTGTATTATGTCCACCTTTGTTATCTCCACAGCCTATAAAATACCTGACAAAGGAGAGGGCTTAATAAATATTTGGGATGAAATAAAATAGTTTAACAAACAAGTTCTTGTCACCCCCTTTTAATTTGCAGGTTTTAAGCTTCCCATCTCTCCACCCTCATTTTTTATAGACTAGAGAATCTTAATATTTTCATGGATTCTCACCAAATAAGACTTAGGTGCTGTAATGGAGTTGACTGTATGTCCCAGTTTCCTCAAGGAAGTGTTAGTTTATGCCTAATGTCCCAGTGTCATTATTACTAGTGACCCTTTCCCTTTCAAAAGTATCCTGGTCCGAATGAACCTGTGTCCACTGCTCCCTTGGACTCACTTGAGCCCCTCTACAATATTCTGTATGTGGACTTCAGGGGCCTCCAGTGAACACTTTCCTGTACATTGCAGTAGTTTCTGTTTGTTTTGTTCCCCAGTCCCCTTCCTGATGATAAAGCATTTCCGTGGACCTTTAGACCATTGGGTATCGGGTAGTAGATGTCTAAGAAAAATCTAGACCAGCACTTTTCAATTTTAATATGCGTATGTATCACCTAGGGCTGCTGTGAAAATTCCAATTGTGCTCAGCAGGTCTGGAATGGGAACACAGACTGTGCATTGTTTTTGAAAGATTTTATTTATTTATTTGACAGAGAGAGACACAGCGAGAGAGGGAACACAAGCGGCAGGGGGTGGTGGGTGGGAGAGGGAGAAGCAGGCTTCCTGCTGAGCAAGGAGCCTGAGATGCCCGGCTCAATCCCAGGATCCTGGGATCATGACCTGAGCCGAAGGCAGGCGCTTAACAACTCAACCACCCAGGTGCTCCCAGATTTTGCATTTTTAACTGGCTCCTGGTTGCTACTGGTACTGTTGGGCTGAAGGCCACACTTGGAGAGTCAAGGGTCTGCAAGTGTTCCTAATTAGCCACAAATGTAAAGAGCAGCCATTAGGAGGAGGTTCCACTTAGTACTTATGAGTGTGCGCTTTAGATGCCATAGCACTGAGGTCAAGTCCTGCCTCTATCACTTACTACCTGTATGACTTCAAGATCTAATAAAGTTTTGATCTCTCTAAGGCTCAATCTTCTTATATATGAAATAGAAAGCATATCCATCTCAGGGGATTAATGTGAGGATGAAAGGACATAATAACTATGAAACAATACTATCTCTCACCCATTGTGCATGTTCAAAAATGGTGGTAGTTAAAACTGTCATCATCATAGTCATTAAACTACAGCTCACATTCTTCTCCCGTCCACTCTGTGTAGCACTTCCTGCTACTTCTCCCATTCTATTCAAAGCTTAACATCACAGGGTACTCGGTCAAGGAAACATCAGAGGGTAACGAGCTGTATTTTGAACAGTGCCATAAAAAAGGACACTTGGGCATGCCAGATTATCCAGTGGTCAGCACATGCAAGACTTGCAATCAGGGTTTGAACAGAGCCACAGGAAAAGCGGGAACAAACATTTGGTTGAAAGATGGTGATTAACCCCAGTTCACAGATGTTCCATTGTCACTTGGGCAAATTGAGTTTTCAGGGCTCTGGCTGCCTCCCCGAGTTCTTGTGCTTCTATAACAGCCGCCAGGAGCAGGTACTGTTCAACTGCGTGCACTCTTCTAAAACCCAGTCCTACTGGCAGAAGAACCAGCGGGGGTACTATTAGAAAAACAGGCAGTTTGAACAAAAGACCTCTTCAAACTGGGTCTCATTTTTTTTTTTTTAATTTTTAAAACTGGGTCTCATTTTAAGCTTTGTCTCCTATTTTTCCTAACTGGGTACCAGGAGGCAAAATTTCAAGTCTTTCAGTTTTACTTTCATTCCTTTGGGCTTTCAAAAGCCACATAACCAGAACACTTGTTTTAACTATCATGAATGGATAGGATTGAAATAGCAATCTGCAAATAAGACTTGCTATTTAAATCTATGGGGTCGCAATCATTGTTGTGGTCATCAAAATTATTCTCCTCTTCCTCATCTGAAGCTATAAACATTTCTCTTTCCTCTGATGTCAGTCCTAAAGCAGGACCAGAGTTCTCCGTCTGGGCAGAGTCAACAATGGAAGGGGAAAAATGAGAACAGAAACTTAGATAATTTTCTCACTGGAAAATTAATCTCTAATTTAGACATTGTAAAATGAAACGTTGAGTTTAGAGTCACAACATGCTCTATTTTTACCTCCTACAATTCAAAGCTCACTATAGATTATAACTTTCCATCAATTCACTTAATAACTTATCAATTTCACATCTGATTTGACCACAGTACCTATAGCATGAAGAACATAAGAAGATCACTCTCGGGTGCCTGGGTGGCTCAGTTGGTTAAGCAACTGCCTTCTGCTCAGGTCATTATACCAGAGTCCCAGGATTGAGTCCCACATCAGGTTTCCAGCTTCACGCGGAGTCTGCTTCTCCCTCTGACCTTCTCCCCTCTCGTGCTCTCTCTTCCTCACTCTCACTCGCTCTCTCTCAAAGAAATAAATAAAATCTTAAAAAAAAAAAAAAAGGAGAAGATGGCTCTCACACTGAGCACTCACAGAACTACCAGAACATGCTGCCTGAGGCCCACCACTATCTACAGGCTAACCCAGCTCCCTCCTGCAACAGCTATCCTGGCACCTGGATGGCAGGTGGATGACATCTATTTTCAGAGCACATCTAAGTATATTCAAAGTACAATAGAAAATATGTTCATAACATAAGATTAGCCCAACTATCAGGCTGCAAAAGAGGGCCTGCTTATTGAGAAAATAAGTAGATACAATTCATATTTTCCCCCTTGGTACTGACAGATCTCATTTGGTGCATAAATCTCAAAAATTCCTTAAGATGATCTCCATGAAGACAGGGAGAGAAATCTCCAGCACATTTCCATTATGTCATTGGAGAGATGGCTGTTTCCTAGACAACAGGCAGCCAGGACACGGGCAGCAGCAACATGAACATGGCCACTCAAGTGTTTCTCGCACCAGACTGGTTCTATAGGCACATAGCTGTTTCTCCTCTAAGCCAGAAGTTGGCAAACTATGACCCACAGACCAAATCCAGCCCATTGCCTGTTAGTGGAAATAAAGTTTCATTGGAACCAACCATGTATATTCATTGATGCATTGTTTATGTCTATTTTTGTGCTAAGACAGTAGAGTTGTAACACAGACCATACGGCCAGCAAAACCTAAAATATTTACAATCTGGCCCTTACTAAAATACTATGTACTTCACACACACACACACACACACACACACACACACACACAATCAAAAACCAAAAAACCAAGCTCTCCCTGATTAATAATTGATGTACTGATTTGGCTTGAAGAATTCATATATCTCTTTAATAATTTAAAATAATTATAAGCCTTCCTAAAGATATTAAAAAGCTACCATGAAGAAGTTTTTACTAAAAATTTCTATACCAATATCTCTTTGGTATATAGTTAGTCACTAACAAATGAACCAAATATTATTGGTGAGAAAAATATGCCTTTCTCTTTAGTAATAATAATTATTACTATAATATCTTTATTAAAGATAATAAAGTTTTACATATTAGAATTCAAGTGGGAAAAGGCAGGTAATAACATAGAAAGATATGTTACATATATATGAATAACATATTCAATATCTTTGACTTCTACAAATATATGGTCAATAAAAACTAGTATTTGAGGTTATGCTCATATCCCAAGCCTAACTTAGGATACGCTAACTGGGAATAGACAAGTTCATCCAAAAGACTCCTCTGTGAGTTATATCGGAAATGTCCCTATAAAAATATAGTATCATCTTAATTTAGATTTAATGCACCTCAATGCAAACGTGTAATTATTTGAGAACCTAGAGCCAATAAGGGGAAATTATATTTAAATGAAGAAGAGTGTTATCCCTGCATCCTGCTTCAGTTAATTATAAGGCATGAATACTTACTTATATTCCACAAGAAAAAAAAAAAGGAGAGACAAAACCATCTGACATGAATAATGTGCAACTCAGGTCTAGGCTACATTTTGTTTGTTTTTTAGAAATAGCCAATGTATTTTTTTCATTAATTTTCTTGTTTTTACCTAAGTTCCGGTTAGTTAACATACAGTGTAATAATAGTTTCAGGTGTAGAACTCAGTGATTCATCAACTTAGTGATTCATCAGTTACATACAACACCCAGTGCTCATCACAACAAATACGCTCCTTAACCCCCATCACCCATTTAACCCATCCCCCCTACCTCCCTTCTGGTAACCATAAGTTTGTTCTGTATAGCTGAGTCTGTTTTATGGTTTGCCTCTCTCTTTTCCCCTCCTATGTTCATTTGTTTTCTTTCTTAAATTCCACATATGAGTGAAATCATATGGTGTTTTTCTTTCTCTGACAGACTTATTTTGCTTACCATAATACTCTCTAGCTCCATCCATGTCATTGCAAATAGCAAGATTTCCTTCTTTTTTATGGCTGAGTAATATCCCATTGCATATGTACTTCACATTTTCTTTCTCCACTCATCTGTTAATGGATACTTAGGCTACTTTTGAAATAGAGTCTATCTCTCCTTTCAAAGACCCTCAAGTACCTGCTGTGGTTTTATTTTCACAGTATCTAGATGTATCATGATAATCAGATAGAAAATTCAACAAAATTATTTTTCTCAGAAAATGAAGTGCATAATTAATATCTATATTTATTATCAGCTTTTTATTACTTGAAGTCAATATGTGAAATTATATATTTTTCATATTGCAAATACTCTCTGATCAGTGAATTAGTGATTAACTAAGTGGGTAGTGATAAAGAATGATTTTATTTTTAAAAATCTCCACCTTCACTTTAGAGTACTGACCTCCTAGTCCTCACTTCATGTGCATCATAAATAATAATTAAGAAGTTATTAATAGCTGGAACAATGGCTTATAATTCTGATTATTCTGAAAGGCTAAGGAAAGACTTTGGAAATTCAAATGCCGAGACAATTCATGTTGCTTTATTCTTTCCTTCCTTATCAGGTACAAAGAAATTTCTCAAGAAATGCTTACTATATGGAGATATTAAAATAAAAATTATTTTTAAAAATCATACAAATTCCTAAACATGAAACTAATATGTTCAAATAATGCCAAATTTTTACATGAATGCTTTATAATTTTCAGTACTATATACTTTTATTTAAATTCCATCTATTAACATGTAGTGTATTATTGACTTCATCAACACTTCTATATATTTCTTGTAATTAGAATAGTAAATCTCTGGGGTGTCTGGGTGGCTCAGTCGGTTAAGCATCTGCTTTCAGCTCAGGTCATGATCTCAGGGTCCTGGGATGGAACCCCAAGTCAGGCTTAGTGCTCAGCTGAGAACCTGCTTCTCCCTCTCCCTCTGCCCCTCTTGCATCTCATGCTCTCTTTCTCATTCTCTCTCAAATAAATAAATAAATAAATATCTTTTTTTAAAAAGACAAGAACGGGGCACCTGGGTGGCTCAGTGCGTTAAGCCTCTGCCTTCGGCTCCGGTCATGATCTCAGGGTCCTGGAATCGAGCCCCACATCGGGCTCTCTGCTCAGCAGGGAGCCTGCTTCCTCCTCTCTCTCTGCCTGCCTCTCTGCCTGCTTGTGATCTCTGTCTGTCAAATTAATAAATAAAATCTTTAAAATAAAAAAGACAAGAATACTAAATCTCTGCCCATCAGTACCAGCCTTTTAAAGAGCATGTCATAGCCAACCCTCAAACCCAGGACACACAGATGTTATATGTCAGTAGGTAAGAAACCAACCCAACAAATTTCTGCTTGGTAAGTCAAATAAAAAGTAAAATGTAAAACAAGGGACTCTGTTTTATTTTGGGAGGAAAAAAATCACTATTCCTCTCATGTTTATAACACACACACACACACACACACACATACACACACACACACACAAAGCAAGCAAGCAAGTAAGAAACAAAGAGAAAGAAAAGAAAATGATAATGTTTACCCAAATCTCTAAAGCACGAGGGCTAAAATCTGACCCCAACTTCCTAACTTTTGAAAATTCAATTATTGCATCTGTGGATTTGGAAAATAGGAAGTGTGCATTTCGAGCATATAAATAACAAAGGAATTGTACCTTCACTTTGAAAAGTTATTGACACACACACCAACGCAGTGACATCCTGAAGGGCACATTTGAGGATGAAATTGAAGCAAAGGGCACAGATTCAACTTCACCAGCTTTTCTCAGCTGGGCAGCCCTGGACCGTGACCACCGAACGGTGGGGAACACGCTTCAGGAACACGGGCACCAGTGGTGCCCATGAGGTGCACTGGATTTGTGACTTCTTTCTCTTGGAGTGGGGCTCTGAATGATGGCAAATAAAGCCCAGTCTTTGCACCCAAACTTCCCCTTCCTCGAGGAGCCATATTTGTGTAGACTGGCGTCCTACAGAGGCCGCACCCATCCTTTTGATGACTCTCCCAGTGTGGAAGCCATTTCTTGTTGTTGCCCGAGACTGAGCAATTACCTGCCTCTCAGAAGATGGAAAAGAAAGAAAAGAACCGAATCAAGCCCCACGACCCATGGAAATGATCCAAAGATAGAAACACAAGCCCGAGGAGCGATCTCTACAGCTTGGCCTGCTGAGGCCAAGAAGCGGGGTCACACCGGGGGCCCTCCCTCCTTCACAGGATCACCACAGCCTTGGTGTCTGTGGTACCAGGCAGGGAGTGACTGAAGACGGAGCAGTCTGAAAACTTAAAACCGGCTCCAGGAGGACCGTAGCTTAGTTGACCAGATGCCTGGGAGCCACTGTTCAGACCTTAAGGAGGCCAGTCTCCAGGCGGAGAGTCAGTCTCTCTGGCCCTCGGGGCATTCCACAGGGGCTTGTGGGGGGGCACAGAGAACACCTATAAAAGATTTCCAGCGTCACAAAAATGGACCACGCTGCCTATCTAGACGCTATAGAAATGGAAAGTGTCAGCTTTTTAAACTTTCCTTTTCAAAACTGATCTGCGATGATCTCTCAATTCCCCAGAAGTGGGCAACCTAATCCTAGCTTTGGAGCTACAGTTTCAATGGATAATCACATGTTTGCTTAGTCAAATTGCAAAACCAAACAAATTTGAAACAGCACGTCTTCCCTGGAATGTGTTCATTTCTACCTACTCATGGCTATGTGTAGGAATTTAAACTAAAACCTGTTTTTCACATTAACAGACAAAGGGGGCTTTGTCTGAGTATCTCAATTGCCTTCCCACACAGGAACCTAAGTGATAGCAAGCTGTTACGATGGTTGACTCATCCTCTAAATATCAGCTCCCCCATTATGTCATATTTCTGCTTAAAGATCACCTTGTGAGAGAGCTTCCCTTACCCTCTGAGCAGCTGCAGCCTGTGGTCCTTTTATCTTACTTATTAGGACCTGGCACGCTTAAAACTTACTGATCCACGGTCACTCCCCATTCCACAATGTCATCTCCAGAGAAAGAAGTCTTCTATTTTACTAACTGATGCATCCATCGTGCCCGGAACAGTCTTTCTGTTTTGTTTACTTTGTATGTGCTCAGTAAATACTTTTAGAACGAATTTATCAACAGAACCTTCTGAAAATGGATATAAAATTTGTATGTGTGCCATTCTCTGGAGACGAAAGGCACAGTTCAGATCTTATTCCATATGGATTCCGTCTGGGGCCTGATAAGACTACGAACTTCAGTTGCGCGTGTGTGTGTAAAGCCATTCCATTATCTGTAACACTGTTACTGGCAACATCCATAACTGAAAGTTCTGCGACTGATAAAATGCTCACTGTACTAGAATTGTATAAAATAGATAAGCACAAACTGAGAAAGCAACGACGTGGGGAATGTTTATATTTTAAAGGCTTGCTGTTGTAAATGTAATAAGATTTGCAACCCAGAAGAACTGAACCCATACTTAAATCATTTAGGTCATTCTAAACTCTATCCTGACCCTTCTTACTGGACATATGTTTATATTTACATATGTGTCATCAATGACTGCGTACATTTTGTCTGTCAAGGTCTTCCTAAGAGATCTGAGCAAGAGTTCCAGAAAGTCAAGTTTGGATGCAGCGCCTGGGACATTCCAAGGCAGACGTGTACAAGCCTAGGTTGTGCTTAACGGCACAGATGACTTTGCCCCGTTCTGCCTGCTTCCCCTCTTCCCTTGTTTTCTAAGATAGGAACTGCACGGCCAGGGCTGAAGGAGCCACAAAAGTGAAACCATGTGTACACATGGAGATAAGAATTCTGGATGAGAGCGAGGGTTAGGAGGGGAAGTTGAAGAGGGACGGAAAGAGAGATTGGGTCAGTGCGTCTAAAACTGGAGACCAAGTGGGCTCAAAGGAAAGCAAGTGATAAGAAAATTAAATTAGAAAGGAATAGGAAGATAAAACAAGCTCAAAACAGCCCTAAATAGTTAAATGACTAAGAAACACAAGCAAAA
>NW_019154136.1:5881786-5925829 GCF_002288905.1 Enhydra lutris kenyoni | reverse complement strand
AAAAAAGAAACCCGTAGCAAAGGTCACAGAGAATGTATAAATGGGATAAACAAGGATATATCATGAAAAGAGAAAACAAAACGAGGATATAAGTAGAGAAGGGAGAAAATAAAGAAACAATTGGGCACACACACTCACGAACACGGTAGACTGGAGTCAGGGGAGAGCCATACCCAAAACTCACTGACTGACTGCCATGGTATGGTGAACACCCTGGTAGCCCTGCAAAAAGGCCCACCCACTAACCCTTGGAGCCTGTGACCAAGTCACCCTCCCTACACAAGGAAGGGGACTTTACAAAGGCGATTATGCATATGGACCTGAAGATGGCGAGAGGGTATCTGGGACTATCCAAATGGGCCTACTCTCATCCCATGGGTCTTTAGAGCGAGAACCTTCCCCAGCCAGGGTCTGTCAGAGAGGGAGAGAGATGTAACAGTGTCACCTTGCTGACTCTGAACCCCAAATTCCTGTTACCTTCTCCCACTTCCTGCCTTGCCTTTGACCTTGATCCCTGCCTCACCCGAAGCTCCCACCTCCAGCACTAAAATCATGTTAAGACCATCTTCATTTAAGAGTGAAAAGAAGGAAACAAATACTAGAAACACCCAAAATCTCAGAAATGAAAACAAAAACAAAAACAAAACCAGTTGATCAGAAAATTGAAAGTATGCTGAAGCATGCTTTTTGTTGTGGAGGATCCTGAAAGTGAGCATAAAAAGGAATCAAAGGCCTCCCTTCTTATTTTGGCCTTGTCACTTACTAGGTGGTGTGATCTTGGTAAATCCTTCCATCTCTTTCTTCTATAAACCAACGCTAATAATGCTTTCTTGCTCTCCCCACCTCACAGGGCAGGAATAGCTAATATGATTGTTACATAACAGAGTCTATAAACTCTACAGCCCTGGACAAACGTAAAACCTTGTTACTAATCATTGGGTCTCAATTATTCAACATCCTATTGTCTTAAATTATAATAGTCAGAGCCGTTATACCTTTGCTGGAAATCACGAAGCATGGCTAATATTCCTGCCTTCCAAACTCGACACAAACAAGTTGTTCATCTCCAGCGAATTACTTAAGGATTGAAGCGGAAATGTGTCTTCGATTTAAAAAAAAAAAAAAAAGTCAGTGATTCTTTTTAGTCAAATAAGAAAACATCCATTTATCTTTCTAATACATTTGGGATTCCATGAATTATCTTTCTTAAAACAGGTCCCATCTGAATACAAGTGACCTAAAACAATGTCTCCTATACTGGTGCTCATGATAAATTTCATTTTTCATGTTGGAGAACCTTTGAATGTATAAAACACTAAAAACCTTGTGGAGAAGTCCTGTTTCATTCACACGATATACCTCCCACCCAATGTGCTGTTTTGACATCGGAGCCAGGACCTACGCAGACAAGAGCTCTTAACAATATTCCGTGTTTTTCTTTACGCTATCACTTGTGCTCCCTGGCACTGACCCTTAGTGGCCGTTGCGTTTGGCATAGGAAAAGATAAATTATCCCAGAATCCAAAGGCTACCGGAAGCCTTCAAAGGTGACAAGGAGGAACCTGCAAACAAATTACCTTCTTGAAGAGCATACAATTAATTCTCTGAATTCTCACCAGAATTAAGGAAAAAACGAAACAAGATGGGATCAGGAGGGAGACAAACCATAAGAGACTCTTAATCTCGCAAACAAACTGAGGGTTGCTGGGGGATGGACATGGCGAAGGTATGTGCTATGGTGAGTGCTGTGAAATGTTTAAGCCTGACGATTCACAGGCCTGTACCTCTGGGGCAAATAATACATTGTATGTCAATAAAAATTTTAAAAATTAAAAAAAAATGCCGTGAGATGTACCAAATCAAATCCTTTAACAACAAATGGCAATGTTTATTCCTTTGGGTCCTTGAGAGCAACATAACAGAAATGCCTCCACTTATTTGTCTGTCATTTAGGGGCTTGAATTATCCAGAATATAATCTTAAATCTGGAAGTAGACCCGAGGCTTTCCAATGAACTTTCCTCTCAAGATAGGGAAGTTCTGAGACCCTTCCCCCTCTCTGGCCAGGGTTGACGAGTTTCATACTGTGTTTACCACGACAGTTATTTAATGAGCCCGGTTATCTGGTTTCCTGTGACAGGCTTAAATTCAGCCCTCGAAGCCAAGAGGTTGGAGGACAGTGATGGATGAAGGGAAAAAAGAAAACCAGTTAGAGTAGCTGGAGTGTCTGGAGTCACTGGAACTAGGCAAACATTCCGACACATCTCGAGGCTCCCTGAAGGCCTCCCCATTTCCGCAGAGTTCCTGTGCAGGTAACACCCACGGTGGAGGTCAGATGCATGGAAACAAGAAACGCGACCTCCAGAGGCCACCTGTGCTGCCTCCTTGCCCTTCATGCTCACCTGTGGCAAGCACCATCCCACAGGCTGCTGCTTGGCCATGAGTGTCTCCCGGCCCACTCTCCTCCTCAGGAGCGGGACCTCTTGAGGGGTCAAAGTGTGTGTCCTCAGCCGTGACTCTACCTGGCTTGGGGTACACGGTGAATGTGCAATTCATACTTCTTAAGCAGACATTCCTCGGTTTTAGGTTTTCACGCTAATAATTTTGAGGAAAACAAAAGGGTAAAACTTCAATTATCTGGAAAACTCCTGCAAGATATTTCCCAGGCCTTTCTCTGCAATGCCTGGTCAATGGAGGATCATTCTAGATTCAATTCATCAGTGATGATGCTATCCCTAATTCCTCTGCCTGCAACAAGGTTGGGCCTTTTCCCCTCCCTAACAAAGTCATAGCAACTTTATACAGAGGGGATACAAATGGCTTCATGAATTATTTGTTTAAATTATTAATGAATTTCTAGATCTCTGTTAGCCGGTGGGACCACTAATTTATATTTCTGACTACTTAATAACAGGATAAAATATTTACAGTAAACACTCTGCCACCAAAATCATGAAAGCGTTAACTAAGACACATCAGTATGATTCCCGTCTGTTAGGAAATTATTGATGCTGGAAACTCACGCTAGGGTGTTAATTGCTAAATTTGGCTGTTTTTTAAAAAAAAGTATTGTTTCTGAGCATCTCAGCTCCTGAATCTGGATCCCAGCAGAAGGAGATCAGGGAATTTGTCTATCACCCCAGGTGATTTTAATGCAGTCATCCTTGCGTAGAATACTTTAGAAGAAGACTCTTTTTTTTTTCTAGCCATAATATAGATGGCGGGAAAAAAAAAAAAAACAGACAAGTTAGAAAACCTTCTTTAGATTTTATAAAAAGTTTAACCTCCCAAACTCAAAGGAGTCAATGAGTAAAATGGCTCTAAATTAAAGGATTTTTTTTTCAGGTTTTAAAAATATTTTAATTTTTCAGGTTCCAGCAGCGTTAAGGAGTGAGGCAGAGAATGGTACGGCACCACGGCAAACCTGTGTTCTGACAGCTCTCTTCTTTACAGTTCATCCTCGCCCATAATGTATTTCCCACAACAATCACATAAAGTAAGTACCAAGTGATAGCAATTTTTGAAGAGAGGCCCGGATCAAAATGATTATCCCATGGGTTTTCCAAAAGACAATTCATGATTCAAAAAAAATTGCACATACAGAGAGCAAGATTTATTTGAGGACTGTCAGTAAAGCAGAAACTCAAAGTCATGTGCAATTCAGAATTCTGTGGCTCTTACTCTCTCCAAAAGTGGTTTTATTAAATTGAGGTAAGTTTAATTTTAGATAATCAAACCTCAAACCAAACCAGCATATATGTTGACTTTTTTTTTTTTTTAAACCTGGGCTGAGTCTCCAAGACTTCTCTCCTTAAGCAGAGAGAAAAAGAAAAGGGGAAAAAAAAAAGGCCCTTTAGATTTTCAGCTGGGCACGGTTCCTGAATTTGCAATTGCGCTGATTTCCCCATGAGTCACACTTGTTCCTGTGTATGCCAGACTTTCCCCTTTTGGATGCCTCAAGAGAAACTTCTATTCGACAATGGAACGCTGCAAAGTGATGAGGAAACCATACTACTGTGTCCAGCTCAATAAGACAGAGAATGGCCTGGTGTTTTATTTTTATTTTTTTTAAGATTTTATTTATTTGACAGAGAGAGATCACAAGTAGAGAGAGAGAGAGAGAGGAGGAAGCAGGCTCACTGCCTAGCAGAGAGCCCGATGTGGGACTCGATCCCAGGACCCTGAGATCATGACCCGAGCTGAAGGCAGAGGCTTAACCCACTGAGGCACCCAGGCAGCCCTGGCCTGGTGTTTTAAAGCACAGCTTCTCCCAGTTGAGTGTGTAAGAAGGGCCTAGGGGGCTTGTTAAAACACACATTCCTGGACCCCACCCTCCAGCCCCAAAGCTTCCAGTCACTAGGTCTGGGATGGGGTCCACGAGTCTGCATTCTAACAAGCTTCCAGGTGATGTGGATGCCGCTGGTCCACGGACCACCTTTTGAGTAGTGCTGGTTTAGAGCAAATTTTCTCCGCCTCACCACTACTGACATTTAAAGCCAGATAACTCTTCGCGGTAGGGGTTGCTGTATGCACTGTAGGACATCAAGCAGCATCCTTGGTCTATGCTCACTTGATTCCAGCAGCACCTCCCCAGGAGTGAGAGGCAAAAATGTCTCCAGGCGTTGCTACTTGTCCTCAGATTGCTAAACTGTCCCCCATGAGAACCATTGGCTTGGAGGGTATGTTCTGAATAGAAAAGATCAGAATTGGATTCTGGGTGCACCCTTTTACTACCCACGTGATTCAGGGTAGCAGGGTCCAAATCATTAATCAAGAGGATGGTTTCGCCTCTCCCATAGAGCTGTGATGAAGGACCGACTGAAGGAGAATGTATTTGATCTTGTAGCCTGGGGCTGGCCCAGAAGCAGGCCTCAAGAAGGGGTAGTGAGTGGCTTTGTTTGTATGTTCCAACCCCCTCCAAACTCTGTTGATCGCAGAAGGCTCGGTTTCTGTCTACCGAGTTCGAGAAATCAGAGCGTTTGGAGGCAGTAACCAGAAAAGAAGCCCAAGATCTATTTCTGTGGTCACGAGGCTCAAAACCTGGTTCTGTGACTAATATGCTGAACATACTGTTGTGATTCTGAAATAATCCTGATTGAAGACATAGCTATGTTTCTCAAGTCGTCTCTAGAACGCTCGCTCTGCCAGCTTGTCAAGTCCCTTGCATCTCAATGACCTTAGAAGATAAAAATCAGCTGTTGTCCAAAGAACAAAAGCAACCAAACGGAGTTGAGATAAGAATTGCACAAGAGACTGGCTAACAGGATAAAGCAACATTTACATATCTCAGATCCTATCAAAGGTCCCCCAGAAGGAGCACTGTCCTTAGTTCTTCTCTTTCGCCACCAGGAGGAGTACCACACTTTCTCACCACTCAAGCATTCGTCAGATGCGCAGGGGCAGAGGCTGGCGGGCCAGAGTTGAATAAATTCAGTTACTTCCTAATGGGATAAAAATACCTCCTGGCATGGATTCAGCAGAGAAGTCTGTACGAACCACTTCTGTATATAAGGTTCTTTGAAGCTTTTCTATTCCAAACACCATAGCAATAGCTATTTTTGTTTCCAGGAGGCAAGAGTTGACAAACTTAACTGTCTCTTGGTGCTCTTTCTTCTCTACAGTTAAGATAAAGCATTAGGAATAAGACATGTAAAAATTAATGCTACTGAAGAGAAAGTTCTGTGCCTTGGAGATGAGAAAGTGCATGACCAGCGGCCGGCAAAGTTATTTTGCGGAAGAAGTGAGTTGTTGAAAGAATGTGGAGAGAAATGGCCGTCCTTTAGCATTCCTGAATCAAGTATTAAAAGGCGATGCCATTCACATCCCTACCCACTTGTTTGCATTTTCATCTACTCCATCAGCAAGCAGTGAATACGCTATCCCTGTCTTGATAATTCTGTGTGTGCAATTCTTCTTCTTCTTCTTTTTTTTTTTTTAAGCAGGGGTCGTGGGAGAGGGAGAAGCAGACTTCCCGCTGAGCAGGGAGCCAGACACAGGGCTCCATCCCAGGACCCTGGGATCACGACCTGAGCTGAAGGCAGACGCTTAATGACTGAGCCACCCAGGTGCCCCTCTGTGTGCAATTTTTAAGACCTTTCTTTTTATAGCATGTTTGACTGTAACTGGTGTGGCTTTTCAACTGATAATGAAGTCCTCCATGATATAAGAAGAAACTTGCAAACCGAGTCACCCAGATAGTTTTCAGATTGTTCCCATGTCCATAGGATAATTTGCAATGGCTTGAGTGTCTCTGCCTGCTAAAGATAATGTAGTAAGGTTGGTGACGCTGCCGATGGTGGCGATGGTGGTGGTGCTTGCCGTAGTAGTGATGGCGGTTGCCAGGAAGATGCTAACAGTGGCAAAGGTGATGGAGATTTTAGCTAAATTTCGTGAAAGCCTGCCCCCATAGGACAAACACGGGACTAAGCAATTTTTTTTTAAGATTTTATTTATTTATTTGACAGAGAGAGACCACAAGTAGACAGAGAGGCAGGCAGAGAGAGAGAGAGAGGGAAGCAGGCTCCCTGCTGAGCAGAGAGCCCGATGCGGGACTCGATCCCAGGACCCTGAGATCATGACCTGAGCCGAAGGCAGCGGCTTAACCCACTGAGCCACCCAGGCGCCCTGGACTAAGCAATTTATATGAGTAGCTAATTAAAGCCTCTCCCCAACCCTAGCTTTTTCATTTACTTGTTTTATTATTTTTTAAGATTTTATATATTATTTGAGAGAGCGCAAGAGAGAGAGACAGCAGGGGCTGGGGCAGAGGCAGAGGGAGAAGCAGGCTCCCTGCTGAGCAAGGAGCAGGAGGGACTCCGTCCCAGGACCCTGAGATCATGACTTGGGCCAAAGGCAGATGCTTAACTGACTGAGCTACCCAGGTGCCCCTTCATTTACTTGTTTTAAAGTCAGGGCATCTGTATCCTTCTGGAAAACCTTTCAAGGCCCCCAAACACAGAGATTAATAAGCAAATAGATTTAAAGGTTACTGTTAAATAAATGCTAAATTAATGATTATTCCATAGAGAATGCTTTTGTGTTCAGATAAAACCCCATAGAGCTGTATTTGTAAAAGGCTGGCTCTTCATCTGATGACTTTTTGGTCCATTTTCATTTACGTCCATATAAAAGCAAAAATACACATACTATAGGGAGTCTGCCATATACACAGAACTTTTTTCTTACTGCAATCTGCTCTTTAAAATTTCCCCTACAGTTGTGACATCTTTACAATGAGGATGTGTTATATGTACAACCAAAATCAATAGAGCTATGCCATCTTAGAACAATCAGAAGGTGTAGTTTCTGAAGATATTCTCAGAAAAATCACTTGCATTTATGAGTCGGAAACATGGGTGTGCACATTTATTAAACTGTTTCCTAAGTCACTAAAAAGTCACCAAGTTTTTGCCCCAAACAAGTCAAAGTACAGATGAAACCAACAACAACAAAACATAATTGAAAATGTACCTGTAACAAAATCAAAAAATAATTAAGTCCAAAGAAGCTTATGTGTATGTCAAATTTCACTGGGATTCATCTACTAAAAACATACCTAAATGCAGAGATGGGCATGGTGCCTGTAGTCCTATTATTAGCAACCATAACTGCTATTTTGTGTTATGTATATGTAACATTTACATATATACGCAAACTTTACATCATTTGTTAGATACTCTATTTCCTCTTGGCTATAATCATCCTGGGTCTTGTACCAAAGCCACTCCTACATAAAGGACATCAGTCAGATTGGCATTTACCAGAACATTCCAAAATCAATAAGGCATGCATTTTTAAGTGCCTCTTTTTTTTTCTTTGCTGGTTATCTTTAGGTCAGCAGAGAAAGGAGTTCTAAAGAACCAGAACTGGGAGTTCCACAAATAAACAGCCTGCTTCATGGCTCCTTGTGGAGAAAAATCTGGAAACTCTCAACAGAATTTTATTGCTGATCTAAAGTTACTTGACGAAACTCAGGATCCCAAATGAGGGCAGTCCTTTGGATAGTGAGGGTTTGCCTCCTGTCTTCTCAGAGTGAATTCTAAAGTTAAGACTTATTCTAAGATCAAGTCAAGAAGATTGCTTTTGGGCCTTGCTGGAAGTTACCTCGCTCTTCTTTCACCTTCCTTACAAAACAACCCAGACGGAGTATACATGACACCAAAAATAACACTTAGGTGAATTTTATTATTAATCGTTTGCCTGTGGTCCCTGCCATTTGTGTCTGTGCTGTTCTAATCCCAAATTTCTGACCCATATCCTGAATCTACAACCTCAGATACAAATTACCAGCCAGGGTGATGACTGGGAGAGTAGTTCTGCTCACACATCTCCACTTCTTAAAATAGTATCAAAATAGTGACTTCCTCTCACTGCAGAGGAAAATCCACTTTCCAGTTTGTGCATAAAACTTACTTGGTTATGGCTTATGAACAAATCGGCTAAGAAGTGACGAAACTTCAGGAAATATGAAGACTGGAGAAGGGAGAAATTATCAAACTATAAAAGGAAATAGAATTTGGGCCTGGAAAAGAGAACAGTGTGTTTCCCCTGGCCTCTGAACATAAACCAGAAAATACACAAAGACCGCTCACATATTTTTCCTGATTCAAACACAATAGAAATTTGAAAGAGAGTAAATTAAGAAGGGAGAGCATCTTAATGCTCAAAAATCTACAGAGAACACTGTAATATCAGTTGCAGGGGGGAAAAGTAGATAAGATAGAGATACAAAAATTATAAGATGATCAACAAGATGCACAGGAACTGCATTGAGAGAATCAAGGATTTCAGCTGGAGATGTGCTCATGGGTCCAAGACCCACCTGCTATTAGTACTTACGTAAAACACCCTGACATGCACCCCAATAGCCAAGATTTTGTCTCTACAACTCTCCCCACTAAAAGGAGCCAGGGATCCTTGGAGAGTAATCAAATCCACATCTTGTGGCAAAAGAATCAGAATTGACCTGGTATACTTCGTCACCACCAGGAAGCACGAATGCTCTCAAGGATGGTGTGACATGGACAAATGAGCCAGCTTAAAGGATTTCACATTGATGAACAGATGCCAAGTTAAACATCAAAAAAGGGAAAAAAGAATTCTGCAGAAATCCACAAGAACACGATGATACTCCAAAACAACAAACAACATGATCTACACAAGAAAGGTGTACTTTATTTCCCTTGGGAATATTTCCTGGAAATGTTACCCATGCCCGTCCAATTTGAGATCTGCTGAATTCCCTGAGGTCAAAGTGAGCAGTAAAATGTTGCACAAGGTGTTTTAGGTGAGGTAAGGAGTACAGAAAAGTGGTTCGCAACCCTGGCTACACGTGAAAATCACTTGGAGAGGTGCTTTTTGTTTTGTTTTGTTTTGTTTTGTTTTTTACATATCAGTGCCTGCACACTACTCCACATCAATGAAGTCAGGATCTCTGAAGCTGGAACTCAGGCCTGGGATATTCGAAAGTTTCCCAGAACATTCTAGAGAGAGCTGAGAACCAGTGCTCTAGACTGGAGGGGGCCCTGCCATCCTGGGTCCTTTTCTGCTTTCAGCACTAGGAGAATCTGACTTATTAAATTTATCATTTTCATTAACATACTTGGGACTTAGTGATTTACATATGTAACTGCTATTCAAATCTGATGTATGTAACCTGGAAATTTCGGGGCGCCCGGCTGTCTCAGTCGGTGGCGCAAGCTACTCTTGATCTTGGGGTTGAGTGAGGGTTTGAGGCCCACATTGGGTGTAGAGATTACACAAAAATAAAATCTCTAAAAAAAAAAACCAACCCTGGAAATTTAGACCTCTCAGGAATATTTAGACGCTTAGTGAAGTTTTAAGGATTAGACTTGGGGGAAAAAAAATCTAATTGGCTGGTATTTGAAAGCTCAACAGAAAAGTGTGTTCGTGTCTGTCTGTGTGTTTAACATTTATGCAAGCATGTTAAAGATTTACAGGTAAAAGATTTGTAAGTTGAGTTTGAAAGTTTATGAAAGGTGCTTTTAAAAGTGTAACTTGATGTGGATATACTGAGAAATTATACAAAGCAGGCGCAACGTTACTAGTCTTGTCCCTGTGTAGACACAAACAGAAGCTCAGGCGAAAAACCACAGGTGGAGTGATGCTTCTGGAACAGGTATGTTACTGGGGTCCTAAAGGAGATAAGAAAACAAAGACAATTCCTCGAAAATTAGAAAAGGGAACAGGACAGACCGGGCACCATGAATCTGTTCCTATGCTTGAACAAGGAGGCCGAAAGGGGCCCCCACATTCACTGTACCTTGGGAGCCTCCACTGCAAAACTACTGAGATGAATCCAAGAGGCCTTTGTGGAGTGATTCAGCCACCAGAGTTGAGAGAGCATGTGACATAAGTTTTAGCGATGAGGCCACAGCTGATTTATTTTGGAAGAACTAGCCGAAGAAACAAGATGAAAGCTGCTGGTGGGACTGAGCAGAAGTACTTCCAGGCAAGCCAAGGATAAAGACTGTTTTGATCCCATTTAGAAGTGCAACAGCCTCGACAGACTACAGGGGTTGGGGGAGATGCCGGCCACACGCTCCCTAAAGGCAGGTGAGCCGGTCCTGCGGGAAGGGGAGAGGTGGATCTAGACGTGACGTGATGCCTGAGGCCTGGGAGGGCTGGCCTGGCCCGGAGCCACTAGCCATAATAGGAACCTGGGAGCCCTGCAGACATGAGGTGTCACATTTAAGAGCTCAGGTGGGGCAGACGGGGACAGAAAAGCATACATTTTAAAGAACCAATGTGCAAACAAAACACACTGGTCTTGAGCTAAAAATAACAGGCAGGTGAAGATCAAAACAGCCAAGCGAGGACACTCTCTCAGCATCTTGAAACACACTGAAGAATTTGCAAAATGTGGGCATGTCATCTAAGGATGAGAAAAGGAGTATGAGGGACCACAAAGCAAAGAAAGAAACGTAAGCTACAGAGGGCAGAAAGGAAAAAGCTACAGAGGGCAGAAAATCGATGCAGGTGGTGATGGAAAAGATACCATGGGAACTGGGATCATGAACTGCTTGCAGAAGCAGGAACACACGTTTAAAACCCAAAACAGGGGGCACCTGGGTGGCTCAGTGGGTTAAGCTTCTGCCTTTGGCTCGGGTTATGATCTCAGAGTCCTGGGATCAAGCCCCGCATTGGACTCTCTGCTCAGCAGGAAGCCTGCTTCCCCCTCTCTCTGCCTGCCTCTCTGCCTACCTATGATCTCTGTCTGTCAAACAAATAAAATCGTTAAAAAAAAAAAAAAGGTTTTTCAGGTGCCATGAGGTGCACAGTTGAAGCGAAGGCAGCAGTCAGAGGAAGCTCATAGATTTAAGGGGACTAGGCTGAGCCAGTGGTTTCCTTGCAAGTCTGAGCAAAGGAAAAATACTTGCAACAGACCATTTGGTCACAAAAGAATAATAATACATGGACAATAGAGTTAGGCTGGCACTTGGCAGAGAGGAAAAAAGCCAGGCCCAGGCGAATGTGGGAAAGTGCCTGATGAAGGAGAAAGGCCGTGAAGCGGTTATACCCACCCCCCACCGTGGCTGTCAACCTTGGCCGCACCCTAGAATCACCTGGGCGGCTTGAAGACATACATATGCCCCACCCTCAAACACAGAGCTGGAATCTCTCTGGGGCTTGGGGCCTGAAATTTCTACAACTGCCACGTGATTCCAGTGTGCAACCAGGGTTGAGACCCACTGTTCTGTACATATCGAGCAAAAGTGTGGCATCCCCGTGTCTCTAGATCACCAGGCCAGAATAGCCACTTGCACCTGAAGCCCTCCAGTAACTGTGTCCAAAGTCATTTCCTTCTTTGACCTTGGCAGATAAATGACTTGATTTTCCACTTGGCTTAAGGAGCTTTAAAATCCAGAGGGAGGAAAGTAAGAAAGTTTTCTCAACTAATCATCTTGAATATTTGCAATCATCTCGAGCTAGAAATCCAATACACCAGCGCTCTTCACACTGGTAACAATTCACCCAAACACACGAGTGGAAACTAGCAACACTGAGAAAGTCTTATTTAAATCAGAAAGTGTCTACAAATTCTCAACTTTGGGGCCGTTTGGTCTCCTTAGGGGACATCTGGCAATGTCTCAGACATTTCTGATTGTCCTAACTGGGGACCATGCTACTGGCGTCCACTGAGCGGGGTGCAGGGAGGCTGAGAAGCAGCCTGCAGTGAGCAGGACAGCCCCCAGGGCAACGCAGAACCATCTGGCCCCAAATCTGGCCCAGTGGTGCCGGGCTGGAGAAATCCTGCTCTAAACAACACAGTTCACATTTCCACAAATAATGGGTAATATTCGGTGTCTTCCCATCTCAATGCAAATAAAATAAGTTTCAGTGTGTACACATTATATGCCAAATTAAAGAAAAACAAAAAGGCCAACCGCAGAAAACTGAAACGCACACAAAATTATTCCGTGGGCTTATCACAATGAGAGATTAAGGACTGGAGGACAGAACCTTGGCCAACCAGTACACTGAAGTGAAAACTGAATTTCAAATGGAATCTGATTGTTGGAGTTGACTTTACACTCAGCCAAACTGAGACTTTTTTCAAATTGAAGACTTCTAAAGAGCCTGCTTTATCATCAATATTTAGTAAGTGATGCCTAAAATTAAATATTCATGTGGAATATGATACTTTCAACTCCCCAAGTTATGGATTTGTAGAAAAATAAAGGGTTTGGAAGCAACGCGCTTATATTCATTTCTCCCAAACCATTTAGTAAATTTATTCATTTTATGGAGATCATAATGAAAGTGGCATATTAAGATGTTTTATAGGATTGCAAAGCATGTGGACAGTGAGAAATGATATGACCCTCAAATATGAGAACACAGGTATGGTTAAAGCTGGAGAAAGAGCCTTTTTTGGCTGAAAGACAAAGAAAACTAATCCTTCATCTCCAGCCTCGGATCTGTGATAAGAGTAATGTTAAATGGAAACTAGAAGACTACTTTAGGGGAAGATTTACAAATCATTAAGATTATTTATTAGAGGCCCAAGCACATTAAAACATGACCGGGAGTTCTAAAACAGGCAATTTAAATCAGTGATGAAACCCATTTCCAAGTGCTTGCTAGATAGTGAGCCGGTTATCGAAGGCCTGTGAGCGAGAAGGACATGCCAGGGGCTGTCTAACTTGGCTGTGCATTTTCCTCTGATCAACTGGGGGTTGGGGGCTTTTATTTAATGATGCCTAGGCTCCTCCCCAGACCAAATAAATCAGAATCTGCAGGG
Organism: Enhydra lutris kenyoni; assembly: GCF_002288905.1. Classification (NCBI taxonomy): domain Eukaryota; kingdom Metazoa; phylum Chordata; class Mammalia; order Carnivora; family Mustelidae; genus Enhydra; species Enhydra lutris. The sequence continues at coordinate 5,912,566 of NW_019154136.1, read as the reverse complement.
GAGGGGCCTGGCCTCTGGTATGACACTGTATAGCACATCTGAAACTTTAATGTGCATACAGATTCCCCCGTGTGCTTTCTAAAATGCAGATTCCGACCAAGTGCGTCTGGGTGTGCCTGCGATTTTGCATTTCTTGATACCAACGGTGCTGGCCTAAGAGTCACACTTTGAATACTGAGTGTCAAAAGCTTCCTGGACGATTCTAATGTGTAGCTGGCATTGGGAACCATCAACGGTTGAGCCCCTGGCTTTGTGTTGGGTGCTAGGTGGGCATAGAAATGAAATAGAAAGTGCGAAAAAGCATTCCTCAGATAAGGAATTATTCGATCCTAAATCAGAGCTTTCAGGTCATGCAATCCACATATCTTTGTCTTAACTTTCAAAAGCAAAAGAAAAGGCCAGATTTTTCCAAAGGGAACAAATTCCAATGTGGACCCAAACAATGGCAGCTACCCCTTTGGAAGAGTGGTGGATAACTTCACAGGACAGAGAGAAGCATCACACCCGTCAGCCTCGCAGTTAACATGCAGCGAACACTGACCGCGCCAAGTGCTACATTCGAGGCAAGACGTGGCTTCTTGAATTCATGCCAACTCTCGGAGGTTGGGTCTAACATTATTTCATAACCTAGTTGTAGGAAACTGAATCTTGGAGAGCTACAGTAGCCTATTTTTAAGGTAGCAGCTTTGAGGGCTAGAGCTAGGATTTCAACCGAGGGCTGCCTGAGTCCTGAGCTTGAATTTGAATCCGTGGAATTTTTACTGTATTTGCTTTTATGCCGTGAAAAAATATGTTTTTAATGAGCATCGACTCTGAAAAGCTTCTTTGCAACTGTCAGAGTATCGTTGTAATTGAGTGGTAATTCTAGAAAGCATAGAAAGTATACTTGGTAATGACTGAATTCAAACACCAAGCTCGCGTAGACCTTCAGAAACAGCACCTAAGTTTTCTCCGGATGTGGGGGTACATGGTTGATCTGGAAGGTGCCAAAATGGTATACGGGCAGATGCTGTTACTTTAGAACGCATTGGGGCTAGCTTTTCAATCTAAATGGAAATTTGAGGTACAATGAGTGTGCACTCACATATAAGGGGATGATTATTATTCGTCCTGCACAAATGTCACCCATGCTGTGAATCTCTGCCTAAAAGTGTGCATTTACCTGCCACACCATGAATGAACCTTAAAAACGTGATGCTGAGTGAAGGAAGCAAGTCGTGAAAGGTCACGGACTGTGTAGTTCCATTTATACAAAATGTCCATAAAAGGCAAAAGGCTTGAGAAACAAAGGAGATGAGCGGTTGCCAGGGGCTAGGGATGGGAACAGGGAGTAACTGCAAATGGGCATAAGTAATCCCGTTGGGCGACCAAAATGTTCTAAGATGGATTGTGGGGAGGTCTGTACCACTGTGTAAATTCATGAAAAAGCACTGAATCGTGTACTTCAGCTGGATGAATCTTATGATGGGTAATAAATACATCAGTAACATTATTTCAAAAGTACGCATTAAGAAAAAAATTAAAAATAGTTACTTGCAAATGAAGGACTGAAACCAATCTCATACACTCAAACTGGGCCACCGCCTTAGAAAAATCAAAATAAGGGAGAACAAACACCATTTTTCTCAAACTACTTACTCAGGATTCAAGAGGGATCTGACCAAGCATCATCTGTGGTTAACATAGAAACATCCCACTGATCTAGACACCAGACTTCTAAGAAATTTGACTTTCTAAAATCAGAAGCAAAGAAGACATCTGAACAACTCTCAGGATCGCTACATAATTTATGGGGCCCTGAGCAAAATGAAAATGCAGGACCTCTTGTTCGAAAAGAATTCAGAATTTCAAGATATGTGACAGCAGAGCAGGAAACCATGCGTGAAGCCCTTCTGAGCCTGGGGCCATGAGTGACTGGCCATGGCTAATGCCCAGAAAGTCAATCCTGGCATCCAAACCGGCTGCCGCAAAAGGCCTGGGCCAAGATTATGCACTTTATTCGAGAACTTTCTTCTATCATAGGACTCCTCAAACTCTCGTTTGTTTTTCTTTTATATGCACACCTAGATGCCTTGGCTCTCTAAATCCTGGGCCGTGTGGGCAATCACAGTGAGCTAATGAGAAGTGAGCAAAGGTTTTCAGAAGGAAGATGCCTCCTGATTGAAACGTGGAGAAAGGGACACTAGAAAAGCAGACCCAGGTATATGAATTACTACAACGAGCAAAGAAGGAGTGGCCTTTTCCATTACAAACATTATATGTTTGCAAGGAGGGCAGCCTACCATCTATTTTAGAGGGTATGTATCAAGAGGAGTAAAGACTGAACAGGGCAGCTGTGTGCTGGGGAAATGCTTAACAGCTGACCCTCTGGAGAAAAACCCCGATTTGCAGCCTTCGCCAATTTCCATGGTGTAAATGCCCCCACTGTGGCTGCTTCCAAGGCACCAAGGTGGGGAATGGAACATGGGGCTGGAAAGAGAGGCACCCAATCAGTCCTCTCTCCAGGGCTAGCCAGCTCCAGCCTGCGGCTGAGTTGGGGAAAACATTCGGTAGCACAGGCAGCGAAAACAGGACAGGCCCAGGGCTCAGGAGGAGAAATAAAATTCAGTCCTGTTTCCTAATAAAACATTCTGTTCCAGGAGTGAGCAAAGACAGAAGGTAACTGTTGCTATTTGTTCAAATGCAATTTTAATTCCAGTGGCAAAATCCTCATGGATAATCAAAAATCGACTACATAACTATTTCCCTTGTCATTTTCCTTCCAAAAGTAATTATCTCCAAATGATTTCATAGTTAAAGATTGTATGCTTAAAGAGTAACCAATTGTGAAAGGAACTGAAAACCATGCCAGTGATATGGGTTTTTTTTTTAAAGAGCAATATTTGTTTTTAAAAAGGAGGGCTTAGCCAAGTAAAAATATTTCCTCTTTTCTGTTCTAATGATTTAACCTATGAATCACCCTGTAGGAGTACTATCATACCAGACACATGCAACTCGTACTTTTTAGAGCGAAAGCATGAAGACTTCACTATCCGTTTTAGTTGTTTCCAGTAGAAATGAGGGTAGATGGCATGGCAGGTTGAAACGTAAGCACTTCAAGTCACCACAGGCTACGTCGAGGATCACTAGCCCACCCCAGAGCGCCCACCTCAGGAGAACTCCAAAACCTCTTGAAAGTCAGGCTGTCTTGCTAATTTTGGCCATTCTAACATCACTAGCCATCAGGGAGATTCAAGTTAAAACCACATTGAGATACCACCTTACACCAGTCAGAATGGCCAAAATTAGCAAGACAGGAAACAACATGTGTTGGAGAGGATGTGGAGAAAGGGGAACCCTCTTACACTGTTGGTGGGAATGCAAGTTGGTACAGCCACTTTGGAGAACAGTGTGGAGATTCCTTAAGAAATTAAAAATAGATGGGACGCCTGGGTGGCTCAGTTGGTTAAGCAGCTGCCTTCGGCTCGGGTCATGATCCTAGCATCCTGGGATCGAGTCCCACATCGGGCTCCTTGCTCGGCGGGGAGCCTGCTTCTCCCTCTGCCTCTGCCTGCCTTTCTGTTGCCTGTGCTCGCTTTCTCTCCCTCTCTCTCTGACAAATAAATAATAAAATCTTTAAAAAAAAAAAAAGAAATTAAAAATAGAGCTTTCCTATGACCCTGCAATTGCACTACTGGGTATTTACCCCAAAGATACAGATGTAGTGGAAAGAAGGGCCATCTGTACCCCAATGTTCATAGCAGCAATGGCCACGGTCGCCAAACTGTGGAAAGAACCAAGGTGCCCTTCTATGGACGAATGGATAAGGAAGATGTGGTCCATATACACTATGGAGTATTCTTCCTCCATCAGAAAGGATGAATCCCCAACTTTTGTATCAACATGGATGGGACTGGAAGAGATTATGCTGAGTGAAATAAGTCAAGCAGAGAGAGTCAATTATCATATGGTTTCACTTATTTGTGGAGCATAACAAATAACATGGAGGACATGGGGAGATGGAGAGGAGAAGGGAGTTGAGGGAAATTGGAAGAGGAGATGAACCATGAGAGACTATAGACTCTGAAAAACAATCTGAGGGTCTTGAAGGGGTGGGGGGTGGGAGGTTGGGGGAGCCAGGTGGTAGGTATTATGGAGGGCACGTATTGCATGGAACACTGGGTGTGCTGCATAAACAATGAATTCTGTTACGCTGAAAAGAAATTAAAAAAAAAAAAAAAAAGTCAGGCGGTCACCCAAATTCTGGCTCTGGGCATGATACTACAGGAGACACTTCCCAGACGGTGTGTAAGGTAGGAGCCATCTTGCTACCCAGCAGGCCCAAATTTCCCCACCCCTCCTCTGATGCCCTTCTTGTGCCCAGAGGTGACTTGTACCCAGAGAGGGCTGGGGCGATTGCCCCTCTTCAAGTAGCTGCTCCCTCCTCCTAGGCGGTCAGGAGTTAAAGTTACCTTCTTCTGTTACCTGCTACAACTGTCGCCAATCCACTTTTCCCGCCCAAGTATTTATCAAATGCTTATTATAGGTAGGCACTGTTCTGGGACTCATAATTTCATTATTCTTGTTGGGTACCGGTCCAAACTGTGACACGGTACTTGGAAGGCAAGGCAATATGCTGTGCACACAGCAGCCCATTTAAAAATAAGTTCTGGAACGAATGCCAAGATGAGAAACACTGACTTAAGTTAAAGAAGCCTATGTAACTATGACTCTCCTCATTATATCTGTTCAATGTAAGCTCTATTTTTTAAAAAAGAAATCTCAGAGCCTGTATGGAGATTATCGGTTTTAATTGAGTGTCTTCCTTGCCTTTACAATGAACTTGCTGTTATGAGCACCTGCAAAGTCCTACTTAATTTGAGATCCTCTTGGCCTGGAATAATAGGTTTGTTAACATTCATTACTTTGGCCTTTTTTAAAAAAAGATTTTATTTATTTATTTGACACAGAGAGAGAGGTCACAAGTAGGCAGAGAGGCAGGCAGAGAGAGAGAGAGGGAAGCAGGCTCCCTGCTGAGCAGAGAGCCCAATGTGGGCCTTGATCCCAGGACCCCGAGATCACGACATGAGCCGAAAGTGGAGGCCCCTGAGCCACGCAGGCGCCCTATTTTGGCCTTTTAAAACACGTACATACACACATACACATAGACACACACACACCCTAAATGATTAGACATGGGAGAGTTACTGCCAGGAGGAGTTGCTGGTAAATGGGGCCCATCTTTGAGAAGCCACGGCCCAGAAGATGAAACGCAGGTTTGTCATTCTTGGAAGTAGTTGATATCACAAGCAACTGCCACCAGATGTTCCCATATGAAGGAATGGTGACAAGAAACTCATTGTTGTGAAAGCTGCCCCACACCAGAAAAACTCGTGTCAGGCCACCAAGCTGTAGACAGGCCCAAAGTCTTCAGACCTCTCTTCCGTGATCTAACCTTGGTGTCCGAAGACAGATGGACATTGTCAATTCTCACTATACTCCTCACCAAGAAGGAAGAGTAATAACTTTCGAGAAGTCGAGCAGTCCACAGTTCTTAGAAGTCTGAGAAGGGAGGAGCAAGGATGGAGAGCCCACATGGTCATCTAGGCCATGGAGGCACATACACATGCATATGGGCACAACATATGACATTCATATATGTGATAGGGAAATGCAATGTAAGCCTTCGACTCTGTAATGTATAATACATGGCATGGATAATGCATCATCTAGACCACAGGAAATACAGGTTACAATGTATGGTATATTTTCTCTCCCACACTTAGTTCAGTGCTCTCCTGGGCTTTTGAAAAAACCTGCAGCAACTGCCCTCCCAAACCTGGAATGCTGTGAAGCCAACAGAATCCCCACATTGGTATTAACTCAGTGATTGCACTCTTTGAGAGACAGGCCAGAGCAGATAATCTGGTGCCAAATTGCATGGGGTTACACTAACTACTTGGGTGGCCTTATGCAGGTCACCGAACTTCTCAGTTCCCTTATCTGCAAAATGGGGATAATAATCATACACATTCTCTAGGATTATTATGAAGATTAAAGAAGTCAGTATTTGTAAAAATCCTAACCCAGTGCTTGGTAAATACTGAGTGCTGTGTAAGTGCTTATAAAATATTGAACCCATGGGAGAATCATTCTGTTCTTCTATGTGCAAGGAGTCAGTACGGATTTCACTCATCTATATTCAGTATGAACACACAATTCACTCTTAACGTCTTAGTTTTTCTTTACCACAAACAAACTTCTTTTCAGAGTTCAAATCAATCACAGAAGAATTTGTCAGTCACTGTTAAAATCAATGTGATTTACAAACTGGAAGAAAAGTGCCGTTCTCTTTCCTCGAATGCACCGGACGATCAATAACTTTTTCCTAAATTCAAGAAATGCCTTTATGTCACTGCTCCAGCACTGCGAACATTGACATTTTTAATTAGGTAATTAACAACGCAGACGAAAACCATTTGATACTATTGTGAAGTCACCAAAAGGCACAATATAAAATGCACTTTAATGATCGTGTCTCTATATTTGGACAATTGTACCTTTCTATAGCCTAACACATCTTTCATTTCAACAATTTGTAGTTTGATGCCCTTCATTCTTGACAGCATTTATCTTGACACCAATATCTTAACATCTCTTGACCCCTGACTTGTAGTCGAAGGAAGACAAACACAAAACCAGACTGACTGCAGGTGAAAGCAACATAAGGACAACCTATTTTTGAGTCCCAAGGAATTAAAATTTTAGAAGGTTCCTTTTCTCTCTTTAGCCGAGAGTCTCAAGCAGCTTTTATACTTACAAGTCAACAGATTAACATTCTTGATGATTCACTGTTTCAAAATAACTCACATTGTACTTCCAAAGTGACTGCTAGAAATATTGCTGGCATTTACTTCCTTAAGCATATTTGTTACGTGGTACTGAAATGCAAATGCCCAAGGGAAAGATCAGAGCTCCTACATTTGGACTAAAAGGAGGACACACACAGAGATCTGTTCCTTCTCTGAAATAGAATGTATGAAATGGTAGGTTTAGCTGGTGTTTGTTATAAGTATGACATTGTGGGAGGGAGACAATCAACATGAATTCTGGGAAGCAAAGGCTGTTCCTTGAATAGGTGCTCATTACTGCACCTGTCACCCAGAAATGGGCTGCCATGATTGTAGGTACCTCCCCTACTAAAGAGAACTTTTTCATTTTCATAGCCTCACTCCTTAGTTCCTGGCACACAGAAGGCAATCGAGAAACACTTGCTGAACCATAAGGACTGAACCGATGGACTGCCGCCTGCAGTAACTTGCCCTTCAATTGGGAAAGTGAGAGTAATGCATGTGAGATCATACATCCTAAAGACAAATAATCATAGTAACAGACTTGGGCTGTTCAAAATGTCAAAGAGGATGGGGGCAAAGGAGAACCCTGCTACGCTGCTGGTGGGAAGGCACAGATCAACACAGAGTTACCACCGGATCCAGCAACTCCACTCCTAGTCATGTTTCATTTCAAGAGAAATGAAAACATGTGTCTATAAACACCTTGCACATGAACATTCATGGCAGCATTATTCATGACAGCCAAAAAGTGGAAACAACCCAAATGTCCATCGACTGATAAATGGATAAACAAAATGTGGTCTATCTGTGCAATGGAAGGTTATTCAGTCCTAAAAAGGAGTGAAGCTCCGACGCATGATACAACAGGGATGACCCTTGAAAACACACTAAGGGGAAAAAGGCAGAAAAGGCAAGGCTGAAAGGTGATTACTGGATGTCAGGGGAGGGGGTGTCGAAGGCAAATGGTTGAGGGGCCATGGCTGTGGATGCAGCATTTCCTCTTGAGGTGCTGAAAGCTATTCTAAACCATGTCACAGAGGCACAACTCGGTGAATGTACTAAAACCCACTGAACTGTGCACTTTTTAGAATGGTGAATTGTATGTTCTAAGAGTTCTATCTCGACGTTTACAAAAAGATGCCCAAGAGGCATGGGTGCAGGAATTCAACCGAGAGGGAAATATGGCTGATGTTTAAAGACCTTCCAAGGCTTCGAGAAGGCCATGAGGACCAAGCCAGGTCTTCAGGAACATACACTGGATCTGGGTGAGGAGAGAAGGCACTTCAGGTGAGAGGAAAAAGAGGACAGAGTGAGGCTGCTTGCTGTTCCAGGCACAAAAAGAAAGGCTAACGCCCGCTGTGGCGGTACCATCCATAAATGTGTGCCCTCCCCTGCTACAAAGCACATCTGCCTCTGCTTCCAGAGGAAGTCACCAGAAGAATGGGCAGCCAAAACGCAAACCATCTAAGCCTCTACGTTCGCTCCTGTGGCTCACCATTTGCCCTTAAAAACACTGACTTGTAGGTTTCTACCCCAGCAGATCCTATCAAAAGGAGTCCCAGACATCCTATCATTTCATCCAGAAATATTTCAGTATCAGACTCTTGATTAACCTTCACCTAGCTTAACCTTCCACTGTACCATGACACACGTCCTAGGACTGGGCAGTCTTCTGTTTCTTTCCCAATATCTAAGGTCCTGAATTTCAAGGACAGGGTTGTCTATGTGTCTAGGGGGATGGATGACAGCAGCAGCAGCTGGTCATGTGAATAGATTTGGAAACCCCTAGTGCTGTTTGTCTTCATAGGTTTTCGATCATTTACTATTAGACATTAGAGGTCATGCCTCCACTTGGAATCGGTTCCATTCAAGAGACTGTATCATGGTGTTGCATAGCAGAATGCTATTTAAAAATAACATTCTCAGCACATTCATCAACATTCCAAAAATACTCTGCTTGGCTCTAATGGCGGGATCTGAGAACAGGCTGGTCATGATGACCACAAACTTTAGGAAGGATTCTTGCTGAAACACAGCTCGGTGGGGCAAAAGAAGGGAACAGAGGATCTTGGGATCAGAAAGACATCCAAGGGGAGCTAATCCAGGCCCCCACCTGATAAACAAATTCCCTCTGACAACCCTTATGGGTAGGTATCACCTTGACCTTAACCCTCATGGCTTTATGTCCAGCCAGCCTGAGAGAGAGGCTGGTTTTGACCTCCACAGACTGAATAGTCTGGTCGAAACCTGGAATGAAGAGAGAAGATATAAACTCTAGAAAAACACATAACCTCTAGGGAAGGTTCTCAGTCTCATCCTACTGACATTTAGGGCTGCGTTAATTCTTTGGGGTGGGAGCTGTCCTGTAAAATGTAGGTGTTTGGGAGTATCACTGGTCTCTGCCCACTAGATGCCAGTAGTACGTACCCCGACCCTCTTTGTGAAACCCAAAACTGTCTCCAGACCTCACCAAATGTCCCCTGGGACCAAAGCTGCCTGGGTGAGACCTATGGTCTAGAGCGTAAATGACATCCGGGAAGCAGATTCACCAGCACCTAACTATTAGGCACGTATTACTGATACTCAACAGATGATTCTGACACTTTACATTTTTAAGTGGTTGTTCAGGGCATTTCTTTACAAGCTGGCATACTACGCAGTGCTCTCTCAGACCGCAACCAGAAACTGTTTCTATAAACAAAACAAAACAAAAAACAAAAATAAAAACAAAACAAAAAAACTACCCCAGCTGCAAAAAAGGCAAAGCAATGAACATTTAAACCTACACATGGTGAAAAAAAAAAAAACAAACCGACACATGGTGAAATTGTTATCATGTTTTTTTGTTCCCTCTGCACACATGAATGCTGACACGACGGGTAGTCACTATGAATAAGATGACAACAAGCAGGGAACCCCCACTGATAGATGGATAATGTTTTAAAAATAAAATTTTCTTTTTCTAAATTAATTTGTCAGCCAGTTCTTAAGAAACTCAATAAACATTTTCTCTTAAAAACCATGACATAAAAGATGACCACTGTGCTAGGCTTAACTTAAAGAAATCTACTTAACTCACATTTCCATGGGAATTTATACAGAGGTAGTGAAGACCCACAGAAGGCAATAATGCTACTTAGTTACCTGAAACAGAAGAACAACACCGATTAAGACAACTGTGCCCACCCTGAAACCTGAAGCCTCAGGACAAAGGGATTTAACAAGAGAAAGACCAGGAAAGGCATCTAAAACTGGGGTGATAGAGCTCCGAAAGGCAGTTTCGGACAATTTTCAAGGGCTTAAAAGCTGATGGAAATTGGTCTTAATATGGTATTTCACTAGCAGCATACCTTTGATGATAAACAAAGTCATTTTTTTTCTAAATATAAAACAGAAAGAGCAGGAGTCAAACAACACACATTTTTTAAAATAAGTTGCCAACATTTGGAAGGGGAAGGCAGGAAGGAACAGGAGAGGCAGTGGGGCTTTACATGTGGGAGACATTTGCCCTCACTGGTCGTCAAGGGGTGCTGCCCAGTGGGCAGCGGGAGTGTGTGACTATGTAGAACAGGAATGGGGGTAGATCAGGGTAGGCCGAACCCAGGCCTTCTTAACCTTGGTATTATCGACCTTTAGAGCGGGACGATTCTTCATGGTGGGAGGTCTCCCATGCATTGTAGGACGTTGGACAACATCCCTGGCTTCTACGCACTAGAGGCCGGTTGCCCCCTTCCCCCAGTCATGTCAACCAAAAATGTCTCCAGACATTGCCAAAAGTCCCTGGTCGGGGGGGAGGGCAAAAGTGGCCCCCAGCTGAGGACCACAGGGCAACCCGTGTTACATTCTAAGAGCTACAGGAAGGAAGCTGTGATCTAACAGCCATTCGTATGTACAGGATGTTCGGAGACTCAACACCCGACAATAATGTACACCTCATCACCCGCCAGTAAATTCTTTGACGTAACCCAAACTTAGCAAATGTCTGTTGACTTTTGACTCAGTTGTTTGACTAATAGAAACACAACTGGACATATTTTCTGCTTTTGAATAAAAATAAAATAATTAGGTTTAAAAGCTAGTACATTATGTTCTCATTTCATATAAATATACATACACACACATACACATATACAGACATACACACATATAACTGAAAGACATCTGGTAACACGTTAACTTTTAAAACTGAGTAGTTACCATTTATTTTGGGGGTTACTTTGTCCTGATCCCTATCCAAGCACTTTACACACATCATTCTACTTAGTTCTGACTCCAGCCCTATGAGATAATTTTGCTGACCCGACTGTGAAATAATACTGAGGGTCACAAAGAACTTGCTCAAAGTCACCCAGTTAGTAAGTTCCAGACTCAGGATTGGAAGCCATGCCCGACTCCAAATACAAACCCAAAGGATGACACTGCCCAGAAATTTAGGGTCTGATTCCCAAGCTCCTGGCCACATGATTACACCGTACCTAAATGGCTTAAGACTGTCTCATTTTGAAGAAAAATGACAAATACTAACATACAAGAACAGCTCCAATGAGCGTATAAATTTTTCCATACATTTTGGTTCCATCTTCTTTGAACATTCTCCAAACATTAAAGACTGTCAGTGAGTCATGCTTTGAGCGCATCCCCAATTTCAGCAAAGCTTTATACAGCAGATTCATTAATAAATAGAAGACTGTGCTCTCCATTTTGCATGAGGAAATGCACTGTAACGACTCGAGCTTTATCTCCTCTTCTGGGATGGCTTTGGCCATAATCGTGCTTCTATCAAGAGGCACAGTAAATCGCGGGCTCTCTGTATGTATCAGCTCCAAGATGCCCTGGCAGCACCCAGCGTGCTCGCGATGGAACAAACCCTGAGACGGGAAGCAAAAGTACTCTTGCACCGAAAATGCCAGATCTGAATGTTTCCCACATGGGCGATGTTTGAAATATCTATTCCACTTTTGCCTGCCACTTCCCTTCTTTCCAGGACCCTATTACATAAAGGCTTAGGTGTTCTGGGGAATAATTGGGCATCAACTGTGGCAGCGTGTGGGAGGATGCCTAGGTTACCTCCAGGATTACACACTCTATTTAGGAGGTGGGCAATTCCTATTTATATAACCCCAATGAAGATAACACCCCAGCAATTTGGGAGGGAGGATTGCCAAAGCCAGTAGGTAATTTCACTTGAACACCTTGTACTAAGTGCAAATCTGATTACTGCCTTCATCTTCTTAGAAACGAACAGGTATCATGGCAAACAATAGTTTGCGTTGGCTGTTCAGTGTGGGAAAGCCAAGGGGCTGAAATTCAAAGCTGAGTAGCACCCCAGCAGAGAACAGCTGCTAGATCTTAGCATGCAACAAGAAAACAGGGCTCTGTACCCAGATGGCCTACGGAGATGCCAAATACTGACTATGTCAGTGGGAAGTGTGGTCCTGGGGTGCCTGGGGCTGGGATACAGGCATGGGGGAGAGTGGAAATTCCCACCAATGGATTTAAAAACTTCCTCGGCAGGGAAACCGCATCAGATCTGTTGTCTTTCGTCTCCTAATCCAGTCCTCTAAAGCCCTGCTGTCAAAGATGGTAGCCACTAGGTGCTGCGGCTCTCCAGTGCTTGAAATGTGGCCAGTTGAAATTAAGATGTGTGAGATTCACAGGAGCACAAAATACATGCCACGTTTCAAAGGATTGGAATGAGAACCATCCCTGATAATATATGTCCTTACTAATGTTTCTGATTGTGTATCAAAATGTTACTATTTCAGATACATCGGGGAAAACAGATCACTCTTTCTACTTTTTGAACTTACTTAAACATGGCTGTTAGAACACTTAAAATTATCTATATGGCTTGGACTGCATTTCTATTGGACAGCACCGGTCTGAAGGCTGAAATGTTACTTTAAGTCATGATTTATGTCAAGCTCAAAGATGCTTTCATAACAAAGTGTTGCTTGACTGAGCTTGGCTCTCTATCACAAAATGTTAACTTCAAACGTACTTGAAAACTGAAATTTCATTCACTGCCTTCTTGGCAAAATCTGTTGGGTAAACAAATCTGCTGTTTTGAGACATGAAAAGGGATGGTTAACAATGTAAGTAAATGTTCTTCCTTTGCAGACATACTTAAACCATGTTAAGGCGGAGATGAGACAGGCTCCAACATTGGAACAGGCTCATGATTAGGTGCTGATGTTGAATATCCTGCAGTGCTTCCAAAAGACACGCTGACGGACAGAGGCCAGGCCTGCACCAGGCAAGAGAGAAGAGAAGGTTGAATACCATATTCGCGATCCGTACACGGAGAGAGCCGAGCTCCACCCCTCTATGCTTTGCTGGTACCACTGGCTTTTCCATGTCTCCTCTCTGTCCCTACCACCACCACCTGACTGAGTCACGCTGGGGTCAGAGGCAAAAGCCGTCTTCCTCATCACTCTCATGAGCCTCTCCACCCTTTGCATCTCCCACTGCTGATCTGTCTTGCACTTACTCTGCCACTGTGAGCCCTTCTAACCTTTGGCTCCAGAGACTACCATAATGGCAAGGAGACTTCAGGTGGCGAATAATGTCAGCCATGCATCAAAGCCTTAAAATCCATATAACTCACTGGAGCAAGATTCCAAAGATGAGGGTTAGGCTCGGTAACTGTCAAGTCTTCCAATCTATTCAAGTCAATCTTCAGTCTCCTTAATTCAACATATAAATGCAAATATAAAGATAATCCTCTTGCTTTGCATTTAATTCACCTAGAAACTATTCCATGTAATTAGAACTCAATGAAAGTAACAGCGCCTGCCAACGGGAACCACATTTTCTTTTCAGTTCATAACTGTTATGCCCCTCACAGCCTCATCTTAAGAAATTTTGTATTTGTGGGTGGCTACGGATTTTTTTCCCCTCTAATCTAGAGCTCAAAGAAAGTGTGGTCTAAGGATACTGCTGTGGGTAACCTCAGGAAGGAAAAATGTCTCCAGTTGTTTTTTTTTTTGTTTTGTTTTGTTTTAAACAGCAGGTTGCAGTTCTTCAGGACCAGTACAGCAAATCCTCGGGCGACCCTGGATCGTCTAGGAATGAGTCACTCTAGATAAGCACACATCCCGGAGAGCCCAAAGTTTACGCGCTAACCATCTTATTGTAAGTTTTTATTTTTGTAATGGAGGCATTTCCTTGTCTTTTTGAACCACTGTACCACTTAGTCTTATAGGCATAATTATAGGTGAAAATACAGCTCGAATTCAGAGCTGAATGAGCCCATCACAATAGGACCACATGAAGCGAATATGTTTCCAGCCATCCCCAGTGACAACCCATTATGAGTGATAATGTCTCTTTAATGTGGCACTCAGCTCAGCCTCCTCCTGGGCCCCATGTGAGGGACTGCTGGCTGCGTCTCCTCTGAATGTCAGAGCAGTTCTTGGTTCTACCTCTTCACTGCCCTCTCTCGTGCCCACTGGCAACAGTATGGGCAAATTGCTACCCCACTGCTGCTTTTCGTCTCTACCACCAAGGGACCATGGGTGCCCACCCAAGTCCCAGGTGGCCAGCTGGCTGTTACCAGGCCAGCTCTACTCCTATATTTCTCTTTGCTTTTCCCTTCATTATCTACAGTGGCTTCTCCAGGCTTTCTGGTTCTGAAGACGAGCTTCTCATGTACTTATCACCAATGGGCTGCCACATCTCTTTCCTTCTGTTAAGACAGATCCATGAAGGATGACATCACTGGGTAAAAGCAGGTGCTCTCTGGACCCCAGCTTTCCTTCTCAGGAGAGTTTGTTTATTTGTTTCTTTTTTTTCCTTAAATCCTTAGTAATTCCTGCAGGCTGCTATCCTAAAAACTAAGGGTTTGCTCTATGATTTTATATTTTCCCAGGGGAAAAAAAAAACAACTAATTTTAGAATTTGAATTGCTAAGGTCTGGCATGGAAATTGGAAATCCTTGGTTCCTGGTATAAAGACTGAATTGCTCTATAATTCATCTCTACTCAAATAATTAATTTCTGCTTCAGTTTTATTAATGAGTATAATTAAGTCAACAGCAAGAGAATAAAGGGTCTTGTTTCTCCTTGGGAGATGGAAAACAGCTTACCACGAAGGAGGAGGAAGGTGGTCTTTCACATCAGCTAGCATGAGTTCAAAACCCAATCCCACCATTCAACATCTTTGTGACCTTGAGAAAATTACTTAGTCTCGGCAAGCCCCAGTTTTCTCATCCAAAAAAATGGGATAAATTAACTTCACTAGAGAAGTGTTCCAAGGGTTAGAAAGTACACATACAAGGCATCGAGTAAAATGACAGGGAGTAGATATTAGAGGGAAACTTCTTTTTCCCATTCCTGATTCTCTGGCTACAGAAGACTGACCTGGGCCTCAGCTGGGAAAAGCAATCCTTGTACAACAGAGAGAGTGCAAGAGTACATTTTCAAAGATACTGATCTTTCTTCCTTTTTATAAGCTCACAGTACTCTTTGGCCTAGGGCATTCTGACTGAGCTTGCTGTAAACACACACTCATACGCAATGTAAACACACACACACACACACACACACACACACACCCCACCACCACAACAGCACCGGTTAAATAGATTACGCTACATTTGCCTACAAATGTCCACACAAAACGCATCCTAGTTTCCTGTGGTCGGCAGTCATGGCTGCTCCCAGCATGTTGGCCCTGATTAATGTGTGGGGTATGTGGGTGGTTTGGGGCATTAAAATATATCCCAGTCTCCAGCAAAAGGCCAGACTGTGCTCACATAAACAGTCCTCTGCTCATTCTGTTTCTGTTTCCCATGACATAAAATAAACTGGCTGTCACATATATATTGTAAGTAAACTGAGAAGTTTCTTAAGTACATATATGGCAAAGTAACACATAAATAGAGAACCGAGGAGTCTTGTTTCATGAGTAAATAGGCCTAGACAATTACCATACAGTGGAGTGTGCCATTCCTGTCGCGCATTGGTTGGCTTTCTTTGCTTATTTTTTTTATACCCACTTCATTGAGATATAATTCACATACTCTACAATTTATGCATTTAAGATGTTCAACTCAACGGCTTCTGGTATATTCACAGGGTTTTGTAGCCACCACCACAACCAATTTTAGAACATTTTAATCATTTCAGAGAGACACCCACACCTAGTAGCAGTCACTCCCCCTCCCCCAGCCCCAGCACTAGGGAACCACCAGTCGACTTTCTCTCCCTATGGGTTTGCCTATTCTGGACATTTCACCTACATAAAAATCACCCCATATGTGACCTTCTGTGGTAGGCTTCTTTCACTTAGCACAGTGTTTTCAAGGTTCATCCACGCTGTAGCATGTATCAACACGTCATCCTTTTAAATGCCAAATAATATTCCACTGTATGGGTCTATCCCATTTCATTTACCCATTCATCAGTTAATGGACTATTTCTACCCCTGGGCTATTATAAATCAGGCTCCTATGAACGTTCACATACAAGTTTGTATGCAGACACATATTTCCTTTCTCTTAGGTGTATACCTAGAAGTGGAATTGTTGAGTCATAGGAAAACTGTCTGTTTAACTCTTTGAGGAACCGCCAGATTTTTGCCAAAGTGTCTGCACCATTTTATGTTCCCACTAGCCGTGTATGAGGGCTCCAGTTTTCCCGTCTTCTTGGCAACAGTCGTTATTATCTGACGTGTTGATTGTTACCACCCTAGAGGGTATGAAGTGGTATTTCCTTGTAGTTTTGATTGGCATTTCTCTGATGGCTGCTGATTTTGAGCATTTTTCATCTCCTTATTGGTCAACTGTATGTATGTTATATATGCTTACTGGCCGTTTGGAGGTGAACGGAGTGGACATAGGAGGTAGAACTTCCAACAGAGTTGTGGAGGAATCAGATACAGGAATGTTATCCTACAGTCCTTTCTTTTTTTTTTTTTTTAATTTCTGCTAGCACAATGAGCGTCCTGAGGAATTTGTAAGTAACTGTAATCTTAAGACTGGAATTTGTGAGCCAGCCATAAATCACTTAACCAAAACACGATGAAATACTATTCAACAAAACGTTGGAAGAAGCAGTAAGATTAATAACTAAAAAAAAACAAATGACTTCAATACCGTAACTTTAAAAAAAAGCTATGAAAATAGAACTATAAGTCATCCATCCATTGGTCAAAGGTGTTATCATTGGCTCCTGTGTCAAATATTAAGACCCCAGCCTGGTAGCCTGTCACGCAGTCTACTGAGGTGATGTGTGTATGTGGGAGAGGTTGGGTGGAATGGGATGGTCCGTAACAAAAAGGGCAACCAAGTTCTCAAGGTACACTATGTGACAAGCATTGTTGTCAAGAGTGTGGCAAGCGTTGTGTTTCACCTACAGTATCTGTTATCCTTGCCCCAATCCTACAAGATTATTTTTTACTGTCGCCCTTGGCAGTGGTTTGCTTGTTACAGAGAAGGGCAGCAAAGTCCTTTCCTGCCCACAGTTAGCTCCTCCTGAGGTGAGCAGCCACTGGAGCTCCTTAAGCATAAAAGTCCATCCAGATCCTACAGACCAGCCCTGAGCCCTGGCTAATTGGCCCCAGGGTGGCGATCCAGCAGCCGCCCAATCTGCAGAAACCTGTGAGGAGGCGTAGTGAGAGAGCCTTCCCAGCATGCATGCCACTGCCCTAACTGAACCAATGGGACTTTCTCTGGTGCTAGTTAGCTGACAGATGTGGTCACTGGTGTTCAGTGGGTGTCAGAGCAGAAGAAGCCGGGAACAGAGTGAAGCAGATTTTAACATAGGAGGATCCCACAGCAGTCATCCCTGAATTCTTCCTACCAGGGTTGACCAAAACCTGGGACTGGAGATCCTATGGGTGTCCTGGTGATAAAGGACCTCCTATCCTCAGCATTCAAAAGGCTATAACACAATTTCATCATGTCCTTTTCACGGATGAGGAAATCAATCATAACACACACACACACACACACACACACACACACACACACACGAAATCCACAACCCTCACAGTGCTTAAAATGTTTCAGTGGCTCTCTCTTGCTCCTGGGTTATAATCCAATATCCTTACTCTGTGGCTTACAAGACCCAGCAATTCCTCCTGCCCACCCCCACCCATTTTCCCAAATGCCTCTCATGCCATTCCTCCTCTCACTCACTTTGGACTTCCTTCATTCACTTCCTCGAACCTGCTCTGCCTCCTTATTCCCTGGGGTCTTTGCACAAAGGACTCCTTCTTTCTGGAGTGTTTTCTCCTTCTCTTTGCCACCTAATGTCTCTTCAGCCTGGACGTCTTGATGTTTAGGCCAAGCCGTGACAGATACAACAAGTGCCACAGTCAGGTCAATCTGGTTCCACAGCCCTCCGAGAAGGGGGAGGGAGGTCTCTGGATTGTACCCCATGGTTCGCTGGATATCTGTGTCAAGTTGTTCACTAGGAGCACAGGCAGGAACCTGGGAACACACGCCCTCTGGCCTTCTCAGAGTCCTGCTGCCAGCCGAGCGCGCCAGGGCTGGGGACTGCTGAGCTGGAGGAGCCCTGCCATGTCCTCCCAGGAGCACGGCAAAGGTACTATATGGCCTCCACACTCAAGGAGACACACAGGCCGAGGCAAGGAGAGAAGGGGGAGCCCTTTGTGTGCACTTTGTTTTTTGTAATGGATAGTGCCGGAGTGTGCAGACTGCAGTGAGCTATTTCTTTTAAAGGACACTGTTTTAAATATATAGGCAATTTTAGAGCACTACAGCAAAGAGTGTTGTAAAGCAAATAACCACCTTCTATCATGCCTTTGCTTAAAACTGAAAATCATAACAAAACTGAGATAGCACTCTACACTGACTAGGATGGCAAAGATCAAAAAGACAGGTGATAATACTGTTGACGAGGATGTGGAGAAATTGGAACCTTCGTGCACTTCTGGTGGGACTGGAAAATGGCATGGTCACTTTGAAAGCAACCTGGACGTTCCTCCAGTGATTAAACTTAGAGTTAACGTAGTGACCCATAAATTCCACTCCTAGGCATATACCCAAGAGAAATGAAAATACACAGCCATACAAAACTTCTACATGAATGCCCACAGCAGCATTATTCATAAGAGCAAAAAAGTGGAAACCATCCAAATGTCCATCAACTCACAAATGGATAAACAAAATGTGTTTCCATATGCTGAAACATCATACGGCAATAAAAAGTAATGAAGTGTTGATACATCCCACAACAGGAGTGAACCCTGAACACTTTAAGCGAAAGGAGATGGTCGCAAAGGACCACATGGCATATGATTCCATTCATATGAAATATCCAGGATAAGCAAATCCATGGTGACAGAAAGGAGATGGGTGGCAGTCAAGCCCTGGAGGGTGACAGAAGTGAATGGAATCTGACTGCCAGTGCGAATGGGCTTTTCTTTAGGGGAGACACAATATTCTAAAACTAGCTCTTGGCGATCACTATGAAATCCTGCAGATATACTTAAAACCTACCAAACTGTACACTCTCAGTGTATGAGCTGTTATTTACACGTGTGAAACAAACAAAGTTATCCCTCGAGTTTAGAGAGGAGGGTATCCCTACCCAACCTCAGTGTGTCTATGCTAGACCACGTAACACGCACATCCGTCAGGCTAATGCACACATCTCCAGCTATCACAGGACAGTCTTACCAAATGCTAGAAAAATGAAAGCCCATACCAATGGAACCACAGGGTCTGAATGACCTTGACCACAAGAGTAAGGGAATGATAAAGAGAAATTAGGGGGGAAAAAAGGAGGAGGAGGAGAGGAAACAAGCTAATGTTGGAATGAGATCTCTCCACTGCACAAAATAACCAAGTCAAGGAAAAAAATAAGTGAAAAGTTGTTTCCTGTAAAATCTCTTTAAGCAAAGGCAATAATTTTAACAGCCCCAAGCAAACTTCATGATCACACAGTCATGGCCAAAATGCTGCAAATAAGATGAGGAAGACAAGACCATGGCCTGGAGGCAGTGACTTCATTATATGGAATTCAGGCATTGGGCCTGCGTCACCAGGAAGTCTTCTATGTTCACTTCATCACAGTATGATTTATACATCGTCAAAGTCACCCGCTTTAAATGTACGGATCCATGATTTTCAGCCAATGCCCAAATTGTGCAACCATAACTAAAATCCAGTCTTAAAACATTTTCAACAAATTACATAGACAATTCTGATGGTAGTTCAGATCCTTTGTGGCTTTTGATTTGAGAAAGTCCAATTTCTTACCAGGCTGGTGATTAGTTCAGTGTGATGTTCCTGCATTACCCAGAAACGTATGCTTTGTCAGATTACTGTGAATCTTGAATAAGTAGTAAAAAATGATGCTTCTTCTCATTTATTACATTTGGTTTTTCTAAGAGGGTGGGCTAGAATACTCATGTATTTCAACTTCAGTTGTATAACATTGCTTTCAATTCATTTGCAAATAAACACTTTTTGATTCTCTAATCAGTGCATCCTCTTTAAAAACAACTTTATTGAGATGCTATTTACATACCATAAAATTTACCTGTAAATTTACTGAACTTTGCAACATCTTCGCAATCCAATATCAGAACATTTCCATCACCTTAATAACGTCCCTGGTGCCCATTTGCGGTCACACCCCTCTCCTACCCTCAAGCCCCAGACAACCACTCATCTACCCTCTATTGCTACAGATTTGTGGAAATCATTTTATTTTCATATACATACACAAAATACAGATTTTAAAAATCTCTCTCCTTTAACAAAATCCTAATTCTAGACAAAGGACTTGGTGTCTCTAATATTTACAATTTTTAAGTAACAAATAAATCAAAGGTTGCCAAGAAATCTCTGAAAACCAGTCCTACAAACCTGTTTTCTCCACTGAAAAATAAAAAGCCTGTGACAACTGACCAACAGACAGCACTTTTCCATCGTGCAAGATTTCCTCATTAAAATCAAAAGGGTCCATTTTGCCCCCTTCCAGCATTCTTCTCCCACAAAAAAGCACCAAGTTAAACAGGTTAAAACTGTTTATGGCACATATTCTTTATTTTATCTGCATTAGAAACCCTGAAGAGGTTTCATCTCCTCCAAATTTGGATCATAGGTTGAATCAAACAAACAAAACTTTCCCAAATGACACCCAGTTCCACAGCTTCCTCAGGGCTTTGGTAAAGTTTCAAGACATTAAACTCTCTTTAAAGATTTTCTGGAAAGTTCTGACTAGTCAAAGAGCCACCAGCTTTCTTAGCAACCCCATAATGTGAGCAGTTCACAGTCGATCATAGATTTGTCATTTTAAGGAACACTTACTGAGATATTTTAATTTAATTAACAAAATAACAAAATTCTTATCATGGGGAGTTAGAATTCTGCCCCCTCATGTAATACATACGCTACAGTCCTGAAGGAAATATTGTTCCCAAATTGCCTTTCTCTGTTAATGAATTGACCATTGGTCAACATGTCAAATATAAGAAATTGAGTCATTTCCGCATAACTCTCCAGCCCAGCACAACTGTGCAAGTAGATAAATAATGTTTCGTTTTGGGTTTGTACCACCCAATTACTGCCCTGAAACACAACACCCTTCTTCAGGCCAATCCATGACCTTCTGATGGCAGTCTCCACAGGCCACAGGTGGCCAGTTTCAGAGTCTAGTACACTGGCTCTCACAAGGGTGCTGACCGGCTTTCTACTTTCAACTGGAATTTCCTCCTCTGGGGGTCACTTGATCCCCACCTTGTGTGGCATTTTCCTGGTTCCCTGTTTGGTGCCATACCTTGCCCCTCACTTACGAACTGAAGAGAATTCCAGGCGCATCCTCTTGCAAAGTCTAATGAGAAGACGACTCACAGACGTTAGGCTTCATATCTGGTGGGAACCAGGTTTTGTGAGCCTCCCAAGCTCCTCTGAGGAGACACCAAGGTGACATTTACTCAGGAAGCTGCTGAGATCTAAGACAAGACCTGCAGGAAATGATAGCGGGAGGCCATGTTGTAGGGGCTAACGCTGTAAAGACATCTCCATTCAAAGGGTCACAAGAATGTGGAAGAGTCAGCCAAGAGAAACATCACAAAGCATAAGAGGGGGCCACATCCCTTGGCAAAACACAGGCTGCACTGGCAGGACTGAGAGCTCTCTCCCCACACACCTCTTGTGACTAAGCGCGCAGCGAGCGCTGCAGACTATGGTGTTTTAAGGGTCAGCCCTCCGAGGCCCTTTACATTCTTTCCTCTGAGGGAGTTCTGGACACACTAATGTAAAAATCTCCAATGCAAAACAAGAGGGGCCAGCATTTTAAACCAATGACTAAATGACATTTTTCCAGAGTTCAGTCCTCAGCTTTGAACTGGTAAGAACAGTAAGGCTCGTGAAAATGATTCTACCAAGAATATTTACAAGATAAGCCATGAAAAAAAATATCACATTCAACTTAAAAACTCCAAAGGGTTTTCTGGTGACTTAGAGAATTAGACAAGGCAGAGAGGTTTCAGACTCTATGACCTATAATGGGGACACGTTGTGCTTTTTATTCAAGAGGAAGCCTGAGAGTAGAAACCAGATATTATCCTTTTTTGAAATTTTCTTTGAGCACTGGACACATACCCAGTTCTCCACACATACTGGCAGATACATGAATGTTTGATCTTATTTTGCCCTTATCCAAATGTTCCCAGAATTCTCTTCCACTCAAAGGATGTGTGTCCCCTTTCTTTGGCCTTTGCTCTTATATCAGCAGTAGACCTGTCTACCGTGTCTGTGGGAATGCGAGGCAGAGTTTTAGACCAGAGATTCACAAAGTGTGTCAGTAAATGGCCAGATAACGCACAGTGTAGGCTTTCCCGCCAACCGCTCTATTGCGACCACTCAACTCTGGTGTTAGCCTGAAAGCAGCCATAGCCAACACGTAACGATGGGTGTGGCTGTTTCCAATAAAACTGGATTTATGGATGCTAAAATTTGTATTGCATAGAATTTGCACATATCATAAAATCGTCTTCTTTTGATTTTTTTCCCCCACTGTTTGAAAACCTAATGCTTATTCTGTGCTTTGTGGGCTATAAAAAAGCAGGCGGCAGTCTGGATTTGGTCCATGGGCCACGCTTTGCTGACCCCTAATTTAGACAACTGAGTGACTAAAATACAGCAGGTGCTCTGCTAGGTAAAATCAACTACAGAGCAAACTGGGGGACAAAAACAGAAACCACCAGGATTTGGCAACTGTTCAACCAATTGATATAATGGAAGAAGACAGGGCAAAGGTTTTAAACTTCAGAGAGGAGATTTTGTGTGTGTGTGCATTATTTTTAATTTAGCTTATCCATTTACATGTCAAAATTGATCAAATTAACCATCTAATTTCCAAAGGTTGGCTCCGATTTGTTTGAACTAAAGGATTAAATGTATTTTTCTTCCAATTATACATGACCTCATCTACAATTCTTCTGGGTTTTAAAACAGGAGCTAAATTTACAAATCTTTTTAAAGTGACACCAGTAAATCAAAGCAGATTAAAAAATCTCCCAGGAGGTGATGCCGAATGTTTTCCTTCTGACAGATTGAGGAACCAGAGCTGCTACACACAAGGAACCAGGGGGAGACTACAATAATTCTGTTTAAAGGTTAATATTATTCATCCTATTTCTAAATACTCCCTTGCTATCTGTTCAGTCTATATCCAATCAATGCGGATTTGTGGGGACTGGTGTCAGTGGGATAGCCCCATCATCTTGCCTTTGTCATCTAATTAGGTCATAAGGAAGGATACAGTCACACCCTCGGTAGAGACAGCCCATTGACCAAATGGAAAAAAATGAGATAGATCTGTGCCTTCTTCAAAACATCAGCATGTTCAAATGTATCTGATTACATATCGATTTGCCCCCACTTCTCACCCCTCACTGCACTCACAAACTTGCCATGGCTCCATCACGGAGGGAGTGTTCTTTCCCTATCCTCTGACATTAGGCGTGGACACGTGACTCGCCTGGGCCAATGGCGGGTAGGTAGAGATGAGTGTGTTCCAGGGTCCCACCTATGCGTTAAGAATCCTCAGTCCATTCTGCTGGTCATACTTCTGCACTTCCCCAGGCGGGTGCTGCCCACAAACCCACACCCCCGAATAAACAGACATGGAGCACAACTAATCGAGGAGCCAAGCCCTGCGGGACTAGCAGCCTGGCCTCAGGTCAAACAGCTGAGCTCTGCCCCAGTAAGCCGATCCCAGCTGACCCACAGACTCAGGAAAATAAGTGATGGCTGTTTTAAGACACTAAATGTCAAAGTAGCTTGTCATATGCAATAGTGTGGCACTAGCTAACCAACAGGAAGAGACAGTTCTACATTTCAGTCAACAGAACTACACAGCCAAGCACCATTTTGGGTGTCTGTATGTATCTGCACGGCAGGGGTTCTAGACTTTTCTTTTGAAAGATACATAAATAAAAAGTGTCCCCCAGTGCAGAAATCCCGTAGAAGGCCTTACACTTCTTTACATCCAGGTTCTCCTGAGACTCCCTACAAGGGTGATAGGAGGAACCACCATGGAAATGATGGCACTGCATGCCTCCCTAATTAAAAGCCAGAGCTTGGTTTAAAAATGTCTAGATTTAAAAAAAAAATAGTCTCCTTCTCCAATAAAGATCAAGGCAGATGACACAGTAAAACTCTGCAGTAATTGAAGCATCCAAGAAGAGTATGCCTGTGTTTGCAGAATCACAGCGCATCAGCACTTTTTACACCTTTTTTTAAATAGTGGGAACCAAATAAGTGCAGGAAGTCTTTATAACTGTGTCCCGATGATAAGGTTTCACTCTGCAGCCATCCTGGATAAAAACAGCTATTAAGGTTTTTTTTGTTTTTTTGAAACAGCTAATCTTGATAAGGTTCAAACTTTTCCCCAAGAGAGGTCTATGAACCACCACTCCCTCTGAAGTGAATGAGTAAAAATGCATGTGTCTCCTGAATGCCAGCGTTTACATAACCCTTGGGCTGCCCAGAGCACAAGTGGGTCATGGCTGCGGCAAGTACATGTGGGACGTGTGCTTCTCCTTGCTCATAGAGCCTTGTGGAGGGCAGAGTGCCAGGTCTCATGTACCTTTTCCAGGCTGCTGTGAGTTCACCCATGCGGCTGTCATTCCTGAAATGGATGTCCCATCAGAACAGCCATGCAGAGAGGGGGCACGGGGCCTCCGTGCAGGAGCTAAAAAAGCCTGTGGTGTTTTGATCAAAAGCCCTTTGCGAGAGAAAACACAAGAGTTGGAATGACAAAATTACCACCACATTCAGCTAAAAATACCAAACAGGATGTTCTTTATTTGCGGTTGTATATGTTACTAACAACAAGAATACAAAAATCCTCTCTGATCTCATTATCTATTCATTTTACTTTCTTCTGTTACGTTTCTGGATGGTTTGGGCATAAACGATGAGTGAACAGAGGCATGCTGCCATTGTGGGGCGCCTGGATGGTTCAATCGGTTGAGCATCCGACTCTTGGTTTTGGCTCAGGTCATGATCTCAGGGTCGTGAGATCGAGCCCTGCGTCAGGCTCCTCACTGGGTATAAAGCCTGCTTGGGATTCTCTGTCTCCCTCTTCCTGTGCCCCTCCCCTCACCACCCCCCTCTAAAAAAAAAGAAGAAGAAGAAGAAAGGAATGTTGCCCTTGTGCAGGAAGGAGAGATGGGGGTCACTTAAAAGGTGTCATTTTATGGAGAACAGGTGAGCAGTTGCCTGGATCAGAGACGGGGTAAGACACAGTATGGCTGTTACTACAAAGGGGGAGCGTGGAGTTCTTCTGTGGCAGTGGAACAGTTCTGTATCTTGAGTGGCAGATATGCCCATCTATACATGGGAAACAACTGCATGGTACTATTCTCTCTCCCCCCCTCTCTCGCTCACTCACTCATGTGTACAAAGGAATGCACGTAAAAAATTGGCGGTGAGATGTGAACAAGGTCTGTAGACAAGTTAATAGTAATGCGCCGGCATCGATGTCCTGGTTTGATATTGTATTCTACTTATGTAGGAAGCTATCACTGACGGAAGCTGGGTCAAGGGGACACGGGATATCTCGGTAGCATTTTTGCAATTTCCTTTGAGTCTACAATCATTACAAAATGAGAGTTTTGAAACTAGCATCTCAAAGATAAGCCCATCGCATTTTAACCATCGGCCACTATGTAGTGGTTCAAGCACTGAGGCTTGGCAGTCGGAGAGACAAGGATTTGAGAACCAGTCTCACTACTCAACTTACTAGCTGCGTGACCCTGAAACGTCTCAACTCAGTCCCTCAGTTTCCTCCTCTTTTAAACAGATTTAGGACCTACCTCACAGGGTTCTTTTAAGGATTAAATAATGTAGAATGTCAAGGGCTCATGGGAAGCATTCAATAAATATTGGCTGGTATTATTACTGTAAGTCTACCTAATTGTTTCTTTTCTTTTTTTCTTAACATATCTGCCTAATTATTTCTAAGAGTCCTAAGTCATTCATTTTGCTGGCATTCAAGCACATACCAGTGTCGGGTCCCTGCTACCTGTGGCCAAGGATGTGGAGTCCAGATACGCCCCTGGTCCTGGCCTCTGCCCCTTTGGATTTTTCAGTTCTGTAGTGAATGGGGCATTTAAAGAAGGAATTACAAGCAGGATAGGTATTACAAAAGTGGATACACGGGCCTCGAGAGGGAACTAACTCAGGAATGAGAGGCACTTTCTGTAGTCAGGGCTGAAACGGTAGTTTTCTCTCTGCTAAGTTAACTGGAGTTAATAGGGTGATTAAACCATAGACCTCACTTGCAACCACTCCTTAACCACCACAGAGAAATGAGAATAACTCTTCATGAAAGCACGGGTCAACCCACTTTGTGTCGATGTATAATGTCAAGGATTCAAACTCTGTAGCCATCGACTAGAAAAAGAGCCACACCAATTCTTCCTTTTTCATTGTCTGGAAACTAAATTATATTAGACTATTTCAGTGGGCATATAGGGGAAAAATTAATTATAGTTTAAGCTTATATTAAAAATACCAAAGTATTTTTGAATGAAGTATGGAGCTTCTCAATATGAAATTCATTACAATACATATGTAAAATATATCATGGTATAATAAGTGAAGAGTAAGTACTTTAATAGGCTTGTAATATGAATATTTTTAAAGACATGTACATCTCATATGGATGGAGCTGGCGTAACACATTACTAGTTTAAATGTGGTCATTGAAACAACCCCTAGGGGAGAGAAAAGAGACATTCTAAGCAATCCAAAAATGCTGTACCTGCTTGGGAATTTAGGGTATTTCATAATGCAAGTAAACCCCAAAGAAAACTGAACATGAGTAGGGTGACTTTCATGTGTGCAAACTCTCCCACTCCACTTCTGCCAAAACAAAAGAAACGCTTCTGCCCATCTCTGCGCTGGCCTGCACCTTATGAGGCTGATCCCCATGGACTGCCCCTTGGTGGATGGGCTGGGCTCGGTACTAGAAAGGGGAGAGGAGAGAATAAGAAGCCCAAGAGGTCACAGTATTGCTCCTCCCACCCCATCCCTGCTTCTCCATATTCTGCCCTTGCTGCAATCCTCCCTGGGCACATTTCCGGGGTCCCTTCAGCTGAGATTGGAAGTCACTGGCTTCTGGTGACCCCGGTCCCTCCCTGTGCCCACGTGGTAACAGCTTCCCCATGTTGCTAATGCTCCGTGCTGCCCCATCCCTTTTGGGTTCCCTTAAAAGTACTGGCACATCAGGGAGAGTTCATTCCTGAAGCAAAGGCTTTTGGGGTGTGCCATCCTCCTGCTGCTGTGAGTCAGTAGCTAAGGTGGGGGGAATGCCTCATCTTTTGAGATCAGTGTTTTACATTTTGCCTAGACCATCAAAGTGACATCATAATGGGACTGTTGAAGGTCCTGCGCATAAATACTTACAAAAGTAATACTACACGTTACCGTCTGCAAAGTCTTCTAGCAAACTCGAGATTCCATTCTCTTGCTAAACTATTATTATCCTGTGGAGCTAATGAAAACGGTGCTGGCGCTGCCAAGTAAGAAATCTAGAGCGATGTCGGGGCGCTCTGCCCATGCACAGCGGCCCCCACCTTGCACAGGGGAGCTCCGCTGATGCGCAGCTGAGGGGTTCCACGTGCTGGCGGGAGGCCTGTCGGCTCTTTATTTCACTTGGACGGTCTTATATGTTTCTTTACCAGATATTTCAGTCGGCTGCAGAAAGGGGTCATTCAAAAATATTTTTAAAGTTTATTCATCTGACCACCTTCTGCTGTTTCCATGGAAACTCTTCCCCAAAGCCACAACTCCAAATTCTTCTGAAAACTTCATTTCAGAAATTCAATTTAGCTGACACTCCAAACAATCAAATTGTACTATGAAAAATTTTTAAGTTAGAAGAGTTTGAAGAATGTGTCAAGTGACCAGAGAGAAGGAGAGAAAATCCTGATCTGTTTGCATTTCAAACGGTCATGACATCTCTCAAGGAAAAAGCCTTTAGTAATGATGATCATATTTGAGTGAACAAATTAGTCTTATACTTCGTGTACAACTCATCCAAATTGAGACATATCCTGTATTTGTGTCCAAGTCATTGCCATCAAGTCAGAGAAAGCCATACCCTAGAATGACTTGTAGGAGTCCATGCTGTTTTGTTTGATCTTTCAAGTTTCTAGGTACTCAAAATTTAGTTGAGAATAAAAGAAATCAGAGAGGCAGGTCTCTTGAAAATAATGTTAGAACCAGAAAATCTGAGAGGCTATGTTAAAAGATATGAAATTAATTGCATTCAAAATGAAACAAGATGGGATCAGGAGGAAGACAAACCGTAAGAGACTCTTAATCTCACAAAACAAACTGAGGGGGGCCAGGGGGAGGGGAGTAGGGAGAGGGTGGTGGGGTTATGGACATTGGGGAGGGTACGTGCTATGGTGAGTGCTGTGAAGTGTGTAAACCTGGCGATTCACAGACTTGTACCCCTGGGGCTAATAATACATTATATGTTTATAAAAAATTAAAAAATTTAAAAAAATTAATTGCATTAATTTGTAAACCCTGGTGGATCTTAGTCCAACGTTTTACAAGCACCTAAGACCTTGAAATCCATTTACTCCCATCATTTTGGAGCTTATAATCTAAAACAGGTTGTGTAATTTCCACTCAGTCACATGGCCAGGACTTAAGAAAGGGCCCTGCAGTCCTTGTTGATGGCAAGCTAGACAGACCACCGACATACCCACCAGGCTGGGCTGCCCAGGAGACCTCTAACGTGGATGGGACTGAGAGCAAAAAGCGAAGGGGGAGCTGTCTCCCTCCTCTTTCCTTTTACTCTTTGTTCAGTGCCTTTGCATTTTTCCCTGGAGCAGTCCTGTCCATATCACATCCTCGAGGGGTGGTTGCAGAAAGGAAGTGGACCTTAGCTCCTTACTCACATAGTCACGGATCCCATGTCTATGCACACAGGCCTTCTGAGAATCGCTCCTATGCGAGTTCAGAGATTATGATTCCTAATTTTAGAGCTAGGACTAACGGATTTAATAAACTGGTACCCCAGGTCCATCGGAATAGAGGTAGCAAATTTAGACAAGGCTGTTAGACACTAATAAATCAAGAAGTCAGTTACACTCTGACACAGGAGAGCAGACAGGAAATATTTAAAAACTAAGGCCCGAGATTACAAAGGGCCTCTACTCCTTACTATTTACTGGGTGCCTACCCTGGGCTGGGCACCCTAGAGGCGGTGGGGCTACCCTGGGAAAAGAATGACTGGGTCACTGCCCTGAACACACTTCCACATCAGTAGGGAGAGACAGACAAATGGCGAAATGTGTGACAGAAGACCAAGGAGTGAGGCAAACCCGAAGACAGCAGCCAGCATGATCTAATCACAGGTTACTGAGTGAGATCAGAAGCACTTTGGAAGAGCACTCAGGGAAGATGACATTTTCCCCCGCAGTTTGGATGGACGCCTGCCGCACAAGGACCATCTTAGATAGAAGGGAGATTGAGTACAAAAGCCTCGGGTGGGAAAGAGCTGGTTGCACTTGAAGACCGGAAGTAACACTCAGGTGGCCGGGCAGTGGAAAGGTGAGGGAGGGTTTTAGGGAGCAGGGTGGGCTGATTGGGGAAGACTTGGAAGGCCACAGTCACAAACAAAGATATCAGCCTAAGCGTAGTGGAAGCCTTAAGTGCTGCATTAAGTGCTGAAATGTCACAAGTGCATTATCTTTTTCAAAGATCTCGCTGCTCCCACTATTGGGATATAGGGTTACCACATTGTCCTAGTGTGGACAGCTGGGTGCTTGGATTTAGGTGACAGCAATGGAGATGCAAAGAAGAGGATGCATTTGGAGAGCACTGCAAAACAGATCCGGCGGGGCTGCTCCCAAGGTGCTCGGGCCTGTGCGGCTCCCCCAGTGACCAGCCACCTACTGAGATGGCAAAGACTGAGGGTGACATGGGCACGGGGCGAGTGAGAAATTGGCAAGCCAGCAAGGGCTGCCTGGGACGAGAAAATAACATCGCAGCCAAGTTGAGAATCAAGAGCACTTGGTCCAGGGTTACCACAGGGTGGGGAACGGGAAAAGTAAATCACAGGAGTTCATTACCAGAAAGGATGAGGCAAAGAGTAGTATTTGTTTTCCCATGATTGGCAGAGATGCAATGGAACACGCAACAGGAGTCAGACTATTTATGCGTTCACAGTGGTGCTTAAGAAGTGTCTTCAAGGGGGACGCCTGGGTGGCTCAGTTGGTTAAGCAGCTGCCTTCAGCTCAGGTCATGATCCCAGCGTCCTGGGATCGAGTCCCGCATCGGGCTCCTTGCTCGGCAGGGAGCCTGCTTCTCCCTCTGCCTCTGCCTGCCACTCTGTCTGCCTGTGCTTGCTCTCTCTCTCTCTCTCTGACAAATAAATAAACAAAATCTTAAAAAAAAAAAAAGAAAGCGTAGGGCTTTATTTAAAAAAAAAAAAAAAAA